>NC_137894.1:84595817-85195817 GCF_963455335.1 Martes martes
TCCTCAGAGAAGACATCCAGATGGCCAACAGACACCTGAGAAGATGCTCAGCTCACTCATCCTCAGGGAAATCCAAATCAAAACTACAAGGAGATCTCAGCTCCCACCAGTTAGAAGGGCTAAACTCAAAAGCACAAGAAACAAGTGTCAGCGAGGATGTGGAGTAAAAGGAGCCCTCGTGCACTGTTGGTGGGAATGCAAACTGCTGTAGCCGCTGTGGAAAACAGGAGGATCCTCAAGAAGTTAAAAACGGAATTACCACAGGATCCAGTAATTCCGCTATGGGTATTTACCAAAAGAGTGCAAAAACATGAATTCAAAAGGATACAGGCACCCCTATGTTTATTGCAACATTATTTACAATGGCCACACTACGGACTCAGCCCAAGTGTCCACTGACAGATGAACAGATGAAGAAGACGCAGTAGATATGCACAGTGGGTCTGGGCCGTGGCCGCTACCACACGGTGAGCCCCCTGAGGGCGGGACAACGGCCTCTTTTGCTTCTATTTGCTAAATGAATGCCTCTATTGTAGTCTTGGTTCTTTTATCAAGAGGTAGAAACTGAATTTAAATTCACTTTCTCTTTCCTCTGGGCCAATCAACATAATCAATCACAATATAATAAGCGGAGTGGGAGGAAGCAGAGACATCCACTGATGATGAAAGGGAGAGCAGACTGCTCCTGGTGCTACAAGCTGGCTCCAGCTAGGCCGGTGTTCTAGGGACAGGAAGCAGCCAGAAAAAAACATACTTTGCCCCACTCCCACTTTCGGTCATCTCTCCTGGCAATTACTCATAGAGGACATGTTATACTCTCTTCCCTTCACCCTTAGGAAGCATATTACTTATTGATGCTGTGAAAAAAAAAAAAACAAACCACCATGCCAAAATGTAGTGATCTGAAACAACGAAGTGTTTGTCTTTATTTCTGATTGTCAGGAATCTGGGCACAGCTTAACTGGGCGCCCCCAACATCAGGTCTCTCGTGAAGCGGCAGTCATTTCAAGGCTCAACGGGGGGAGGGTCCACTTCCAAGCTGATTTTCTTGCTGTTGGCAAGCCTAGGTCCTTGCTGGCTGTTGGCCAGAAACATCTCTTCCTTGCCAAGTGTGTCTCTCCACAGGGCAACTAAAAAATGGCAGTGGGCTTCTTCAAAGCAAACCGGTGAGAGAGCGAGTCTTTTTTAACCTAATCTCAGCAGGGACATCCCATCACTTTCGACCTACTTTGTTTATTAGAAGTAAGTTACTGGGTCCATCCCATGCTCAAGGAGAAGGCAATCCATAGGGCTTGAATGCCAGGAGGTGGGAATCCTTGGAAGTTTTAATCCAGCCTTGAAACTCAGAGCAGTGATGCAATGGTCATATTCTTCTGGACATAACTCGGGCTCATCTCTCTGAATAAGCTGAGGCATACACATAACTGTCCCCCATCAACCATCTCCCTACAAAAGTTGAACACTGATATAAGTCATGCATGCACCATGGGCAAACATCCTATACTGATCCTGGGGAAAGTTGGCTTATATTGTAGTTTGTTGAAGACAGTGAGTCTAAAACATAAATCCAGCATATTTTCTCAACATTTTCCTGTGATCTTTGGGTTCAAATTCTGGTTCTGCCTTTTACTAGCTGTGTGACTTTGGGCAAGAAACTTCCCTAAAGTTCTAGTTCCTCATCCATAAACTGGGGGGTAATAACAGAATTCATGCCACTGGGTTTTGGTTGGGATTAAATTTAAAAACTACATATACAAAGACCTAGCATTGTGCCTGGCACATTACAAGTACTGAAGAAAATTTGGTGCCTATCATTATCATTATTATTATCATTATCATTATTGTTCCATGACTTTTCTTTAATGTATTTTCTTTCAAACCTTCTGCTCCTAAAGCCTGGCTTGCTTCCCCTTAGGATCCATAAAAATGGGTCAGTGCTAAAAACTCATGGACAGTGGGGTTGTTTTTTTTTTGTTTTTGGTAATGTTTGGAAATTATAATCATAGTCTTTGGAGATCTTATGTTGGTAGTTGGCTTCCATCAAAATGAGGCATCTCAGAATTAGAACAGGTTATCGCAGAAGTTGGCAGGGGACAAAATGTTATAGACTGGGAGAAGGAAAGTGGATCTTTCTTCACATTCCACCTCTTTAATCTTTGCCCACGTTTTGAATGGGTGAGTTCTCAGGGAATCTGTGTAGGGAAGGAGAAGATGGTCTCAGATCTTCTCTTGGGGGTTGGAGGCCCCAAGCGTTTCAGAGGAGAGATGGCCCTCGGACACTTTGCTCACCACTATTACATTCTGGAGGGGAGCAGAGTTGAATGTCTTTTACTGCTTGCCTCAGGCAATATTAGTTGAATTCCAAAAGTTTAGAAATATATGAGTGGACATATGATCTAGGAAATAATTGTTGACTTTTCCATGTGTTTTGAGAAGGAGCTAAGGAGGACAAAGGCACTGTTTCCCTCCCCCTTTCTCTCTCAATTTTTTTTTTCCCCGAGAAGCCACAGAATTTTGACCCACTTCATATCCGCCTCCTGCCTCTGGTTTTGAAATCTGCAGGCTGATGGCTTGTTTGCTTGTTAGCATGAAAGGCTTGCTCTGGGTCTGTGCTTGCTTGTTAGTAAAGAACCAACAAGCATTGCAGCCCAAAGGTAATCACAGAACAAAATCACTTCCAGATGCCAAACCCCACTCCTGATGGTGAAAGCAGACTTTACAATCACAGCGGACCAGGTATTTGATGGCTCGCACCCAATCCTATTAGGGTTTGAACATGCACACGGTTCTCAACCTCCTTTTCTTTCTCTCCCCTTTCTCCTGTTTTTCCCCCCCTTTTCTATCATCCCTTGCTTTGCTCAACTTGGATCAATTTTAATGTAAAGAGCAAAATTGAAGTTGGATATAACCCAATCTCAATTCTCCCCTAAGCAGCTGAGCTGCTGTTATCCTGGGAACTATTAGATGATGACAGCTCCCTGTTAGAGCTGCAGCCACTAGAAGGGGGACGCCTTCTTCCAGCTCTACCCTCACGGGCTCCTAGAAAGCCCGTCCCAGGCAAAGTGCACACACACAAAAGTCACTGGTCCTCGGGAAGTTGGTAACCTTGTGACCAGAGGGATTGTCCCACCTGCAGAGAAAGGATCACTGCCCACACTCAACTCAGAATTGGCACAGAAATGAGACAGGCTGATGTAGCTGGGACTCACACTAATGGGATATGTGGGGCTCAGCGGTGACAGGAGACACCTATCCTTTGGATCCCTACATGCTGAGATGCGTCAGCTCCTCACAGAGAGTGTGGGAAAAGGAGGAAAGAAGATAGCGAGGGAGAGATGAAGAACATACAGTACCACTAGAGGAGGAAAAGGACTTAATACTAAAAGGACATTTTTAAAGGTCTTTGATTATAGTATGGGAGTCTGAGGAAAAATAGGATCAAAAGGACTTTCAAAAGAGGAATGCATCGTTGACCTACTGATTCTCTGCCCTCACAAAGTGAGTCCTATGAAATCCAATTTCAGGTTCCCTTTCTCAGCCCAGCCCCTGGAAGGACTTGATGTCAGAATCTTTCCTTCATTTGCTTCTTAGTCTCCTTCACCAATGCTCCTGTGGTAGGTAGACATGGCCATTTGTGAAGACAAGAGTCAGTACGATTTGATCCTGTACATGAAGATAAAATGCAAATAAAATATTTGCATACAGCCAGTAGAAAGACTTTTCAAAAAAAGTCTCTCTTAATTCGCTTATGTATAGTTAGTATACTTATTAAGTTATTACTTCCCTTGTGAATAATTCATTAAATTTTAAATGCAACACAAATGTATTTCTTCCCAGGCAGAATAGCATATAGCTCTCACTCAACCGTTTATTCCCAGATGTTTATATCCACAGGGTCCAAGAACTCCATAAAACTAGAATAATAGCACATTGAAAATATCTGGCCACAACCCATAAACGAACGTGCATAATAAAACTGCTCCCACCCCTCAAACCTCCTTCCCATGCAAACCTTCCAAATGTTTCAAAGTAATTTTCCAAAGGTGTAGTGGGGGTAGGTACCCCAAATCTTATATTCTCATATCACTGAGACCTGGGTTCAAGATCAGATGGAAGAGGTACAAGTATCTAGCACCTTTAAAAAGAATCTCTTAAAAGGGAGCCCAGGGGGAAAAAATAAATTTTAAACGGCTGGTGAACAGTTTGTTTTACTTTAAGGAAAAATAAAAGCGTTGGGTATGTATGTATGGGAGCATATGCCCCAAGTGATGAACATATTCTCCAAATGGCCAGATTTTCACCATCCAGTTAACATCTGAGCAACTCCTCTTTCTTCAACCATTTGCTAAGGCTGAGGGGTTTTTATTCCCTATTTGGTTTTGGAAACATAAATTATTTCATATCAGCCTTTCAAACAGTCTCTCATCTTAGATACAGAATTCTTTTTTTTTTTATTTTAAAATATTTTATTTATTTGACAGAGGGAAATCACAACTAGGCAGAGAGGCAGGCAGAGAGAGAGGAGGAAGCAGGCTCCCTGCGGAGCAGAGAGCCCGATGCGGGGCTCGATCCCAGGACTCTGAGATCATGACCTGAGCCGAAGGCAGAGGCTTTAACCCACTAAGCCACCCAGGCGCCCCTTAGATACAGAATTCTTTATGCCGGCTGATAGCAAAATTCCCTAGTTCATTTTCCTAGGTTCCTATTAGAAATATGAGGCATCCAAAATACTGACCAGTTAGATGTCTTGTCAGTCAGTATCATCTACTAAGAGGAGAGAAATAGGGATGTGAAGGAGAAAACACTGCTTCTGTGTCAAGTGAAGGAATGGGGCAATGATAGCAAATTGGTTGGTAAGATGTAAACAGGAGGAAGATATAACATATCCCATGTTATACCCCATGTCCATAACACACCACGGCTATTCAGAGAAGTATGAATAGAAATGCATTCAAGGACCTGGGGAAAATGAAGGATTTGTGTCTGGCAGTGGAATAAGGCAGGGGACAGCCAGGGAAGGAGTGTAACTGGTTGTATTGAAGAAACAAAACTGTATTCAAAGTCAGAAAGTTTAAGGTCAAGTTAGGCTTTTTCTCTTGGTAATCATGCGGCTTGGGCGTAGTCTCCTCAGCCATAAAGCTGAGATAATCACTCGTACCCTGCATGGTTGCTGAAGAGACCAAGGGAGCTAGGAGGTTTTGCAGGTTCTATAAAGTATTACACCTGTCTCCCTTATCAGAGAGGGTGAAGTTGCATAAGGAGGGCACACGGCTGGCTGGCTCAGTTAGACAAGCATGTGACTCTTGATCTTGGAGTCATGAGTTCGAGCCCCCCACTGGGTGTAGAGATTACTAAAAATAAATAAACTTAAAAAACAGTTGCCTGAAGAGTTAGACAGCTGATGAAATGGAAAAACCCTGGAACCTGGCTTCCCTTTTATTTATGCCTAATGCATGCTTGAGGGATGCTTTCCATCTCATTCCTTTACCTGGTAAATGGGGATTGCAGTATTTGTCTTACGCGGTTGTTTCACGATCAGATGAGAGTCTAAAAACAGGAGATGTGTAAAGGGTGAGGCACTATTCAAACTTATGGCATTGTCACACTTTGGTAAAACACAACCTGGGGGCGCCTGGGTGGCTCAGTGGGTTAAAGCCTCTGCCTTCGGCTCCGGTTGTGATCCCAGGGTCCTGGAATCAAGCCCCGAGTCGGGCTCTCTGCTCAGCAGGGTGCCTGCTTCCTCCTCTCTCTGCCTACTTGTGATCTCTATCTGTCAAATAAATAAATAAATAAATAAATCTTAAAAAAAAACAAACAAACCCACAACCCATGCTCATTCATCCATTCATTGGTTCTACCATCTCTGAGCATTAAACTATGCCAGGCTCTGCCACAACCCTAGGAATACTAATGGTGAAGACAGACTTGACCTTGTCCTCTTGGAAATTATAGTCAAGTTTGTTAACAAGTTACTTGCAAATGAACTAGGTAAGCTGATTTTTTGAAACCACATATATTCACAATATTCCGCCATACCTACCCTTTAACACAAAAACACAGAATCAAGAAAGTTTATTTTTTTAAGATTTTATTTATTCATTTGAGAGAGAGAGAAAGAGAGCGAGCACAAGCAGGGGAGGAGGGCAGAGGGAGAGTGAAAAGCAGTCTCTGTGCTGAGCAGGGAGCCCGACATGGGGCTTGATCCCAGGACCCTGGGATCATGACCTAAGCCAAAGGCAGACACCAAACCAATTGAACCACCCAAGTGCACCATCAAGAAAGTTTAGTGAAAAAAGAACTAAATGAGAAATTAGGAGATGAAGATTCACTTTCAGACTTTCTTAGGCACTTGACTCAGTCTTTGTACCCCTGTTTCTTCATCAGTAAGAATGGGCTAACGCAAGTCTTATATGCTTCAAAGGATTTATCTTAAGTGGATAGGTGCCCTTGTTCTAAATCTGATAGATTGGAAAGATGCTGGAAGGTGGGACACTGGACAACTGATCTGATTTCTTTAACAAGTTAATGGCATGAAGAAGTGAGAGTATTAGAGGATACTGAGAGATACAACCAGATAATGTGTAGACTTTGGGTTAAATGATGACCTGTAGCAGACATTTTTGAGATAAGCATGGAAATTTGAATATTCCCTGAGTTTTGAATGATACTAAGGATGATTCTTGTTACCTATGATTATAGCAACATGAGTTTATAAGAAATGTCCCATGCTTTTCTGGCATATGTAGAAATGAATGACTTAATGTCTGACTGCTATAACAGAAAATACTAGGGGAGGTGGGTGGGGGATGGGTTAAATAGGGGATGGGGATGAAGGAGGGCACCTGTTGTGGTGAGCACTGGGTATTGTGTGGGCGTGTAGAATCACTATATTGTACACCTGAAACTAATATTAGGCACTATGTTAACCAACTGGAATTTAAATACAAACTTAAGAAAATAAAATACTAAATAACAAAAGGATAATTCTATAACAAACATGTGCATATAAAGACACATCTTACAGCCATATCTTAAAGCCAGCATTACTTACGCTTTTCCCACCTCTCTGCTGATACACAAAATAGGCTACAAAACTCTTCAAAGTGGAAACATTTTTTCTAATTACCTGAATTCATTTTGGGGTGGGGAAAGAATATAGGAAAGGAAGCATCCACACTTATTTCTCTGTGATGGGTGTCATTAAACTCACGGAGGCGAGACTCAAACTGCACAACTAAGAACACTTGGGTGCTTCTGGCCCCATGCCTGCCTTCAATATGGTTGCAAAATTGGGGGTAGGTGCAACCTCTGCATGTTATTCTTTATCTGGTGACATTTACTAAATTAACCAGAGAGCTAGCAGCTCTCTACTCCACTTAACACTGCTCGAGGGGCTTTTTCAGTTCTGCCTCTCCATTTTAAAATGGGTGAAGCAGCCTGCAAGTAGAAATAATGCCAAAAGTTCAAAACTGATAACAATGCAAACCTGATCATTTGTGTTATAAGAGAAAGCACTCCCCCTTTTAAAATGTCTCAGGTCTTTTGTTTTCTGTGGTCCTGGGAATCTGGAGGTTCGAATGGTGAGTATAATAGGAACATCCTAGGCGCCATAACAGCCCCATAAATATCTCCTCAGCAGAGCTGTGCATCTCCCTCTGGACTTGAGGAGCTTTCTTTGAAGTCCCAGGGCAGAAGTTGTGCACGTGGAGGAGGTATGCAACTTATTATTATCATTATTCGCCATTGCTTTAGAAGCTTTTAAGTAATACTAGATTTATCACATTTTTCTTACAGCAAATTTTAGTTTCATCTAGTGTTTCTTCTGAAGCCTGAACCAATAAACCACTTTGTCTTTGTAGTTGATCTGCCATGGTAGTTCCCATATTTTTCTGCCAAGAAGCCCTTTTGGAATCCGATTAAATGGGTAACATGACATTTATAGTCTCAGAGACTAGAATACCTGGAAGGAGGCCCAGAACTTATCCAGTCTCTTGGGGACTGGACCTTGCTGTTGGGCAGATCTAACTCGGAGCCGACCTTCAGCTGTTGGCCCCTCCTGAGGTCTACGCTCATCTGGAGCAGCCCCCTGAGACTGCATTGGCCAATGCTGCACATAGTCGTGCTCAGGAAACATTTCATATTCTTGATTTGATATCGCTGAGGTGCTCATGGAAAATCAGTGTCCATTAAACAGTCCGCAGTACACTGCATTGCAAGGGAGGAGGATGATACAGACCAACTGAAAACTCTGTTCCTGTGGATTTATACTCTTGCTCCCTATCTCCATGGGACAAAGCATCATTTCCTTCTTTAAAATGCGTTTGCACACACACACACACACACACACTCACTCATACCTTGTCCTCTTTATCATTATAAAAGTAAAATATACTCATTGAAAGAAAAAATTTAGTAAACATGAATAAGCATTTTCCTACAACCTAGCATGACTAGTGTTATGTTTTGGTCACACTATCGTCCCAGTATTTCTCTATGTGTACATGCAGGTGTGCATGTTTCAGTTAACAATGTGTCTTGTATTTCTGCACACATCTACCCACTCTGTCTCCAAAGGCCCCAATGAAATGATTAAAAAAAAAGATTTTAAAATTTAAGCCATTACAGCAATAGAAAATCAGACTAAGAGTCTTCAGTGAGTCAGAAAAGATGAAGGATTCAAATCAATAGGAACAAAAAGGTATCCAGGAAGTGGAGAAGTTACAGTAGAAGTGCCAGGAACCCAGACTCCAGAGATAAAGGCTGGCTTTTGCAGAAGAGTCCTCCAGGTGATTCCAGCTACCAATTTACAGATTAGTCTGAGATGTTGAAGAATTGCCTTCGGGAGAGCTGGGGTGAGTGGGGCCCACTCTCTCTTCCTCTGAGAGAAAAGCAACACCAAGTTTGAGATAATCTGGACTCACACATCAGCTCAGGAAAAAAATGGCAGAGCCACCCAGAACCGAATAACCCTGAAGACCTTAACCCCAGAGAAAAGCCCTCCTGACTTGGGCAATTGTCGAGGAACTCGAGCCTGACAGCAGACTCACACTGACGTCATGGAACTCCAGGAGGAATGGAGCAGCGTCTCCAAAGTTCTGAGAGGAAGCTATTTTGAACCCCGTTTTCTATACCCAGCCAAATGTCCAGTGCGAGGGCTGAAAGAAGGCACTTGCAGACACATAAGGCACTTGCAGACTCATAAGATTTCAGTTAAGGTTGGTAACCACACATTCAGTAAGAAGAAATTACTTCAGAAGTAACCCAGAAAAACCTAAAAGTAAGCCAAGAAAGAAGAAAAGACGAGCTATAAGAAGGTGCAGCTCCCTGACATGACCCAGGAAGATTTATAGATGTGAGAAAGGAAATCAAAGGCAATCCTTTAGACAGGGCTGTGTGGAAGATTATTGTTTGAGGGGCAAAATATTCAAGATTGATAATTACATTTTCTTCTCTAGAAAGATTTATATTAATGTAATAATAATTTTATAAGCGTTTCACGTTGCTTTTTAATTATTAGAACCAACCTATAGACAAAGGAAAGAAGGTGAAGTTATGGTTTAAGAAGCTTGTAATCATTATAAGTGCTAATGCAATAAAAAAAAAAAAGAAGTTAAACAGGAGGAGAAAGGAGAAGCCCCGCAAGTTTCAAGTTCCTCACATTTTGTACCCAGAGGCCAATGTATAATATCTGAATTTGATAAAAATAAGAAACAGAAGAATAATTATATTTTTTAAAAATTACAATAATAACTGCTAGAAGCAAAAGCAGAAACTATTAGTATGGTGGGGGGGCAGTGGGATCAGGGCAAGTGAGAATTTACTTTTTATTTTATGTATCCCTAAACAGTATGATTTTTTTAAAGTTTATTTATTTATTTATTTATTTGAGAATGAGATAGAAAAGGAGGGAAAGAGTAAGAGGGAGGAACAGAGAGAGACAGAGAAGCAGACTCCCCACTGAGCAGGGAGCCTGTTGCTGGGCTCAATCCCAGGACCCTGAGATCATGAACTGAGTCAAAGGCAGATCGCTTACCTAACTGAGCCACCCCGGTGCCCCTACAGTATGATTTTTTAAAACACATGCATACATTACCTTCATAGTTACATGTTTGGGACATCTTTCTAGATGTAACTCAAATATTACCAGCCTGTGGATATAACTGAGATCACATTTATATTTATACCTAGATTATAATGGTTCTGTGTCTTCAACTGCCCATTTGGGAACTTAGTTCCCACTCAGTATCTCCCTATTATTTCTGGGAACTGCCAAAAGGAGTCCTCTCACAGAACCATAGTAAAATGTCCAGCTCCAGCCACCATGATCTCCTTGCTGCGTTCTCTCTCCCGTTTCTTGGTATATGATGTGTTCCTGTACATTATTTTTTAATGACCATCACTGCTTAATCTTCAGAAAACCTTCAGATACTTCTCGTCTCCCACTCCAAACCTTCAAATCAAATGTCAAACTTCCAATTTAGAGGAGACATAAGAGGTAGAGGAAGAAGCTAAGAAACATCATGAGAAAACAACCAATGACAACCAGAAAGTACGACAGCCTGAAGGACCTCTGACTTGCCCTCTTCAATCAGTGTATTGTAGCTATGCTACTTTCAAAATGAGACTTAAGGGAGGCAACCACATGCAGAGTGGTCCTGGGTTAGATCCTGTAAGTGACTTTTTGGGGTCACTGGGAAATTTGTATTTGATATAGTTAATTTATGGAATGAAAACTGAAAACACCCTGATACAGAAAGGTAGAGATTGCTGACTAAAAAAGCAAGTACAGTGGGATCTCATTTAACACACACACATATTTGCACACACACACACACACACAAATACACACACACACATAGAGAGAGAGAGATCTGGAAGAATACACACTAAAAATTGGCAATGGTTGTCTCTTGTTGGCAGGAGTATGTTTTAATTTTTTAAATGTATGTTTGTTTTTATTTTCTGATTTGCTACTATATGTATTGCTTTTGTAATAATAAAAGGCTATAAAATTCCCCAAGACTTTACTTTATGAACACTATTTCCTTTGCCTGGATCTTGGATCCCTTCCTCCTCTATCCACATCTAAACCATGAACAACAGAATGGGTCCTCCTCTCCATCAACGTTTTCCCTCCTCCTCCTCCTCAATATTTTACTCTTAGAAATAGAGAGGCTGTAGAGATAAGTAATCTGGGTAATTAAGTCTGGGAAGTCCCACCACTGGGAGTCTTCTGAAATTCACACCGATCTTTGTAGACTCAGACTTCATGTGTACACCTTGTGTTTTTAATTTCTCAGCCTCACCATGGGAGATGCATGAATATGAGGGTTCAGACACAGCACATTCATTCCTCGGATCATAACAATGCACCCAAATTAAGAAGGACTTTAACATCTCTGGTGCTATTGCTCACAAATAGCTGATGGAAACCTTAAGGCTTCCTCTGCCAGAGAAAATAACTAGTTCTGAACGGCACATGAGACTTAGCAAGAGGCCCCTCTTGCCTCACAATGTGAGCTGCACATGTGCACCCACACTTGACTCTGACCCCTAAGCATTTCCAACACCAGTGATGTGAAAGGTATGTTTTTTTGGAAACAGCTCATTCCCAAGTATTCACCAAAAACCAAAAGAACAAAAGTGTATTTATAACTCTTTGAAACCAATAAGAGTTCCACATGGGAAGGAAAAAGACAGGGGAAAAATTGCAAAATTAATCAATAATCTATCATGTTATCCATGCTAATATTTGGTGTTCTGGGAATCTGTGTAAGTAAAGTCATAAAGCTAGAAGCAGCAACGCATTAATATGTCCCGGGAGATGTGTGCTGAACTGTGAGGAGGCTGGAAGAGATACAGTGGGTAAGAAAGAACAAAGTATTTTAAGAGAATTCAGATTTAGGTGATGATAGGTGCCCAAAGGGAGATAGCAAGAGGAAAGCACTGAATAGGTTTTCCCAATCCTCACATTTAGAGCAGAACTTCAGCACCATAGCACTCTTCTGCAAATGTAATGTGCAGTTCCAAAGCATTAAGACCAACCTGAAATAGACTTCATCCTGAGATTCTTCTAGAATTTCACTTGTCTTACTGTGATTCAGGTGTGTCTTGAGCCAGGCTATTGCAACTAGATCCAGGAAAGATTCTGATGGAACAGTTCATCCTCAGTATAGATAGTAATCCTGATCTCTGGCATCTCCATCTTTTCCTCCACTCTCAACATGAGCAGTCAAGTCTAGAAACCTTACAAGATTTAAAAAAAAAAAAAGTCTCAGTGCAAATCTTCCTTTTCCCCCTGCCTTTCTTCCCCAGATAATCCCAGGGCCTTGAAGCTTATGGATCATTAATTTAAGCCCCAGATTTTATAGATGATACAGAGAGGGAAAATGACTTCCCAAAGTAATTGGTGACACAAACCAGACCTGAGTCCAGCTCTCCCCTAAATCTCCTAAATCCATAGCTCTTTAAAAGAGGTCCATGCACTTCATGATCACTTACAGACAGGCTATCTTCCATCGGGCTTAATTTCATTGTCTTCTCAGTAAAGCAGCACAAAACAAAACAGATCCCAAGAACCACCCCTCCCCCATATGCCCACCTTTCCCTTAAGAACAGCCATAAGACGGTGCTACAACAAATACTTAAACCTGAGAATATCCTTAGATTAATGTACAAGAGGCCTCTGGTTTTAGCCTGTCAGAATTAATCATGTCTTCCTATATCCTCTAATTTAGCTTATTGTTTTTCTCCTCAGGATAATCATTGCATTCTTTATAATCCTAAAGTTTTGCACTTTATTATTGTATTACCATAATTATGTTATTGTAATTAGTTGTTTGAGTGGCTCTCTTCCCGTGTGTTGTAAGAACCTGAATCACAGGCATCTGTCGAATTCATTTCCTTACGCTCTTATACTTTGCACATAGCTGAGTGAATGAATGAGATCAGTGAATAAAATGGCAAAGTCACATCTTTTGGACGGCTCTTCCTCCCCTCTCAAAAAGATAATCTAATGTGATCATCAATAAATTATGTCACATACAACACCAGTATAGAAGCTTACATTTTGCCACTAAATCCTAAAACAGGTAAAACTTAGAGATTTTACAACTACCAGCATTAAAAAAAAAAAAAAAGATGGTGTAGTTAACTGTCACCTGAGAGTCTTTTCTATATTGTAGACTATGTTTTTAAAACAACCAGAATTGAACTCTTACTCTGCCTAGAATCTAGCAAAGGGTAGGAGCTCAAAATGCTGAGGCAATACATTAGAATTTTTTTTAATAGCCAATAAGTGAACAAACCATAATTCAAATCAGGCAGTCTGTCTCCAGAACAATCTTCCAAAACCATTCTTTAAAAATATTTTTTGGGTGCCTGGGTGGCTCAGTCCATTAAGCATCTGATTTTGGCTCAGGTCATGATCATGGGGTCCTGGGATCAAGTCCCACATTGGGCTCCATGCTAAGCAGGGAGTCTGCTTGTCCTTCTCCCTCTGCCCCTGTCTCCCTCCCCATGCTCTCTCTCAAATAAATAATCTTCAAAATAATTAAAAAATAAAGTAAAATAAATATATTTTTCACTTCAACTCTCCCTAGTTTCTTCAGGTTCCATGCTTACCGTGTGGGCCTAGACGATGCGCAGTGGTTTGTCAATGTTTAACAACCAGCTCTCTAGGGGAATTAAAGAGCCCTGTTTGGAGCAATTTCTGATTCTGCGATATAAATTCTTCATCATAGCAAATTTAAAGCTACTAACTTGTCACTAACAGCATCACTAACAGTTGTCACTGAATACGGATTTGGAAAGAGATACATAGTAACACACTATTTTACTAATATAAGTTATATGGCATTTCCATCATACATATAGGAGACATAAATAACCTCAAGAACATACATAGTAAAATATAATAGTAGTAGTAAATGCAATTAGGTGAGTGATGATTGAAATAAAAAATGTGACTCATGCATCTTTCCTTACACCAGGATCCTAATTAATAGGTAAATTAGTTGACTTCATTTGTCATCCAGCTTTACACTTTGGCCCTTGAGCCTCAGCCCTGTTCTTTGGAGCCACATGGAATAATTCTTTTCTTCACTCCTACAATAAAATTTTATTGGCTGCCTTCTATGAGCAAAGCACTGACGTTACCAAATGAACAAGACAGACATGGTCCCTATATTCATGGAGCATCTACCAGGAAAGGACAGTCAGTCTTGTAGAGCATGCCTTGCTCCATCAACCTCTGGATTACAAACTGAGAAAACCTTGACTGTGCTCCTTTGATTAAGTCCAACATTTGGAAAAAAAAAAAAAGATTGATTGATTGATTGATTGATTGATTGATTTCAGAGAGACAGAGAAAGGAAGCATGGGGTGGGACGCAGAGGGAGAGGGAGAGAATCTCAAGGAGACTCCCTGCTGAGTGGGGAGCCCTATGCAGGGCTGGATGTCAGGACCCTGAGATCATGACCTGAGCAGAACTCAACAGTCGGAGGCTTAACTGACTGGGCCACCCAGGTGCCCCCATGTTTGTTTTTAAAGCTTTATTTTAGAGAGACACAGAGACATACACAAACACACACACAACTTTCATAGATGAGAGCCTTTCCAGTATTTGAAAACAGCTCCACTGTCCTCCCTGAGTCTTCGGGTCTCTATCCATAGTCTCAGTTCCATCAGTCAGATTACTAGACTTGGTTGAGGGTCTTTCACCATGCCATGACTGGAAACCAGAACTGAGACATGTTCCAGCCCCAGGGGAGCAGAATCACCACCCTTATGCTGGACATTTAGCACAAGCTAAGGATTTTAACATTCTAGGATTATGTGAAGTTTGTAGTCAAATGGAGGCCTTTGAGCTTAACTATGCTGCCATCCCTGACAGTCCCTTCATATATTCATGCAATTATTTTGAACCTGAATGTAGAATGTTATATTTACCATACACTGATTAGCATGAGTTATGGTCAATTACTCCTGTCTATTTAAGGTATTTCTGTATACTGATTGGGTCCTCCTTCAAATTTCTTACCCTAAGTGCCATGTTTTCCACAAATATGAGAGCATGCCAGTAGGCTGAGATGGCTTGAAGACCACCCTCTGGAACCCTCTGCATTTCCATAGCATTTTGGGTCTCATTCCACTGTATTATCACCTTACTATCATTATTGTTATTTTAATGTGTCACTTTCCTCACTCAGCTGTGAGCCCCGCAAGGACTGTGGCTTATCTGTCTTTGTATCTCCAGTGCTGAGTCCAGTTCCTGACACATAAAATATGCTTAAAAAAAAACTGATTAGTCTGAAGAATGAAGGAATAAATGAGCCATTCAACTAATCGTATCACCAGGCTGCATTCCTCTGTCTTAGCTCTAGAGCTGCCATAAAGAACTTTGTTAAATGCTTACTGTAAAACAAATCTATATCTGTACCAATTTTGCTACCTTCCATGTTCCTTTCATTTTGGTTAAAAGTCCCTATTTCCCTATGCCTCAGATTCCCCATATATAGATTGTCAAAGCTCATCAAGGTTAATAAATGAAATATGTATAGAAGTGCTTTATAAAACTGTGCAATGTGCAAATGTAAGGTGTAAGCATTCCCTCATTCTAGCAACCTTATCAAAAAAAGGAAATTATGTTTATTGACCTTGCAAGAGCTTGTGGCTTGTGGCTTCTATTTAGAAGCGAGCTCTGAAAAGAGGGGGGAACTTTTCAGGGGATGAAGCCTGGAGCCAAATCCTCCCCTCTCCGGCTCCCTGTAGAGGAGGTCTCTGATGGAAAACTTATGCCTTCCATACAGGGCCTTCTCTCTTGGCTGGCCCTCAGGGGTTTTCCAAATTCCATGCTATAGGGTGTAGAGAGGGTCTCCTTCAGATCTTTGTGTGGGTCCTGGAACATCTTCAGTAGGCTATCAGGTTTACACCATGTAAATAGGGGAATTTCCTTTGCCCTCAGAAAGAAGGAAGAAAGGCCAGGAGATAAGCGGAGAGGTGCCTCTGCCCTGCTGACTGGATAGCCCCATTTTTAGGGTTTGCTCTGTTCCAATAGGATATCATTGTGAGGAACCAGCTGCCTGCCACTGTTAATGGGTTTTCTGTCAGCATGTCCCTACCTTTGATACTATTGTCTTAACTGAAGCTGTAAAGACCACACCACATTGGGTGAATGATCCAAACAAGAGGGAGGTCCCGAGCCACTCAGATTCCTAATTTTTGAAGCTAGGTTTCAGGTTGGCTGAAGAATTCACTTGTCTTGTTGGCACCAGTCTCCTTGACTTACAAACAGTATAACTGTATTTGAGAACGCTTAAAAACAGAAAAATGGCCTTTGCCAGGAGGAAAATAGCCAGCCCTACAGCAAATCCCAAGCTGAGAGCAGTAATTTATTAGCCAAAAGGTCCAGCTCCTCTGTAAGGCCATGTCTTCTTCCTTCTTTGTCTTGTACCCCCAGCAGTTAGCACAATGCTTAACACATAGTAGGTTCTCAATAAAAAGGTGTTGAATGTATGAGTGTGCCATTGTAGACTAATGAGGATAGGCACTTATGGTCCCTTGGCCAGAGTTTTTAAAGGGCAGCATATACCTCCCCAGGTCAATGTTAAGATGGCAGTATAGTTACAGCAAGAGCATGACCCAGACCAGGTCACCAGAGATAATTGGACTGGAGGGGGGGATCTAGCTCCTGCATATCTCCCTTCACAGCTGATTTTAAGCAGGTGGGCTTACAGTAGCTACTGATGTTTAAAGAGAAGTGATCTACTACTCTGTTGTTAGACTCAAGTGAACGGTGCTCACCAACAGAGAAGTCCGTGTTCAAGAATGAAGCCAGAGAAAGGAACTCAAGAATGGTGTGTCCCTGAAGGGGTGAGGGGTGAGGGGATTCGACTGTAATTAACACCAGGAACTTAACTCTGAAAACGATTGTTTCTTGCTGTATCTTTTGCTCCCACCTTCTGACTTAATTTCTTTTTTAAAAATGTTACTTTCAAAAATCTCTAACCTTGATGGTGGAAACAGGAAAAGCTTTCTCTCTGTGGTGGTGCAGAGAGCGGCTGGGTGCATCCCGCGTAAGAGCGTGGAAGTGACCACAGACAGGCTGGCTCTGTTCAAGTCCGGGGAGCTGAGCAGGACACCTTCCGGAAGACTGGATCCCACTGCAACCCGAAGCCTGCCTTGGGGGCCACAAATACCTTTCGCCTCAAGTCATCGCTTCCTACTTGTTGCTGGAGTCTTGGGCACCTGGCTGTAGTGGACGTGAGGAGGGTCCGAGATCCCTTCGCAGGTGATAGAAGGCAGTCTCGTCCTGGGGAAGCTGCAGCCTCCTACCCTTTCCCCAGTAAAAGGGGACCCAGGAGCAGGTACGTGCGCATGTGTGTGTAGACTCCCGGGAAGCTAGGACCTATCATCACTGGCGGAGGACACCGACCTTCGGTTTAGTCATTGTTACCACAGGCACTTCAGGGCGTTATTAAGGGAAATGCGTTCGCGGGGCATTTGAGCTACCCGGAAGAAGCCGCGCGAGGGCCACCTGTGGAGTCGCACTTCCTGCGAGGTTTCCTCGGGAGATGGCGCCACAGCCCGTGGCTGCGTCCCGCTGCCCGCCTTCCCCGGCGAAGTCCGGCTCCGCAAACACCCGATGGAGCGAGTCGGTGCCCACCCCCCCCCCACCCCCCCGCCTGCGCGGCGGCCGGGACCCCGGCAGCACTGCTTCCTGGCGCTCCGAGCTAGCGCTCGTGGAGGTCTGGGTGCCTGACGCCGGCCTCGGAACCCCACCCGGCGGCTCTCGGGGCACAGAGGACATGCGCCGGGCTCCCGGCACCTGCGCGCCCTCGACCCGGGCCCGCCGTGATGACCCAGGAGCCATTCATTGGGCCATGGCTGACCCTGGTGCCTCAGTGAGAGAGGTCAGGGAGGCCTCGGCTGGTGACTGGTAGGAGATGAGGGGTGAGCTGGGAGCCAGTTCCCCCGCTACATCTTTGCCGTGGGGAACCCCAAGCCCGCTCGCGGGGGCCACCAAATATCATAAAGAGACCTTCTGGTCTGAGCTCTTTAGGGATTCAGAATAGGCAGTTCGTAAGTCCCAGAGGATCTGAGGGTTTCCCGCTTGGGGAGAACTCTGCGGCCGAGGCTTACGGACGCAGCTGCGCTCGAAAAGCCACGCAGGGTCCGGGGCGCACTGCCCGAGAAAGAACCGCGCGCGTGGCAGCGCTCTCTCCGCCACCGAGCTGACGCGTCCGGCGGGGGCTCGGGCCCTCTTAGCTCCGCGGATCCGGCTCAGCGCTCGGGTTTCCGATCCGGGGCTGTGGAGGCCTCGGTCCGCGGGAAGGAGACGCGCAGCCGGCACCTTCGCATGGAGCCGGAGGTCCCGCACCGCTGCGGGTACTGGACGCCGAGCCTGGGAAGGAGCGAATTGGGCGCGCTGGGGAGAGTTACCGGAGATCCGAGAGAGGGCGGTATTTACTAATGCCTCCCCCTAGCGCAGCCGTGCAAACGGGATGGTTAGGGGGGACGGATTTGCACGAGTTGGTAGGAGAAAGTTGAGAATCGAGGGCTTTCCTATCCGGGGGCCTGCCGGGCACCACCGCAGGCTCTTTAACTCCGGTCGGGGGATGAGACGAGGGGGAGCGCCCAGTTTTCGAAGTTTCATCTTGCCCCTCGGTCTCCATGCGCCACTCTGGCAGCACTCTTGCTACTCTCGTCGCCGGGTCACAACCTTCGCCTGACGGAGAGTAGTTGTCTGAAGGGCGCAGACAGCAGAGGCTTCGTTTTTGTACAATTTTTCGTTGCAGCTCTGTTCATCCAACTCGCAGGACATTTTTCTCGGCTTCATTTCCACATATTTGACAGCAGACGAAAAAGTACTTGTGCATGCAGACTTGAATCTGAACCCGAGAGCTGACACTATGAATTAGACACTTGGGAACTCATGGTTCAGCCCTGGGGAGAGTTTCTAGAAATGTGGGGACAATCCGGCAAGCAAGAGGCCCGGTCCAATCCAACTTTCTTCCTTTGGGACGATTCAGGATGGAACGAAATGTGAGGTCTCCTCAATCGTTAAGATCCTCTGGTCAGCTAGAAAAGCAGCCTTAAGTAACTTGTTTTATCTTTGAGACCATTAACCGTCCCTCAGCGCCTAATTATGCAATCGCCGCCCTCTGGAGCACACAGATCAATATAGCCCAGCATCCAAACACGTGTTTTTGGAGTACACTATTGTCAGACTCCCCCCCCCCCAATTATTTATTTTAGAGTCCATTTAAATGTTTTAAATGTCATCATATATTCTTGCAAATTTAGTTGTACATATCATTTAATTATGAAGAAATAATTTCCATGTAGTCCCGGAATTGCCAACCTAATGGAAGAGAAGAGTTGAGGACTTTTCAACCTTCAATAAAAAGAAGAAGACTTTATGACTGGGGTGAAAAGGGGCTGGTGAACTAAGCCAATGGGGCAGCAGACCTTTACTATGTGCAAAAGCATTCAGACACATGGCGACCCATTCGCAATAAAACTTTATTGATGATCGTTTGAAAGTTATGGCAACTCCAAGGTTATAAAACTTGTCATAAAATACCAAGCAGTCATTAGTTTACCTGACCTCATTTCAATATAAACTTCCACAAAACATTTTATTTTGTTCCTTCCTAGAAGTGGAGAAAAGAAATTGAGGAGGTCAGACACAGTGGCCCATTATTGAGAACCCAAGATCTGCAATTTGACACTCTGACCTTCATCCCTACAAATAAAACAGTGAAATCCACATTTCTATTTTTTTTTTCTGTAAATATTCTTATAGAAAAGAGAATAATAATAATAGCTGTGTTTTGGTCCAATCGTCCATTTTTAACACATAACCTGGGTTTGAATTTGGATGGGGAGTTTTTCTCTTTGGAAGATCTTGCAGGATATCTTTAACAGTTGTTAAAGAGTATTGGCTTCCTGAGCTATGCATAAGAAGTCTAAGAAGCAAATAGCTACACATTATTTGGTATGTGATCTGAGAAATGAATTCTTTAAAATATTCAATTGGTGTTTAGAGCTATTGAGAAGTTAGATGACTAGTCCATCCCCTCCACACCTACCATCAAGAAATGCAGCTGTTTAATTGAGATCACTTAGAATTGTAATGCAGAAAAGAAGCCAAACTGATGTTCCAAGAAAGCTCTAGGATAAAACTAGTCTGAGCACTGTCAAAATCATCGTTTTTGGTATAACTATATGTACAGACTTGAACCCCTGGTGACAGAAAGAACCGGCAACAAAACACTGATGACTTGGAGTAGATTCTCATCCTATGCTCTTTGGATTAACCAAGGCTCACGTTCCCCTAATACTACAACTAAGATCAGACTACCTGCTTTTAGGGCAGAGATTTGTGAGCAAGTACAAATGGCAAAGGTTGACCTTGTGTTAGCTGCCTGCTAATTTCTCCCAAACATGTAAAGGTCTGGATATACTTTTCACTGATTATTTAAAAATATAAGCTTTAAGATAGATCCAGACATATATGCATTTCTAACAGTTTGGGAATTTTAATATGAAGAATGCTAAGTACTTTATGACCTCACTGGAACTCATCTTGGTAATGTTATGCTTAGTTTCCTTGTGTGCCTTAAAGGATTTCAGGGATTTCATGGAATTTCAAATAGAAAAGAACATTTAAAAAAGCAAAAACTTATGTAAAATGCTGCTTTTTCCAGGGAGTGTACAAGGGTGTGTGCATGTGTTTGAGAGGAAAAAGGACTATATCAGAGAAAAGGGGTAGAGAGGGAGCTAAAGGAAGAGAGATGTTTATGACACAGAACTAATTAAAGGGCAAACTCTCCCAGTGTCCATAGCTTTTACTAGTTGGTGGGTACAAATTGCAATAATTTGACTTGCCATTTTGTACTCTCATGTTTTTAGGCACAGCGATGCCATGCACCAAGACATTCTGTGTTTCCCCGATTTAGCCCTGACTTCCAGGAAGGATAGAGGAGCAGGTGCTTGTGATCTATGGAGGGGCTCATTGGCTGAACACAGTGTATTTACTGGACTTTAGAAATAAATAAAGGATCTAAATTGATTCTTTTGGGATTAGGACACTTTGGAGAAGCTCACACAGTTCTGAGAGAGAACTTATTCAGAGATAAGTTAGCAAATTGTTTTTCTAATTGATGTAATTAAATTTATTTATTGGGATACATACATACATGCAAGGATGTGTTAGGATATGTGTTGTGGCAACAACAGCAGCAGTAAATTTATACTGTTTGTATTCCTTCTGCTATTAAATCCAACATTCATTTTAACTTACTAGATGCCTTAAGCGTATGGTATAAAGGAGAAAAGTGTCTTTATTTTAATCAGCAACAAAAATATTTCATTCTTCTTCCACCCTTCTTCCTAAAAATAACTATTCTTCACCCCCCCCAAAAAGGTCATTTAGCCTCTATACAGATATTCACTAATTTGCCTTCACCCAAATGATCCCCATTCAGCTCTATTTAAGTGTGTTTACTGGGAAGGCTTGGTTGCCAAAGAAACATCTATTTGGATTCACCTGTCAGAGCTCTCCCTTACACCATATTCTAAGAAAGACATGGAAATTACCTAAGTAAATTTTTAAAATAGTTTTCATGTCAAAAAGTTGTGAAAGGGCAACACATCAGACTCAAACTTCTTTTTCTTATATTCTCCTCTGTTTAGAGTTGTGCAGGTTATTAGAAGACATTCCCCAATACTTCATCCACTCTTGCTTTCGTGGGTGATGAGATTCATTAAGGCTTAACACATGGCAAGAAAGTATGTCTTGGAGGGGTAGGCTTACAAATGTCTTTGAAGTTTTTGGGGGTAACTGGGTGATAGAGTGAAATCCCAAATTATGCCTTGAGTTCTATACAGATGACATGTACAGACTGCATAATTTTGCCCTCATCATTTCTATTGACACAAGAAACTCTCCCATGTGAGGGAAAAAAAATACAGCTTTTATGTAGCGTTGTCCAAGTGTGTGTTATTCATTCCTTCTATATAATTCAACATATATTGTACCCCAAGGGTATATTTTCCCCAATGAGACTAATTTGCTCTAATAGGAATAATAATGCCTCCCTGCACCTAATACCTTTATCCCAAAAAACTCTCATGTGACTTAGTAGTTCCATGATGAGACACACAGATCATGTGCATGTGTGGCCAGAAGCTATAGATCATCTTACACACAACTCTACAAATTTAACCCTCTAGTTTCTGCTTTTATTTATTTATTTATTTATTTATTTATTTATCTGGTTCTCTTCAGTATTGAGCGCCCTTGAGAAACAGAAAGTCTTAATGTGATTTTGTTCCACAGCTAAAATGTAAACAAGTCTGGTTCTAAAGGAAAACTCATGTACACTTTTTGTCTACCCTTCCATTCGCTGAAAGTGGGCAATTTGGAGGTGACTTTGGAAGTAATAATTTGTACGTAACTTGGTAATGTCTGACTTTCAGCGCAGAACTTAAATAACAACACATCTTTCTACGGTGTTTTCTCCTCTTAGGGAACGTATAGATACATTCGTTTAGTTCTAAAACAAAAAGAAAGAAGAAAGAAAGAAAGAAAGAAAGAAAGAAAGAAACAAACAAACAAACAAACAAACGATGAGGAAAATACAGACACTCACTCACATCAATTACCATTTGAGGATTTCATTTTTTGTCCTAGTTGAGGAATGTATAGAAGCTGGCTTTGAATGATAAAGAATTGGTATCTGGATTTAGTATCTGGAAGATTTGGGACGTATGTAAACACCCACAGCACATTTCTATCTTATTTTGAATTGGCTTTTTGTTACCTACAAGTAAATTTGCTTTCTTTAATATTTAAACCCATTCACCCATACAAGCAGTGCAGTAACTTTCACCCAGCAAGTAACCACTGAAATCTACTGGTGTGAGACGTTCAAACCCAAAAGGAAAATCTACCCAGTCAAGTGGAACTGCAGTGCTCTCCCTCGGAACGCAGCAGCAGCAGCAGCAGCAGCAGCAGCAGCAGCAGCAGCGGCAGCGCCTTTGCTGCTGGAATGGCCATGCTGGGGAGGCTTGTAAATGTTCCATGTATTATACAGCCTAGGCAGAGAGGGTGATTTAACCCAACTGAAAGAATTTTAACTTTTCTATTTCCTGGCTTTCAGGGGTCTAAATTTTTAGCCCTAAACTGGCATTATTGAAGGTTTTTTACATTGAGTAATGGGATCATTATTTCTCTCCCCACTGAAAGGGGTTCCTCCAAGAACAGAACCATGTGGCTGAGCAGAATTCAATCCCAAAGGGAATTGCATAGGAATCGCCCAGGCAATAAAAACTACTTAGGGAATTTGTATTGTCATCTTGCCAGAACATCAGATTCACACCTCTGTTTCTGCAGGAAGGTGCTAGGGGACTTTTAAAAGGTCCCCTGTGGCCCTGACCTTGGCTTTCCATCCTTGTAAGAAATGGCTCACCGGTCAGCCACTGTCATGGGCTAGCCTTTTGATCCTGCAGGAAACAGAACCAGCCTTGTTCTCTCAATCCTCTATCTACCCTGGGAGCCTTTCAAGAATGGCAGCCACACGGTGGTTGTAGTCTCCACATCATACATAAAACCCTGGCCCAGCATTTCTGGTGCTAATCTCTTGTTGCCAACCCTCTCTCTGCCCCCTGCAGCCATTAAACCTACAGGCTGGATATGATACAGCAACACAACAGTACCTTAAGATGTAAGAACTGTGATAGCACAGAATCGTAGAAATTGGGGTAAAATACAAAGCATTGGTATTGTCTAAACCCCCCTTTTTTTCCCCTCAAGAAATTTCTTTTTTCTTTGTTTCCACTATCCATCCTTACTAATTAAAATGGTTTTTGTTAAATGCTCTCCCCCCCAATTTTTTAATTAAATGCACTACCTAAAGAGATATATATTATTAAGATATGTACTTAAACATCTTTGTAGATATTTTAAAATGTCATGGGCTTTTGGATGTGCAAATTCTTTTATAGAATAAATAAACTTTTTAAATTTATTTTTTTCACATTTGCACAAAGGAAATACATGTACTGAACAAAACCAGTAGCAGTTACTTGGGTTTTCCTGAAAAAGAATTTGGAATCATTCATATCAATTTTGAAACTATTCATTTGAAAAAAAAAAAAAAGGTGAATCGTAAAGAGGCCATCGCTTTTTTTTTCCTCTTTCTTCAGATTGTGTGTGTGTGTGTGTGTGTGTGTGTGTGTGTGTGATTCGCTTATTCTGCAAAGATGGACCTGTTTTATCTCTCTAGGCTTAGAAAAATGACTCTTTTGAGAGGTTACATTTCTTTTTTACATTTCTCTTCCTTAGAGTCTATGTTCCCATTGAAAACCACGCTGTTGAATCTTGGCAATTTTTCCATAACTACCCTCCAGTCATGTCTGTGGAGAAGTGGTTACAGTCTGTGTCCCACTGGCTGTGACACACAGCTTGACTCGAATGTGACTGATACTGAGGAGGAGATGGGTTACCAGCTCTTTCACTGGTCATGGTGGGGGTAGAGTTTTTAGACTTGACAGGATACTGCACTGGCAGGAGGAGGAGAGGGTGGGGCCCTAGACACAGCAAGTGGGCCTTCTGCAGAGGGGCTTACCTGAGACTATCCAGTCCGAGGGAGGGCTGGGCCCAGCAGGAAGAACAATTGTGGTGTGTAACCCTCACCCAGGGCTGTAGATTGCTAGGACACCGACCCTTCCTGCAAGAATACAGTCAGACTCCTCTTGGCCTGCAGATCTCTGGTGACCCCAGCCAAGTTGGGAGTGGCCAGATTCTGGTATGGACCACAGTTTCTCTCTGAGATCTGAAAACACCGGCTTGGAATTTCACAGACCCGGTTCTCAGTCCCTACTGGGAGGCACCCCCTACCCAATCCCTCCCTACTCAAAAACGACCGAGTGAATTCCTCGAGGACCACAGGTAGAGAACATTTTTCGAAGGCAGTAAAAGTGAGCTCTGCTCCTAATAACTTTGTGATTTTTCTCTTACCCTGGCTACTACTGCTCACAGAGTGCACTGAAATCCCTTTAACTTTATAGTTTTTAAAGTGAGATGATTTATTTCTCCTCTATATCCAGGATAATGAAGAGTTGAGCTAGACTACAAGATGCACACAAGGAGCAAGAAAAACGTTAACTCTATAGTCAGGACTCCAGGGAGAGAGCATGGCTAGCTACCACGTACACTTCAGAGCCACTTGGGCCCAGCTGCGGTGTTAATTATGGGTTCTAATTTTATTGCAGCTCAGCTCCTCCTGGTTTGTCCCCACTATAATGGTCTTAAAAAGAAACACCCACAGGCACAAACCACAGTGAATCCCCAGGAAAGACAAAGGTAGATTTCTCTGCGGGGGTCTGGTGATCCCAGTGAAGAGCAGCTCATTCCCGATTCTTTTCGGTCCTCACACCGACCCTCTACCTGCAGTTTGGCGGCAGCGCTCTCTCGAGGGACGCTTCGGATACCCACAGTAGCGGTGGTTCGCACCCTGATGCCGTGGAGTAGTCTGGGTCAGGAGAAGACAGTGCTTGAAGCCAGAGCCTGGTCTCAATCTCCTGTCCTCACCTGGTCAGTCAGACATCCTCGGCAGTAGCATGGAGTATCTTAGAGTCTATGTCTTTTTTCTTTTTTAAGATTTTATTTATTTATTTGACAAAGATCACAAGTAGGCAGAGAAGCAGGCAGAGAGAGAGGAGGAAGCAGGCTCCCTGCTGAGCAGGACCCTGGGATCATGACCTGAGCCAAAGGCAGAGGCTTTAACCCACTGAGCCACCCAGTCACCCCTTGGAGTCTATGTCTTTAGTGAGGAAGCTCAGAGTGCAGGCCCTCCTTCCCGCAGGCTCACTGTCTCCCCCCACCCCACACTCACCCTGTGATGGAGGGGGTAAAGGGGAGCACCCAATTTCCGGACTGACACGTGCTGTAAGGGGGCTTCTCTTGATGCTTCAGCAAGAGCTCTTCCTGCAGAATAGGGACATGGGGAGAACAACGACACTGGGAGCATGGTGGGGTTCACATTCCCATCTACTTAATTAACCATGTCATCTCATTTAATCCATTTTGTGGGCTCTTATTTAATGTAAGCCTCTGTTTTATCTCTTGTAGCACTGGGAAGTTAACCTTTGTATGGTTATTGTGGTGTTTGGAAGTTGTGAGCCCTCGGCAAAGGGTAGGATGAGCTGGAGAAGCATGGTCTCTGGGCGCCTGGGGGGCTCAGTGGGTTGAGCCTCTGCCTTAGGCTCAGGTCATATCTCAGGGTCCTGGGATCGAGCCCGGGTTTGGGCTCTCTGCTCAGCAGGGAGCCTGCTTCCCCCCTCTCTCTGCCTGCTGCTCTGCCTACTTGTGAGCTCTCTCTCTCTGTGTCAAATAAATAAATAAAACTAAAACTAAAACTAAAAAAAAAAAAAAAAGAACTGTGGTCTCATCATTCCCTTTACCGTCAGGGATCATCTTTGCCTTTCCGATTTTCCCTCCCCCAAAGCAGGGACCGGTCACAGAACGGCCCTGAGGAGCCCCTAGGGATTCCAAGAGGATCCAGCCCTGCAGTGCTTGGAATACGAGCTTTGGGTGGATCATGAAAAGAAGATGGTCGACTTTGCCTTGGAGAGTGGTAGAGAAGGGTATGGGGATTTGGAGCCCAGTGGAGGGTGGAGGTGAAATTGGAAAAGGAAACTAAAAATTTTGGGCTATCAAAAGTTCGGATTCTCAAAGGCCTTTCCCAACCTTTGCAAACATTACTGTGGGAGCGCGATCAAATCTGACACCTGTAGGTGTCGCTATGACGAGGTGACTCGGCCGGGAGAGAGGTAGCCCAGGACTCCCTAGACCGCGGCAAATTTTCCGTGACTCCGACCCCGACTCTGCTCCCAACACCCCCCCCACTTCCTGTTTTCGGAGGGATGGTGAGGACAGTGCAGCAAGATTATCTGCTTTCACGGTCAGCGCAGGGCTAGCTGGTGGTAATTGAGAAACTCGTCCAGAGAAAGACAGCCTGGAAATCCCGCGCCTCAACCGCGCGGAGCTGGGCAGCTCCACCACTCCCTGTCCATTGCCCAGGTGCGAGGACTCCCCGGGACGCAACCGCGAAGTGCGCCAGCCTGTTCTCTGCATCACTGAAAATGGGAGGAACGCTCTTGCTTAGCTCCGAGACTGGCCCACAGGTTGATTCCGGCTCCTTGAAGCCTGCAGACAACCCCAACCTCCCAAGAAAGCTGCATTCAACGTAACCTGCCCGGGATGGGGACCCTGAAGGGTGTGCTTCAGAGCCGAAACCAAGGCTCAGAGGTGCGGCCTGGTTCGCATATCTTTTCCAGACAGCCTTTGTGCCAATCTGGTCTTCGGAAGGAGACAGCCCCACTGCCCTCACAGGGACCCCGAGGGCAGGGTCTTTAAGAGCCCCGAAAACCTGCTTTCCCCACACGCAGCTGCAACTTTCTTGAGCTGCTTCTGCTCAAGACTGTAGAGTGACCGCGGGCGGTGTACTTCTCTCCTCACCGAGCGGTGTGGCTTCTACAGATTCTTAGACCCAGGCACGGCGAAGTGCCTCCTCCCTAAGGGCTCAGCCTGGCCTCCCCAAGGGATCATTCCTTCCCCTGCCCCCAACCAGGATCCATCCTTGATCGCACTTGCGGGACCGCAGCCACAAGTTTTGCCCCTTGCACAAAAAACGTGTTCTCTTTCATTTGCGGATTTAATAAACAAATGTAACCATATAACATGGTTATAACATGGGGCTCCGCGCCGTCCTTCTGAAAGCAATTCCGCTGTTGAAAACTGAAAAATGGGTGTAATTTGCGTTCAGAAAGTGATGTTAGGGTCATGGCAATTTCCCGGGCCTTTATTTATTTTTACTTTAAAGTCTTTAGGGAAGACTTGCTTATATACTCGGAAACCTTCCAATGCGAGGGTACCAGCAATCCAGTTAGCCTTCAGCGTGGGGGGGGAGGAGGTGGAGAACAATTACTGAGTGACGCTAATATGGGGAAACTGAAAAGAAATGTCGATTGTTTTTATTGTAACAGAAGGAATGAACAAACAGAAAAACCAACCCCGGGTGATCGGAAACAGGCAGGCGGGGAATTAAAAGCGGGTTTCAGGCGGCAACAGGCCCCTCCCCTGCCCTTGGAAGGAGTAAGGGAGTGAGGAGCGCTCTCAGCCCCGGGGGCCCATCCCACGGCCCGCAGCGGGATTTCCGCGCTCCGGCGGGACCCGGCATGCTGCGGTCCTCTGGGGAAAGCGTCTTGAATCCTAAGCATCGTCTGCAGGAAGGCGGAGAGGCGGCAGGGAGGCTTTGGCGATTCTCGGAGAATCTTCTGGGCTCTTTCTGGGGGCCGCCTCCCCCATCCCCCCGCCTCCACTGGGGCTGGTACGTCCGGCGGCGTCCGCAGCCCGGTTAAGTCCCGGCCTGCAGGTCAGTGTGTGAGCACCCCACAGCCCAACCCGGGGGGCCTGGCTGGGGCTGAGGGCCCTGGCGGTCTGTCTCTCCCTCACTCCAAAGCTTTTCTCTCTAGCGCCCTCCCCCTCCCACCGCTCCGCCCGCGGCTCCGCGCGCTGATCCCGCCTGGCCCGCACTCAGGGTGGCCCTCCCTCGCCTGGGGCACAGGGTGCGCTTCCGGCTGCCACGTGCCGCAGCAGGCGCTGGGAGGTCGAGTAGGCGGAGGAGCGGCAGCTGACCCCGAGCGGCCGGGACAGAGCCGTGGCCAGATCGGGGTTGGAACCCGTGGCCCCGGCGTTGGCCGCGCAGTCTGGCGAGGACTGAAGTCTGGCCTCTTTTTCTCTACGCCGCGCTCAATCTTCCACTTACCCTGAAAGAGGCGCTCCCTTGGGAGAACCGGATTCGAGATCCTGTTTCTATCTCATTCCCTCCTCACAAGGCTGCAAGAAGTCACTGTGCTCCGAAAACCCGTCGCGGAGCTCAGACCCTTGCCTCTCCTCCTTCCCTGGAGCTCCCTGGGCAGGGCGAGAAGCGGGCACCGTCGCCTGCGCTTGCCCGGGGTCCTGTCCCCAGCCGGAGGGCAAGTTGGAAGAACCTGCCCCTTAATGTTCTTCTCTGCCAGCTCTGCTCTTCATAAATGCCACCGAGAACAGCAGGACCCCTCTCACGCGCACACGCATAGCGTTTCTCATTCTATCCCCTAGCCTCAGGCGAAGCTGACCTGCAGACCCCGGGTAGCAGCCCAGGAAGTCGGTCAGGAATGCAGAGCTAGGGAAGAGTTCTCCCTCAACAGCCTGTAGCTCCGGGGTCCCACCTTGGCTGTCCCCCGGTCCCCGGGCGGGCGCCGTCTGCCAGGCTGCGCGGGGACGGCCTCGCAAAGATCTAGATTCCTGTTCCTTCTGGTTGTCTCTCCTCAGATCCTGCTAATGCCGAGAGGGGGGCGCCACAGATTACCGTCCGCGGCACTGCGACCGCTGACAGATTTATGAAGACTTTACAGCATCTGGCCTGGGCCCGCAGCGGCAGGGCAGGAGTCCAGCCCAAGAGGTGCGCTGTGGACTGAAGTTCCCCCGGCGGCGTGCCCGGGCCGAGCCGCCCCTGCAGTCCCGGGCCCTGCCTCCCCTCTGGCCAGTGGACACATCTGTCCCCGCCGGTGTCGAGCGTAGGGATTCTCTCCACCCCGTGGAGCCCTCTCCTTCCCACCCTCCCCCGCTAGCTTCCAGTTTCCCGCTGAGTAAATATTTACCCTGAGAACGGGTAGCCCCTCGGAGGAGGCCTCGACAGCACCCTGGGAAGGGCTTTTGGCTTCTTCCTGGCCTGTGTCAGCTGCAGGCCTTACTGGTTGTGTTTTGGTTTTGGTCTTTTAGAAGAAATTCTTTTAGTAGATTCCCCCCCCCCCCCCCATCTCTTTGTAATCTCCCGGGTCCACAGCGGGCAGTAACCAGGGAGCGCTGACCCCAGCTGCCCCTTGGCTCTTTCTCGAAGTCCTGCCTCCCTACGCCCACTGTCGAGGCTTACCGGCCCTTTAGGTTTCTCTCTCCCTCTCGCCGGCCCGCCTCTAGCCCTTGAGTCCCCTTTCCCTTTTTCAAGTCACTTATCTCTCGCTCAGGCTCTTTGATTTGCCTGCTACCTGACCATAGCACTCAGGGTGCGGCCCCGGAAGGGTTCAGCATTCAGCATCAGCATCTTCCTCTAGGATCCCTTGCCTCGATCTGTCCCCTGAAGTTTCCCCTCCTTTTGCCGCCCAACCTCGGGCCTCTCACTTTGTCATGGGTACTTAATGTCCCCAAACACCGACGATTCTTCGCGGGGTGTTGGGAATGAGCTGAGCTGAGAGCACCGAACACCCGCACCCGCTGCGGTGGTGACCGCCTGCCCCGCTCCAAGGAGCGGGGAGAAGGGGTGCGCCACAAAGATAACGCGCGGCCGCGGCCAAGTCCAACAGGTGGAAATGAAGAGATAGTAGCAGACCTGTTCGAGAGCACGGGACATGTCAGGCAGCTGAAGGAGTTAAGGGGCAAACGGGAGGGATTTGTGTTTAGGTCCACCTAGCCGGAGCTCTAAACAATGAGTCTTTGGATCACTCCGGTTTGGCGCTGTAGAACCACTTAAACCCTCATAGAGCGCACAGATCCACATCCGGGCATCGGGTCTTGTCAGTCAGAAGGTGAAACAGCCCTTTACCGACACTGCCGCCCAGCAAAGTCCGCGAGGCGCTCACAGGGAGCGCGAGGAGAGTCGAGTCCGTGTCTGTGGGGGGAGGGGTCAGGGAGCTAGTTTCTTGATCTAGAAGCCCGGCACGTTCCATCTTTCACACAAATCTCCGTCGTAGGCTCTTCTCTGATATCTCCGTCTCAATTAACTTGCACCCAATCCCCAGGAAGGAATTGCTGCGTTAAAAGTCTTGGATTCTCCAACGACCTCCGCATGGTAAAATACCAGGCGATGCCAAACAATAAGTATTTGAGGTCAGACCAGGGTAAAATAGCTATCGAGTCAAATGGAGATTTTAAACAATTGAAACAAAGAGACAAGTTCAAGTGTGAGACTTTTCGCAAGAACCCGATTATAGGGGCGCCTGGGTGGCTCAGTGGGTAAGCCTCTCTGCCTTTGGCTGGGGTCATGATTTCAGGGTCCTAGGATTGAGCCCTGCATCGGGATCTCTGCTCAGCAGGGAGCCTGTTTCCCCCCCTCTCTCTGCCTGCCTCTCTGCCTACTTGTGATCTCTGTCAAATACATAAATAAAAATCTTGAAAAAAAGAACCCGATAATAAAAAATTAAGGGTCTTTGAACGCATCTGTATTTTTTCATTCTTCTTACCTAAAAATTTGAAATCAGACTGCGGCCCCAACCACAGGAGCATGAGGATCTGAGGGTGGCTCTTCGTTTCAAAAAGCACAGATGATCATTCGTTTTTCTGGCTTCTTGTCACTTAGTGGCCCGGAATCCGGGCCCAGTCAGCTTTCCTGTATGTAGTAGACTGGAGCTACATACATCCCTCAGGATCGTGGGAAGATCAACAGGAATCCTGTGTGCACAAGTAGTAGTGTTATGACTGTCAAGTAGCAATATCAACATCCTCGACCCGAAGCAGTCCAAACACCCAAGTTCATTAAAGATGTTCCCCATCTTGTTTTTAATTTTGATTAGCATTCTCCATAACCCATGCTCAAAATGTAATTAACTTTGGCCGCCAAAAAGAGTACTGTACACTTTAGATTAGACTTAGAGTCATCGAAAGTGAAAATTCAGAAGTAGGCTGACTCTCATGGCCCCTAGTAGCTAAACAGAAGACAGGGGAATTACATATATGTGCAGGCTCGGTGTTCAACTTTCTTGGGGCCAAGTCTCTTCGATTAAACAAAACTCTTGCGGGGGCGAGGGGTGGGAAAACCTTGGCATGAAGTACCCGCAGACCAGCAACCAGGCTGAGCGCAGTCGCGCGCTGGCCTCCAAGGAGAGTGCCTCACGCACAGGCAATCGTCGACGTTGGCTGTGAGCTAGCTTTAGCCGCGTGTACTTAAGTCCTCCGCATACCGCGCACGGTCACAGCCTGGAGCCTGCTTAGCTAAGGGTTGGCCCCGTGCTCCTGGATGAACCTACCAGAAACTGCATTGGGGCGCTAGTTCTGGAGGCAGGAGAGGGGTCTCCACCTGGGTCACAGTGGCCTCCACCTCTGGCTTGGTATCCCCTCAACCTCCTGGTCTCTCCTATCAGCCTGTCGTCTCACACCTGCGTTCTCGCCACCTGGCATAGGCTGGAGTTGAAAAGGTATCATCCCGGTAAAAGTGTCCTCCAGACAGCCCTTGGAGACCTGCAAGACCGGCTATTCTAAGAAACACCCCCGCCACCCACCTGACGGTGGCCCCCACCTCCCACCTAGAGTTTTAACTTAAATTCTGAGGCGTCTGTTTCTCCCTCCCCACAAGTCTCAACTTCTTCCCCGTTGGAGTTTCTCATATTCAGACCAAATGCTTTCATTTGCTTATTCAGCAAATTTGTCAGCTTGATTTTGTTGTCTGTTTGAGTTGCCCCTAGGAAGGTGTCAAACACCCATTTTCATTGTATTTAGTCACCCAGGTGCACTGCAAGCTTGCAAGAGACAGCGGAAGAACTTTCCCGGACTGCGCTGTCGCTCAGCGGTTCGCACCAATCACCATGCAGATTGACCTCGGGCCCTCCTCTTCGAGGGCGTGTCCCCAGTGAGTGATAGACGGAGCCGCCCGGCCCGGCTCAGGCCAGCCCACGTTGCTGCTTAGATTGAAATGCAGAACTCTAGCCTCTTTCATCGGGGCACAGACTTCCTTTTACTCCTTCCTTCTGCGCTCTCACCGCCTCCTCCCGGGAAGAAGCGGAGGAACCAGCTGCCTAGGGCAGCGACAAGCCGGGCCACTGAGGCTGTGCGAAAAGTTTCTTTTTGGGAGTTCGGAATTGGGGCCCGGTTGGTGTACTGCTCGGAGCAATGGGTGAGTGGCGGCGGGGGACGCTGTCAGAGCGGGGAAGGGAGGGAGGGAACGGGAGGGCGAGGGAGGGAGGGAGGGAGCGCGAGGGCGCGCACCACTGAGCGTTCACACTCTTATTGACTTTGCTCCTGTTCCTACAAGTTGTTAGAAACACGCTAAGGGTCAGGACACTCAGCAGTTCAGTGTGAACGCTGGCTACTGGGTTGCAGTTGATGCCATTTTCTGATATTGAAAGAAGGGAGCGTTGGCATCGGCAAACTCCGTAGCCTCAGTGCGGACCAAGTTTTGTTTCACACAAACTCACACACTCAGAACGGGGGGGGGGGGGTCCAAACGAACGGTAGTTTCTCCTAGACTAATTGCGCCGGTCCCCAGGCGGGGCGCTGGGGCTCCAGGGGTAGTAGCCCAGAGACTTTAGAGCCGAGCAGACGAGAAGGAGCTGGTTGCAGGAGTCAAGACCGATTTCCCCGTCTGCTTCGGAGGCTTTTTAACACTTGGAGCGGCCCTGCGTCTCACCAGTTTATTTGCTTGTAGCGGCCGCAGGCACCACTGGGAATGGGGGGGGGGGTGCGACTAGACCTTAGTGGTTTGCGGCCATTGGGCAAGGCTCCGGGACAGTAGGGTTTGGGGAAAGCCCAGGTCCCCAGTCCCGGGTGGGCGCATCTGCCCGGCCTTCTGATGTGGGCGGAGGCCGAGTGGAAAACGGCTGTCCCAAACTGCCGGTGCGCGTCCCCGCGCGCCGTGTGTTCGTTTTGCAGAGCCAGCCTTTGGGGAGGTGAACCAGCTGGGAGGAGTATTCGTGAACGGGAGGCCGCTGCCCAACGCCATCCGGCTTCGTATCGTGGAACTGGCCCAACTGGGCATCAGACCGTGTGACATCAGCCGCCAGCTACGGGTCTCGCACGGCTGCGTCAGCAAGATTCTGGCGCGCTACAACGAGACTGGCTCGATCTTGCCAGGAGCCATTGGGGGCAGCAAGCCCCGAGTTACCACCCCCACCGTGGTGAAGCACATCCGGACCTACAAGCAAAGGGACCCTGGCATCTTTGCCTGGGAAATCCGGGACCGCCTGCTGGCGGACGGCGTGTGTGACAAGTACAACGTGCCCTCGGTGAGCTCCATCAGCCGCATCCTGCGCAACAAGATCGGCAACTTGGCTCAACAGGGCCATTACGACTCATACAAGCAGCACCAGCCCGCGCCACAGCCAGCGCTGCCCTATAACCACATCTACTCGTACCCCAGCCCCATCACGGCGGCCGCAGCTAAGGTGCCCACGCCGCCCGGGGTGCCTGCCATCCCCGGCTCGGTGGCCATGCCCCGTACCTGGCCCTCCTCCCATTCCGTCACCGACATCCTGGGCATTCGCTCTATCACCGACCAAGGTAAGGGCTCAGGGGCCGGGTGGTGTGGGTGTGCAGACCCTCCCTCTGCACCTTCTCGGGCGTCTCTGTATCTGCGGCCTCCGGGCCCGCATCTGTCCCACCACCTGAGGCTTTTTCCTTTCGAAACTAAGGAGTCCTCCCAGGGGGTGTCCTGATCTCATTAACTTGAAATTCATGCCCTCTGCTTCCTTGCCACACACAGTCTCCTGCCTCATCTCAAACTACCAGACCCATAACATCCCCCCATCCCCAACACATGGTTCGCATTTTCCACCCTCCCCCGCCTCTCGCGTCGCTGCAGCCTCAAACCCGCTCGCTCACTCGGAGAGCGCGGCCCAGGTCGGACTTGGGGCGCAGCCCGGGAGGCCTGAGCGGGCGTGGGGCTGCTGGCTGCAGACACCGCTGCGGGCAGCTTGTTTGGGGATCGGATGCGGCCTCGAGGAGTCGGGCACCCTGTGGAAATTGCAGTATTCTTGGATTCTGGCAATCAGGCCAAATTTGCTCAGGCAGGAAGTTCAAATGTCACCTAATTGGTTTCATTCTTATGCTTCACTTCATTTTCCTCGGAAACGGAGGTCCCGAAGTTACTACTAGTAACTTGCATGTTACTGCATTGCTCATTCTGGGACTAATTTTCTGCTTTATTTCTCTCTCTCTCCCTCTCTCTTTTCCTACTGCCCCCACCTCCAGCCTTTACCTTAGTAGAGTTCACTATATGTGTCCTAAGAAGTGGCACCAACCACCGCTATGATGGGAACAAAATGTTTCATCATGTCCTCTCTTCTTTCCCAGTTTACCCAAGCCTGCGGCTTCCCTTTATGGTCCTCCCCCCCACGTCCCTAGGAATGTGAGTGGACATCTAGTACCCGCACATTTTTAGCGGTGCCACCCTACTGCTCCTTTCCTTTCTCACCCTTGACCTTGCCCTCTAGCGAGTGTCTTTTCTGCTTGGCAAGAAGGATTCTCCAGCCTGCACAGTTGGGCTTCCACAGACCAGACTTTGTTTTCCTTTACTTCATAATGGGACAAAACAACAACAACAGCAAGGAAACTGGCATTAACTTCCTTCTCGGTAGGAGGAAAAAGTCAACATGTCCTAAACGCAGAATTTAAATAATGCAGAGATAAGAGCCTACCGTTTTAATTTCTTGGCCGAAAGTTTAAAAAGTGCAGGGGAAAAATTAAGTAGGAAAGGCGGGGAATAGTTCCTTTAATTATTTCCTGCCTTTCTCTGTTGCCACCACATTGGCACAATTATCTTTTTAAGTAATTAAAGCAGAGCCCCGATTTCTTGTCTTCTTGTTTGCTGACTGTGAATTTACAAGATTTTTCTAGGAGCTCAGTTTTATCTTATTCGGGGCTGGTTGGAGCTTTAGTTGGAGAGAGTTTGCCCTTGATTTATAGGATAAACTGACCTCACTGACATTTAAAGGAAGCCCCTGTTCATGGGAAAGTGTGAGATCAGCAGAAATGGGGGCTCACTGGGGGATCTCAATTTCTTAAGATAACTTCAGTCTTGTGCCCACCGATTGCCTTTTGTCTGGGAAGGCAAAGAGAGACTGGCACTTCTTTGCCAAAACATGGTTTCCTGGTGCAAACTGGAACACAATCTAATTCTTTGGAGAGGGGGAAGAATAGTGAAAAAAGACTGACAGAGTTGCTCTTCCCTGGGGATCCTACAATCAGACCAAGTATCAGTTGGAAAAGTAATGGATTATATGGAGAGGAGCAACTTTTCATTCTAGATGTTGTTGATTCTGGATACCAGCTTTAAACAACCTGTTTTCTGACAAATCTGTGACTATAAAATGATTAGTTCTGTAAGTGATCATTTCTACAAAATGATTGCCCCTTCAAAGCACTGTGTCAGATGGAAGTATTTAAAATCAAGTTGTAGTGGCTTTGTCAAAACTTCAGTCCTCCACCTATAGGTTCCAAAGACAAAAATACATCGCTCATAGTCTTCAAATATCTTTTCTTTAAAACTTCACTTAGTCATTTAAAGATGGCAGTGATTCAGTAGGCACACTTGTAGGTATTGTGGTAATCAGTTTACAGCATATAATTTTCTTTGCATCTGTATTAAGAACATAAAGGATAAATGACAGCTTTACTCCTTTAAAAAAAAAAACCAATTCTACCTTCATTTCCTTAACTTTTTATTTCATTAAAAAAACAACAAAACAAAACAAACAAACACCCCCCTCCCCTAAACCCTCTCTATAAACTTACCACTGATGCTGGTACCAATTACGGTGGTAATTGTATTATTTATTTTTTAAGTTATATGCACATAACCTTACAGATTTAATGTGTAGACATAGAACATCAAGGATAGTCACGAATTATGCACACACACGGCAAACTATGCATGTATATTTTGCATGTGTATTGTGGGCAACTTGTAGTTATTTGTTTGCAAAGGACTTTGCACATCTTTTGTCTCATCTATTGACATAAGTACTAGATCCCCACAGCACGGTGAGCACTTTTCTGGTTGTCTTTGAGCACCGGCACAGGCCAAGGACGGTTAGGCCAAGGACGCTCCTCTCTCCCTTTTCAGTCCGCACCAGTCCCCGTTTTCGTCAATCCCGAGTCGACCCTGGGTTAGGCCTGGGATGATCAGCGAGCGCATCCAGCTTCACGTCTCTCATTCCTCGATTTAGGAAAACGCTCAGGTTCTTTCCATTTGATTCCCCGGGGGAATGAGGAGGGGAGGAGGAAATCAAAGGCAGTTGAAAAGGGGGGAAAAAAAATCTTCCCGCAGGCGTGGGTTTAAGAGCTGGAGAGGCCTACTCTGAGGAGCGTGAGCTCCGCCGGGCCCCGGGCTGGAAGCCGGCGAGGCCGCGCCTGGGCCCAGCGCCCCCGGGAGGTCGAGGGCAGGGGTCGGAGCCCCGGCGCTCGGCGGTCGCGGCTTCAGGTCGCGTCTCAGGAGGGGGCGCGCGGGTTGGCGCTCCGGTTTGACGCCTTCTCCTCCTCCCCAGGCGTGAGCGACAGCTCCCCCTACCACAGCCCCAAGGTGGAGGAGTGGAGCAGCCTGGGCCGGAACAACTTCCCCGCCGCCGCCCCGCACGCGGTGAACGGGCTGGAGAAGGGAGCCCTGGAGCAGGAAGCCAAGTACGGTCAGGTGAGGAGGCCAGGGCCCCGCCGGGTGGGCCGCGAGGCGGCGGGGGTTTGCGCGACGGGGGACCCAGGTCGAGGTCGGGAGCCTCGACCGAGGGGAAGCCCAGGCCGACCGTCCATCCGTCCGTCCCTGCCGGGGGTCCTAGCCTGGGCGGGTGAGGCGGGCCCGGGGCCGCGGATCGTCCAGGGCAGAGTGGAGGCCTCGAGTCCCCGCCAGGAGCCCCGGGGGCCTGGGGCGGTGGAAGCGGTTCCAGGCCTGTGTGGCCTCTGCAGGCGCGGGGGCGCCACGCCCGGGGGCGCCACGCCCGGAGCCCCCGGCGCTGCTGGCACAGGGGCTGGGGACCCCTGCGAGGCGCATCCGCGGGGCCCGGCGACGCGGCGGGGTTGTCAGGGCGGCGCCCGCCAAGCGCACGCCCGAGGTCGCGGCCTGCGGGGCTGCGGGGCTGCGGGGTCCTCACGCTCGGACAGTTCTCCCGCCGTGGCTCCCCGAAAACAAACGTGGCTCAACCTGCGAGAGTGAGGAGAGGGCAACCAGATAAACGTAATAAAGTTACCATTTCCCGATTAAAGGTCACGGTGTAATCTCCCAAGGGAGGTTTGTGAGAAAACCTCAAATTATACGGACTGGCTGTGGACCGTTTAATTTTTCTTTCCCTCTGTCCCTCCCCCGACTCGGCAAAAGAAAAATTAAAACACTCGTGTTTTTTTTTTTTCTTCCCCCGAGAAAAACTTAGAAACCACCACCACAAAAGCCCTAGAGTTTTGAGTCTAAATTCATCACCAGGATGGATTCCGAGGCGCAAAGCTCTGAAAAACAAACAAACAAACGCGGACCTTAAGGCAGCCTAAGGTTTCTTAGAGCAGATTTGGGTAGATCTGCAAATTTCTTAATACCAAATTCCAATGCCAAAGCCCAAAATACCCAGTTTTCGTTTTATTATTTTTAAGTCATAAAACTCTTAGTGTTTTCTTATCTGTCAAAAATCAGCGTTTTACTTGTTACTTTTACTCACTTGGGAAAAAAATCCTAATCCTTGTTTTCTCGAAAAAAACCCCATCTCCACTTCCTTTTCTCTCCCTTATTTTGCTAAAACAGTGTCAGATATGTTTAGTAGCTGTCCCATGACAAACATCCCAGAAAATAGCAGCGAAGAAAGAGAGTCCCTTTCCTGAGTCTGTTTCTACCGTAAAGAATGCCAAGGAGAAATGATATGAAAGTTTGCCATTTTCCTTTATAAAAAGCCCCTCATTCATAAAGAAGAGGCAGAACATACAATGTTTGGGAACTCTGAGCTTCTGGCGCCGTTGTCACTAAAGCAAGTTATTTAACCTTTTAACACCTCCATTTCTTCATCTGTAAAACGGGGAAATAATAGCCCTCAACCTCAGGAGATGTTGTGAAGATTGAATGAGATACTGCAGCCATATGGCGCACAGTAAGCATCCCTTTAATAGTACCTGTGGTTTTAAGTGGCGGTTAGAGATTGACTCTTAGAAACAAGAATTTTTTTTTTCTTTTGGTACAAATATACTTTGTTCAAAGATATCATAGTAAAAAAGTGTCAAGGCATTTTGTTCCAAACACTAGAAGGAGTGTATTTAAAGCATCTAGCATAGTAGCAAGCATTTAATAGGCGCTCAGTAGTTTTTATTGGGTCATCATTTGTTATAATAACATCAGGAAGTAAAGAGTTGAAAAATAGTTTTTAATTCTCACAAATAGTTGATAAACCCAGCTTATATATAAAGCAGTGTCATAATTCAAAAGTCTTTGGTTATTTCATTTTCTCCCTTGAATTATAGATCTAGTGTTCATACTCATTTAGAAATGGCTAATTTATACACACATCAAAACAACACTGACCAATTTAAAATAAAAATAGAGCACTGGCTCAAATAATCTACTCTGTATATTCTGAATTTTAAATTGATTACATTTAAACACTGAATATTATATCACTAAATTATGAGATTTATAAAAGCAAGTAAATGAAAGACATAAGTGGCCAAATAAGCATTGTTCTAAATACATAAGAGGACAAGTTAATTTTTTTTCCAGAAGAAAAAGATATTTATATCTTAAATTTGGAAAGTTTTTTTTTTTTTTTAAGACTTTATTTATTTATTTGAGAGAGAAAAGGAGAGACTGTACTAGCAGAGGGAGGGGCAGAGCTAGAAGCAGACTCCCTGCTGAGCAGGGAGCCTGCCTGGGGGCTCAAGCCCAGGACCTTGAGATCATGACCTGAGCTGAAGGCAGACCATTGAGCCACCCAGGTGCCTCAAATTTGGAAAATTCTTAATTGCCGCATGGTAATCTTCTGCATTGCCATGTAGTAATTCAGATGATGTAAAATTTCAAAACTTGAAAAGTTTCTAAGCACAATTAAATCAGTGGTTACTCTGTTATAATTATCAATACAGTGCTTAATGATGAGGGTGTGCTAAGTAGGCACAGAAATTTAGGCTGTGTCATTTTGTGAGCAGTTTTGGAATTTAGACATTGATTTTCTTGAGGGTAAAATTCTATACTAATATTTGCTCATAAACAAAAAAGCAATAGTAAGGTGTCTTGTGTGTGTGTGTGTATATATATATATGTAAATATGTGTGCATTTCTCTTACCAATATTCAAATGGCAGCTTTAGTTTTAAAATTTATTTTTCAAAATGTTAGCATAAGTACACTTTTACAACAAAAACACAAACTTAAGTAACATTTCTCCTTTATTTTATCAAAAAAATTTGAAAGATTTTGACAAAAAAATTCTCAAATTATGCACATAATACTTTCAGGGCACTTAGAATTTTTATTAAATAGAGCAACATTATATGACCTCAGTTTCATTTTAGTATATAGGGGAGAAAATTGAGAGTTCAGAATCATAGGAATTAGAGCATAATCTTTTCCCCAAAGACACCTGTAAAATTACCAAAGGGACTGAATTGACAACTGATTGTAGGTACTAGTGATTACTGTAAACTAGAGTTTCTATTTTCAGTTTAAACTGAAAAAAAAAAAAAGATGCCTGATCGCTAGTAATTAGAACCTTATGCACATTTCTGCTATATATACACCTATTTTTGTTTTTAAAAATACTACTATAGAATATTCAAAATTGTCATATTGGTATTATATTGAAGTCAATATTTTTTATTACCATTCAGAAGTCCTTATTATCTATCCTTGAGGATAGAAGAGGAAGAATATTTATTTGTTTTGGCTTTTTTCACCTGCATTTAATATTGGGCTAGAAATCCTTAGTCTCCTCTAATTCTGAACGGCAACCATGTTCTCTGGTTCCTAATGCTGGTTCTCTTCTGTTGAAAACATAAAATCTCTACTGAATGCAATTGTGTGGCAAAGAAAAGGATGGGGGGAGTTTGAATATATCTGCCCTTTTACATGGCACTTAGCGAATTAACACTTCATTTTATTTAAAGAGTTTATAAATAGTTGTATAGTTCTTGAAACATTTTCTACAATTGGGCATACTTTCTCATAAAAATATATTGCATATCTGGTACTCTGAAATAATCTGAATGTTACATTAACAAGCTTTGAGTATGTCTAATTTTGGGTAGTGTATGTTAACTCAGCAAGTTTAATATAATATTAGCTACAAATCAAGATGTCAGAGATGCGGAATAGTCTATACAAACATGAACTTAACTTTAGAGTTTTAAGAGTTAAATGAGTTGTGAAAATGATTGAATTTCAAGGCAAATTAATCTGAAATTCTTATGGGTCATTCATTTGTATATTGTATTTGAAATATAGTATTTCAGACTCATGGATATGATTTTCTAGTGCATTGTTTTAAACACTGGTTGTTCTTGCAGACATAATGTATTCATGAAAATATAAATGAAGTTGCATTGGATTTTTCATCGTATGAAATAAAGTTAAATTTGTCTTAAATAATTTATAAGTTTGTAGAGAATCCAACTGTAGGCAAATACCAATAGAGAGACTTTGAAATTCATGATGTTATCTATTATGAAAAACATTCCTTGACCTGGGTTGCTTTTAACTATTAGTGCCTTAAAACAAGATTAATGATTATGTAGTAGTAAAATGTGTCATACAAAATTTAAAAAAAAGTAATTTGAAATTTTTTCAAGGCTACCTTAATTTTCATATTTTGGAAACATAAAATTTAGGAAAAAAATTTAAATAGCAGCTTTGCATTTCCTAAAGACTTTTAGATCTGCAGTGTGATAACCCAGCATAATTAAGATCTTTTTGGATGAATGTTGAAACCATATTTACAACTATCATTTCACTTTATCGGACTTGTTTTACTAGATCATTGCATAATGAATTAAGAAAGGTGGGTAGAACAACAGTCAAAAAAAATTACACCCAAAAGAGAAAATCTTGTTTATTCTCAGATCTGGAACTTTTTCTTGCTAATGATATGGAGGCTAAATTCTAGGTGAAGCACATGTCTATTTGTGGCTAAATCTACTTTACTATAAAGCCAAAGTAAACTCATTTTATCATAAGGGGAGGATCAGGTTAGAACTGATGAGTGTATGAAAGATTGTGGGTACAGGACCTGACACTGTTATCTGCATTTTCTTCAAGAGAGAAAATGTTGAGTAGACAATTCCTTGAATGTGAAGACTACTGGTCTATAACTTGTAATTGCCAGACAGTTGTCATACCAGTTTTGTTTTTGTTTTTGTTGTTTTTTTGTGTGTGTGGTCAGAAGTGTTTGGATATTAATGCATTTCCATTTTCCGTGTGTGTGTGTAAATGGAACAAGCATAAATCAAACAGTGAATGGCTACGTTAGAACTTTTATTTACTTTTTTCAACAGCTTTATTCATGTTGCTTACTTAAAGTGTACGGCCAGTTTTGTGATAAAGAGTGCCTAGTTTTCCTGTTGTTGTTTTGTTTTTTTTAAGGCAAGACTATCGCATCTTCTGCTTTCAAAAGGCTTCACTAACTTAGGTATGCACATGATTATGAAACGCCTATGATGTGTCCTGTTTTGTGAGGATATTGAAGTGATTAAGGCAAGCTCCTGTCCTCAAACTGTTTGTAGTCCAGCTCTCTCCCTATACAGCTTCTCAACGTACTAATTTAAAAACATATTTTTAAAAACTGACAAATCTGTATTTCTAACATTTTAGAACAAGTAAAATGAAAACTCATGTTTTCATTCAAACCTTAACTGGACATTGTATTTTTTTTTTCTAGACTATTTCCTTTAATGCCAGTGAGATAAAAATCTGTCTTCTTCTCAAAACATTCAACAAAGCAAGAAACTTACTTTTTTTAGGGCATGCAGTTTGGTATATTTTACTTTGAATTAGTAAATCTCATTATCAAAATTAGGTAGAAGAGAGTTTGCTTCAGGGAGGATCCTTGTACGGTTCTCTGGAGGAGAGGATTCTCATGGCTTTTATGGAAGATCCACATAAAAAAAGGGGTTGATGGACTGAGGTCTTATTTATGAAATCTGTAGGTAAAGTCATTTTCAAAAATGAGATTTCCATTACGTGCCCGTTGCTGGGGTTTCATTTGGGAAATTTTGTTTACTCTTCTCTGGGGATTCCATATGTTGGTTGATTTATAAATCATATTTACAATCCAATTAAATAGAGTAATTTAGCATGTTTGCTCCCATTATATTTATGGTGTACATTTGGTAGTCTCTACTCAGCCTAACTAGCTTTTCAGATTAATTACATGCCCTTCACTGAAAACATTAAACAGATTTGGGAAGTTTAAGTCATGTACTCTTCTACTGGAAAGAATAAACAAACATCAATGCTACCTGTAGTTGTTTTCCTTTGTGGTGGAAAATTTTACTTATTCAGTTATTGCTTCATAAATAACAATTATTTTATCCAGTAGAGATTTATATCTTTTACTGATGTCATGTTTCAAAATTAATAGTGAGAAAATCAATAGGTTTATTGAGTCACTGAATGAATGATTAGTGAAGGTGGCAGGTACATTTTAAAGCATGTTTGTCATCTCATGTTTCTTATGCTGCTTTTTTCTAAATTGCTAAATCTGACCTTTAAAAGTAAAAAGGAAAATTAAGACAGAACTTTTTAACCCTGAATCTGGGTCATGACTTAACCTGAGGGAAAGCTGAGAGTTATTTTTATACTGTTTAAAGATTTCTGTGGTTTTCTTTTTTTTCTTCTAAGCAAACGCTTTTGCCTCCTCTTGCCTTTACTAACAAGATGGGATCGAACCTCTTTGAGCTTCCCTTCTTACTCAATTTCTGCAATACAGAGGGGACTGCATCACTAAAATGACCCATGTTGTGGATTTTGGAGAACTTTGAAATATTTAATACTAATAGTAATACCAACATAAAAGCAAATTTGGTACCTCAAGTATGAACAATTGGACAAATATGGAAAAAATTAGTATTTATTTTATGATCAACAAATAATGTGGTCATAGAATAAGTAAGGCATCTGAAGGTAACACGGGCCTATATCCAGTGTTCTTCCTTGCACCGAATCCCAGGAGCGTTATGTAAGATGAGAGTCTAATCCAGCCCAATTTCTCAGGGGGGATGTTTCAGGGCAAAAAGAAGTGGGTCCATGTAGGGAGATTATAGACATTGTAACGTAACAGGTGGAGAGCCCCAAAGAAAGGGCTATTCCCATTAAGGAATAGGTGGTTCTATTCATCAAGGTTCCAAGGGCAAGGGTGTAGGGGAGGAAAGGGAAGATGACGAAGCAAGTGTTTCAGAGGAAACTGTAATTGTGCATGACAGAAAAAATTCAAAGGAAAAGAATGAGTAAGGAAACACTTAGCTGTCATGAAAATTAGAATTCATCAACACATTTTTTGGCTAACTAGAGCATTATTTCTGTCACATATAATATCAAATAGTTTAACCTTCTGTCCTTGTAAAGGGTTGGGCAAAGGTTTTCACTATTTTAAAAATAATTTTAACCTTAACATTCTTATTTTATGATTCTTGGTGACATTGGTGTCAACAGTATAAGATATTAACTAATCTAGAATGAAAGAGGCCAATACAGATGCAAATACGTTCCTATAAGTGGACGAGAATGCTTCCTTTTGAAACTCATTTCTTATGGATTATTGGGAAAATCGCCCACAAACATGATTGGAGCTATAATCTCTATGCAATGCTAGATTTCTCCCACAATTTGAGAGCTATCTTACTCATCTTCGGAGAGCCTTAGAGTGTGTCCTCTTTGAGCCATTCTCTGATGAGCCATCCTCAGAAAGGGGGGAAAGGTTTTTTTTTCTTTTAGAAGTTAAGAAACAGAATGAGGATCTAACAATGAGAATAGGGTTTTAGAAGGGGAAAGAATCTTTTACAAGAGGTTATCTCAAAAGTTGCCCTAGTTTGATCTTAAATTGTGTCTGTCTATTAATTGTCCTAGAAAAAGCAAGAAAAGATTTGCCACAGAGGTTCCCATGTCAGACAGGGGTGATAACTTCTTTTAAGACATGACCATTGACTTGCCAATTGGCCTGGGGTAAATGGCTAAATTCCTTGATCTACATTCTTTTTTTTTTTTTTTTTTTAAAGATTTTATTTATTTATTTGACAGACAGAGAACACAACTAAGCAGAGAGGCAGGCAGAGAGAGAGAGGGAGAAGCAGACTCCCTGCTGAGCTGCTGAGCAGAGAGCCCAATGCGGGACTCGATCCCAGGACCCTGAGATCATGACCTGAGCTGAAGGCAGAGGCTTAACCCACTGAGCCACCCAGGCACCCGCTTGATCTACATTCTTGTGTATAAAAAGAGGTTAAGAATTCATTTATATTTTAAAGTGATATGCAGTGATTTCTTTGTTAAAAAAAAGAGGACCATCTCTTGGGACCCTTGAAATACATTTTAATTTTGATTGAACATTGTGTTGTAATCATTACATATTATCATTATAAACCCAGTAGTTTATAATGAGCTACAATTTACCAATCTTCATTATTCCATAATAGATGCTGGATATTTTTTCATGCCTGGAACATAGGACATATTCAGAAAGCCTTAGTGTCCTTTCCCCTTCCTTATTTTTCAAAGAATAGGCACTTTGACAACCAGAACAAGAGGTATGTGTTCTTAGAGACCAAGTACACGAGGATAGCCCCTCTATTTGTATTCTTCTTTTGTCAGAAATCCACGAGCAGTGTTAAGTCATACCCATGTTTATTCTACTCTGTGTATTACAGAGACAAAATTGACAAAATCCTTTTTGAGAGCCCATCATTGCATTCTCATAGATGTGGAAGTGAAAATAATAACCAAATGAATTAAATTGGAAAATAATTTCTATGTTGCAATTGAATTGGAAAAAGCATCTAATTAACATATGTCTGCTTTTCTTACCTCTAAGGATTGAATCAGTTTTACTACTAGTAATTCTAGTATTTACACTACACTCTCACTAGGAGATATGTTGATATGTTAATGCATTCACATCACTACCAGGGAACAGATTTACTCCTTATTTCTAAACAATGTAGAAATTGAGGGGAAAAAATAAGTTACTTGAAGGAGGATGCCAAGTGTTCATGCCAGAATCAGGATTAGAAATCAGGGTGTTTTTGTTGTTGTTAATAGTAACAATACCAACAATTTATTGGATGCCAAGAGAGCACTGGTTTCCCTGGCAAAATCACTTGCCAGGGCTGCTGCATTTTGTTTGCAAACTCAGATTTTACATTTAAATTCATTTCAAGAGATTTATCCATGTGGCCTTTAAAAATTCCTATCACAGGACCCCAAAACTTTGCAAACCAATTTTCCAGTTTTAAACCACACATATGCAATTCTTTTATATTCCAATAGACAGTTTCCTTTTTGATAAAATAGCTCTGGGAAAAAAATACCTCCAATTTTCATTTAAAAACTCTTACAACTGCCTGGTTTTGCATGTCCTTTGTCCAACAGGCATTTTCAACATGACATTTTAAAATACAGCCCATGTTTTATTTAACAAAGGTCGTGCTCATTTTGAGTTTCTAAAGTGACAGCCTACACTCTGTGCCCTTCTTTACTGGAAATGAAAGCTACACCAACCAGGCCCTTCACAAATGCCTTAACAAAAGAGCCAAACAAAACCAAAGTACAGGGAAGGTTGACAAAAGCATTTCGGATAGCTGAACAGCTTCTGAGAGTATTTAATCACCATTAATTCTTTCCTCCCCCTCTATTTCCTTCCTATAATTCCAAATAGCAAAGCAAATATTGTGAATTTTCGGGTTGTAGCCGCCTCAAAACCTCTGTGGAAGGAATAATGTCTTTTGGCATTATGTTTGGGTAGTACCAGTCTTGCTGCTCAAACATACTGCATGTAGAATATAGAGATCGAATCTTAAAAAAAAAAAAAAAATTCAGACAGTAGTCAGAATATTGCTACTACTACTCCAAACTTACATTCTGCCACTTTCTGAAAACCAGTGCCATGTCAGCTGCTACAATGTGATTACCTTCACCTCTTCTCTTTTCCTACTCTCAGGCACCAAATGGTCTACCAGCTGTCAGCAGTTTTGTGTCGGCATCCAGCATGGCTCCTTACCCTACCCCGGCCCAAGTGTCGCCTTACATGACCTACAGCGCTGCTCCTTCCGGTTATGTGGCTGGACACGGGTGGCAACATGCCAGCGGCACCCCACTGTCCCCCCACAACTGTGACATTCCCGCATCGCTGGCGTTCAAGGGAATGCAGGCAGCCAGAGAAGGTAGTCACTCTGTCACGGCTTCTGCACTCTGATGGGAAATTCTGTCCGCACGGCAGCTTCACCCGGTCTCCCCTCAGCCTACCCTCCCCCTCTTCCCTGGTCTCAGATCCCAGCCCTCCTGCCCTCCCGCCCCCAAAGCTGGCTTACGGACTCAAATCCATTGTGCTGATGACACTTAAATATTTCTTGCCATAACTTTTCTCTTACAGAAAGCCTGACATGACTTTAGGATTTGAAAACAAAAGCAATCTTAAGGATTGAATGAGACATTTGTGTTGCCCACACACTGTTTTAACGTAGCAGAGAAACCTGCACCCCTCAAAGGGCTTAAGGAACTTTTAAAACTAGTCTTTGGTAAAACCACATGTGTATATTTATTCTAAATCAACCTGAACTTTTGAAACGTGCAATTGTTGAGATTTTGCAAAATCAATAAAGGAAAATACATAGAGAAAAGAAGTTATGCTACACCCTCTAATCAAATAAGGTGACCAAATAAGCTTTAATTCATCATTAGGAAACTAATCAATAATTGACTTGAGTGATGCTTTGTTTATTCTTAAGAGATGACCTATTTTGTTGGAAAATATAATTGTAACACAAGCATTATCTGAATTTAGCTGCTCCTGGTGTTTTGACTTGGTTCCAAATACAATAATGTTTATATTTTCTATTAGTTTGTAAATATGGACTCTGATGGTGCATTTGTGTTTTCATTCCATGGGATATTCCCCCTCCCTCCCACCCCTATCTATTTTTTTCTTTCTTTTTGCAAAGGTGACTTTCTGGCAGCGTCTTTGTCTCTGTTTGGTGGTGGGCTGCTCGGGCTCCTGGACCTGGACTTGCCCCAAATTTTGTGTGTGCAGTGAAGGCTTCAACATCTTATGAAGGACATTTTCTTTCTACAGCAGAGGACTCAAAAACAGATTAAACAAGTCAGTCTCCCATTTTGTATCCTAATCAAACAACACACATGCCAAGCATATAAAGACACGAGGGTGGAAAATATCTGGACAAGAAGGCTTTTAAGGAAGTCACTTAGAAACTTAAGTTTAATGTGAAATGCTTTGCAAAGACACTTAAAATGAACTTTATGTTAAGAAAACCACTGTGAAACTAAATTGTACTGTTATTGTTGGCTTACCTGTGTGTTCAGCAATCTCAGCCCAAAATTATGTTGTAATTTAAAGAAAATGGAAAATTCTGCTTTAATGAATGTAAAAACGGCTTGCTGTGAAGTTTACATTGTTGTACAGAAGCATGGTTCACGTCGAGGTAGACTGGTGGTGGTATTAGAAATACAAATGCTATTTAATTGTTTTAAATTCCCTTTATTCATTTCTGGAGTTACAGGACATAGTTTCCATCTTTCTAGAACAGTTGGGTTTTCACTTCAATGTTAATCGCAGAGCTGTGGGGTATACGTGTGTGTGAGAGCGTGTGCTATGTGTTGTAGTTTAAAACAACTGCTTTTCTTGGGCAAAATTCTACAGTTTTTCTCTTCTGTTTAGAAAGTTCTTCCTGCTTGGCAGTATGTAGGCTTGAAACTACATTTTTAAAACATTGGTACAATTCATCTATTGGAAAATTAATATATTGTGGGGTTTTTTTCTTTTGGTATTAATTCTGTGCAATAACTAAAAGGGCACATCACTAGATGTGGATGTTAAAGAGGCATTCGTGAGGTGATCCCGATTTCTTCCTGTCTGTGCTGTGCACAGTCCACACGGCAGTTCAGTTCCACCACATCAGTTTCATGGCTTCACTTAAAACTCAGATGGCTAGACGAGCGAGGTTTCAGATCACTAGCATATAAACAGTAAGCAGATTTCTGACACATAAGTTATATTTGAGGAATTGCTTGCTTCAAGCAACAGCTATCTTATAGAGAGAGCTTTGAACTGCATTTATTTCTAAAGCAAAAGTCAGTGCTACAAACAGAGGATTATAACTTCAGGAGAAGAATAAGCAGAAGGAGCAGATGAACTCTCAGGGCCATAGTCTTCCTTTGATCTTCTAAAACTCCTGTTGACATCTGGAGTTCCCAGTCTGGTGAGAAAATAGACTATAAACCGAATGGAACGAAGATACCAGTCCAATATCTTGGTGAAGACTTTAAAACCGTACCATACAGGGACTCTCCTGCCGTCCAGAAAAACTGACGTATAGAATTATCCCTTATCAGATATTTTTTAGATGGCTACTAGGAGTCTTTAAAAAAATACCAATCATTTGTATGGAAACACAATGAAATATTATTTTCTTTATCTAAATTAAGAAATCTCTTGTTAATGCTATTTATAATTTTTTCTGGTTCTTGTATTTTAAAAAAATCGAATGTTAATGATATCAAGATTTTTTTCCCCCTTTCCCCCCACGTCTTTTCTTAGCAACAGTGAATTCACATGGAGTAACTTAAGAAAGACAACAGAAAGCTAAAATGCGATTTGCTATTCAAAGCAAAATATGATTTAAAGCTACTTCTAAAAATCAGAGAAGGAAAATAGGATGGGGTAGGGGATTGGGATTGTTTGGTTTATAAATGCTATTATTATCGGCTAATGTTGACATATTTCCTTTGTTTTTTAGGGGGTAAAAGTGTTGTTTTTAAACTGGCAAATGCACTCTTCAGAGATCCTTTTCCATCCCATTCACAGGGAGAGGTTAAAGGTTCAATTTCATGGCCTCTATGCAGGCATTTCTCTCCCTCACAAGATGCAAGAGCATTACCTGCAAGGATAGAACACAGTTGTGCAACAGACACATTCTTATTTCTCTTGTTTCTTTTTTTCCCCCTACTTTTAATGACCCTCTTCTGGAATAGTGGGCTGAAATATAAATTAAAAACCACGTTGGAAAGGATGTACAACCGAAGGCTGTGTATGTATATACAGTATGTCAAAAAGCCTTTATTTTTATACTTCAAATGCTCTAAATTAATAAAAAGTAATAATTATCATGTTATCTTTTATTTCTTATTTTCAAAATGCTTTAGTGACATAGCCTCATGGTAGAAATATGCCTCAGTAGTAGTTAAGAACAGGTGTCATCTAGAACGGGCAGATATTTTGGTTGACTGTAGCTACTGAACAGCATCATTTCAGGATGCAAATATAAAATCGAGTCTGGTTCTATCAGTGCCAGGGAGCTGTTTCTTAGAGTGCATGTTAGTACAGGAATCTTTGGAAATGCTAAGAATGTACTTCTATTTTGAAACATTTTCCCCTTCATAGTACACATTTTAACACCACAGATAGTTGACTTCACACCTGAAGCTGTCACTTAAAATGGATAACTTGGAAATGTAGTTTCACTCTAAACGTGCTTTTTAAGAATGGCAGATGTAAGAGGTCTGAACAAAGATATCTGGTTGCAAATTCAGACAGCAAAAATGGGCCCAAGGAGTGGTTCCAACTGTGTTTTAACATGAAAATATTTCAGCAAGAAAAACTGTTTTCAAAGGGAATTATATGAAGGAAATTTTCATGTGTTCTAATTGCCACAAAAACCTTCATGTATCAGGATTTAAAAATATGACCTGCTTTAAACAACAGTGCAAAATATAAAGTAGTTTTGGGAAAATATAGTTGTGATGTGTATTATTACTCTAAAGACCACCAGCAGATTTAAATTTTAACATAAAATTCAACCTTTTAAAAATGCCATTTTAGTGTACTTTAAAAACATTTTCCTTGTGCCTTTTAAATATTATTTATGGGAGAATTTAATTCCTTATAAAAACTGTTCATATTTTGGCTTAATTTTTTTATTACTTTAAGCATTTCTTGACCTCATGGGAAAAAATCATCAATACAATGGATTTTCACTGTGAAGCAGTGTAAGAGGAATACAGAGCATGAGATTTATATAGCTTTTATGAAATATATCTAATTTCTATGCTATTTTCTATGTTCAATTTACATACCTCATTACTTCATACTATTTTTCTTCTCACAGATTTATGGATAGGGCCAAAACCACAGTCTCAAATTGTCTAGAGATAATTTCTAAAGTATCAAAATAGGTTTTGTTCTTGATTAAACTGTTTCTCCTTAATGAGTGTACGTAATTGTGTAATTATAATTTATAATCATATCAGCTGAACTGATAGTCTCTCCTCACGGTGCTGTAGAGCAAATATTCATGATCTCAACACTTCCTAGGCAATCACCAGTTCTCCTGAAGCCATGAATAGGTGTATTCATAAACCAGCAGCATCACTGCACCACCTAGAAAAGAAAAGAGCTGGTTTTTATCTCAAATCTGGCAAAGTAGTGCCACTTGCCCCCAGTGGGTTTCTGAATCTGTGAAGTCCCATGCGGCCTTATCAGGCAGAGGCTGTGTGGACTTGTCAGTCCTTGGGCTCTAATACATGGATAGAAGGCTATTGTGGAAAATTCTCAGAGCAAAATCAAGACCATCTTGAGTCTCCAAATACCCAAATACATTTTTTCTCTATGAGTTTCTGTAACTTTCATCATTTCTCATCAGATTCTTTTTCAGGCACTTTTAGTTTTTTTTAAAGTAAATAAATATAGACACATTTAGTCATGTAAGGGCATGTGGTATTCCTGCAAACAGAAACCATTCATATTTTTCATATGTAGGCAAAGGATTTATCTTTTTCAGTCCATAATTAGCAGTCCTAATTGCATTCTAGAAGGAAAGCTCTAAGAGGGTGCTTGATAGATGAGTCTAGTGTTCTCTTATGGCCTTCAAATTGTATTGCAGTGTGAAAAATAGCTTCTGAATATTTGAAAATGTACATATTACAAAATATAGCTAGCTTTTAACCTCCTTTTGCTTTTGTTTTCTCTGCCTCAGAGACTTGAAAATTTGGTGGTGGCGTTTGAGTGTCACAGACCACTATTTGTCTTGAAAGGTCAACAAGACTATGATACAGAAAAACAAACACTGATGTTACCTAGAAATCGGGAAAGGCCTTTGCATGTGGAGGATTTTGTGTTCTACCTGATGCAATAATTGACACAAATCCCATGCTCTTGAATCTACCTATCCTCTCATGTCTGTGTGAAAAATACTACAAAATCAAAATGTGAACAAATATCCTGAGCTCTACCTCAAGAAGATTGGGCTGCATGAATAGAAGATTGACTTCTGATGAAAAGAAACATAACTCGATTTTGATCTTCGTTCTTGTGTACACACTGCTGTGTGTGTGTGTGTGTGTGTGTGTGTGTGTATTAATATACAGGCCACACATGTTTGTGTAACCTTATACCAAAGATAATTATCTGCCTGTAATTTTCATTTTTAACCCATGAAGATACTCTGTGAGACCCCTCTCAGCTGCTGAAGCTCTCTTGGCACTCTGGCAAACAAGAAAAGACTAAGAAAGGGTTGTTAATACCTATGTAATTGCTGTGTTTACTCTTATTAACTGTTCTCAACATAGGACAAGAACATGCAGAAGTGGGTTAGTTAGGCTGTTACAAAAAGTGGGTTAGGCTGTTACAAAAAGAAGATGGGATGCTTCCTACAATGAAGGATGAAAATCCCAGATATACCCTTTCTTTCACTTTTTTTACTCTCTCTGAAAAAAAAAAAAATCTTATCCTTAAGTCAAATGTCATACTTTCCTTTCTACCTTTCTTTCCTTTAAAGCTGCTGGGACTTGCATGTTTGGGGGACTTACATATGAGTGGAGGCCAGGTCCCTGAGGGAGATTTCCAGTCATTCATAGTTTTGTGTAGCCTGGACAGTCCATTCACAACAACACTTTGCACTGTATTTAACACCACAGCAACTAAGGACACCTCATGCAAAAACATTTAAAAAGCCAACCAAACATTTGCAAGCCTCTAACAAAACTTGGGGTCAGATTATTTAAGAGTTTTGGATTAAGGTTCCAGTCAATTACTGTTTTAGGTAAACTCTCCCTGATCACCACTCTTTTCATGCCCATCCCCTCCTGACAAAGCTGGGTTAGGGTCATTCCTATGATTTTCTCTAATACTAGGTCTACCAGCAGGGTTTTACTGTGTGGTGAAGGGAAAACACCACATGGTCACAGAGAGAGTTGCACAAAATCACCAATATTTTTTGTCATTGGCTTTGTTTTTACACATGGGCCCATGACTAACAGGGGGCAAGTCTCAATCTCAAATGTGAAGCAAAATCTATGCTTAAATGCCTAGAAAGGTGGGGCTAGATGGACTGGGAATTGTGAAAGCGTTTTCTAAATACATGAAAGGGTGAGCTGTCCTCTGCCTCAGGTTGGTAGAAATGCTGGCTCTGGGGCTGAGATTCAATGATGGTAAATGTGCCTGTGTGTGAGTGTGGTAGGGCGGGAGGACGGGGTGTTAAAGGGGAGGAATGGGGAAGGGAGAGGAGCAGAGGAAGCTTCTGGGAGAGGATACCAGGACACCTACGTAGGCGAGTGTGGCCTGGTAAAAAGACAGGTGAGGGCTGGTGCCTACTTCTGTGCTTAGACATGGGGTTGCTTATAATCCAAGACTGTTTGCCCAGGCGATTGGGTCTGCAGTACTTATGTTCTTATCTATTGACACAGAGGCAGCTGACTCTCCCTGTAAGAATGGCAGTCAGTTTTTTGTGGGCTGGCGTCTGGAGGTAAGGCCCGGAGCCAGGAGCCTCCACCATCATGCCCACAGAGGCCCGGAAGGTGAGTGCCAGGTTGCAGCACTCACCACAGGCCTCCCAGGTGACAGTGAGGATAAGTGGCTCCTGCGCTTCATGGAGGCAAGTTACACTCCCTTTTTGTTTTTGAAATGAAGTTGAGGGGATGAGGGGGTAGGGCACCAGGAAGAGTTTTATCTGGCTGGTCCCTCTCTCAGTGAAAATCCTCCCCCCACAGCCTCCTTGCTCACTCAAACTCCAACTGGCTGTGGATCCCTTCCTATTGACTTAAGCCCGGCTTTGACTTCTACCAGCCTCCAGCAAAGTCTTAAATAGTACCTTGTAAACAAAGGTGGAAAACATTTCTAATGGATGCCTTCAGTGTCTTGAACATTTGTTGACAACTTTGTATCCTCAAGGTTTCCATCCTTCACAGTGCGATCAATGCATCATGTTGCTGATCGACACCAATAAAAAAAGAGACACTAGAACAACAAAGAAGGAAGAAAGGATAGAAGTAATAAAAACATCATTACCTGGTCCAAGCCTCATAATCTTGGGAAGCAGGCCTTTGTACAAAGCGAAAATCCTATAATAGCAAGGGAAAGAGAACAGTCCTTAATTCTGAATTCCGAATTCTTAATTCTGAAATTAATTCTGAATTCTGAATTCTGAATTTTGAAAGTAGAATGGACCAGCTTCATTAAGATGTTGACCCAGGGTCTCTAAGAAAATTTATTTGAAATCACATCTATCTCAAACCAGGCAATATGTGGCTATATATTTTCTGCAGCAGACTGGACAGAGGGAAAGGGTTAATGAATATTGCCCAAGCTATGCTGATCATGTCCAACCAGAAATATGACTTTCCTCACTGAGATGGCTTTTGCTTTGAACATAGGTCCTACTTTCATGACAGCTGTGTATATAGGCCAAATGACTTTTGTAATTGAATTTAAAAGACCACAGACTCTGTCTTCACAAAAGGAAATATGACATAGTGTAGATCAAAATAACAAAAGATTCTTCGTTTACTTGAGAATAAGATCTGAGTGAGGAGGGATGAAGAGACGGACATAACACTTAAGAAAGAAGCGTGTACTTCGGATAAAGAAAACTACCTTCACAGAACTCTCATGTTTAATTCCCCCAGGAGACTATAATGAGGCAACATTTTGATTGGATTTACAGTTAGACGACAATCATTCTGCCCACGTGTGAACAGGGTGTATTACAGCATATTATGCAAACCACCCCAGGAAAAGGTTCATCCGGGCCCTCCAGGACAAACACGCAGAGGGTTGTATGATGGTGGCTGGAGGTTCTGGATGGTGTAGGAACATGCTGCCAAACTTTCATCATTGTATTATCTCTCGAAGTTTGTCATTCTTTAGCGCTTTTCACACACACACACACACACACACGCACAGGCACAATTTAGGAGATCTTAACGGCTCTCAGCAAAATGTTAATAGGCTAGGCTTTTAACAGTACTCGAGTCCTGCACATTTATTAAAATAAGAATGTTACCCTTCTTCCCGGTAGACTGTTGCCATTGTTTGAAAACAGGTTCTGTACTTGATCTCTCCAGGAACTGGCTGAGGCCCTTGAATCCTACTTTTGGCAACATCAAAAGGGATGTTAATGACTGAGGCTATTGTGCCCGAGAGAAGACCAATCCCAAATTTTCGCAAAAACTCCAAGGTTGGATCCTAAAAGAAAAGAAGAATAAAGTAACAGAGAGGGAAGCGGAAGCCCCTAAATTGGCTAAACACTATAAAGCAATATGTATTTAAGCAGAGCATCGCACTCCCCGGCACCCTCCTGTTATTCCAGCGGAACACATTAGGATTTCCTAGGCTGGAACTTGTTTTCTTGACAATCCCATTGGCTATGTTTTTACACATGGTCTAAATTGCTGAAGTACACATTTCCTCACACAGGATTTATAAACACAGTTCATAAAGAAAGACTGGTATGGCATATGGGGATGATTTGTATAATTGGGCTTCACAATGTACTTAGTATTACTGTATCAAAACAGGAGAAATCCAAGCACACTATTAGCTAATTGGCCAGAATATTTTACAAATGACAGCAACTTCCACCATGAAGCCTACTAAAATGCTCATTTGTGTGCGGACCCCCAAATGTTAAATTAAATCAAGGCTACTCTTGGTCTGCTGCTATTCCCCTCCAGGTTTTTTGCATTTATTTTCACGTGTAGCTGATCCACTGTACTGAGAAGTGCTAGCTTCCTGTTATTAACAAACCAACTCGAGGAGTTTGCAAAACAGCCTGTGACATTCTGTGCATTATAAACAGTAGTAAGTTACAGGACTAATTGGCTGAAGAATTTACAACCTATTGTTCCCGAATCTTATTCTTCCTTCACGGCAAAGGAAGAAGAGAGAGAGAGAGACAGAGGCATACAGACAGAGGCCATGGGTGGGTGGGTGGGTGGGGGTGGGGGTGGGGGGGAGGTAGGGAAGTTGGAAGGGGGAGAGAGAAAGAGAGAAATATTTCTTCTATCCGTTTGAATTTCCGTCCTTCACTTTGGTCTGATTTGATTTTTTCCACCCCTCCCTGCTCTGCTTTCGGACATCAAAGTATTTAATTAGGTCTTCTGTGGGAGTCACTTTCCTTCAGCCTATTTTTGTGCCCAGTGAGCTCACATTATACTTTGTTATAATGAATTTGCGGGGAAGTTCTCATTACGTTTTCAGCCTCGATTCTTGCCCTGAAGAGAGGTCATCCCACAAACCATAAGTTGCTGATGGAGACCACCCACCCCTCCCCCATCCCTCCTCTGCCCTTTCTTTCGGTCAATATTTCAGGACCATCTTCACACAGGAACAATACGGGGTGGTGCCAAAATACCATTTTGCCCAGCAGGAGAAGGGACATGGAGAGACATACTTGATTAAAATAAAAATAAAAAAAATTATGAAGTCATGTCTGAGCGTTGCATGCTTCTAGGTTCTATGGAAGAAGAAAACTTCTGGAAGCTCTGAAATTTTCAACTGAACCAAGAGCCAGATACCATCACAGAAACCCCTATGTGGCTAAATATAAAAAGTGAAAGGTTCGGTAATAATTCTTGGATCTGGGCCATACAGGTGCCGGGTAGGTTTAAAGGGATTTAAAAACCAACAGGGTGTTTCAACAGGAAAAACAATGTAGTGATTGCAGTATGAGTGAGGTGTGTTTAAATAATTCCCCCTCCCCCCATTTTTTCCTCTTTTACAAGGAGAGAAAAATGCCTTTATGTTACCCTTCTCCGTTATGGCCCGGAAGCAGAGCTGGAGCGCAGGAGGATGGCGGGTTCAGGACTGGCTCTGGTTTGTCTGACCTTGCACAAGTCAACAAATCACACAAGTCCATGTCCAGAAGTTTAACACCCGCCTTACCTTTGTCCTGCATTGTTTTTCTGAGAAACAAAAAACATTAATAGCAGTGAAAGTGCTATGAATGTTGTATAAGCCTGGCAAAAAATGGATAGCATTATTATGTAGCCTGTCTTCCAAATCTCAAAGCATCCCGTAATAAGACTCTCTGATGGTGTCCCTGTGACATAGCCAAGTGCTCCTTTTTCAATTGAAGACAAGGGTGAAAAGGATGACTTGTATGTACCTTGTTCTTTTGAGACAAAGGACCCGTCAAACATGCAGCTTCTCCCATCTCCCGGTGTGTTAACTGAAGCTAGAGCTGGAGGAGGGGGGTTCCCTCCCAAGACATTCGATGGAGCTCACTGTGCTTGAGACACTGCTGGAGACTGAAGCCTACGGTCTTCAGGTCATCACACTCTCCATCTGCACAAGTATGGACCGAACCAGGGTCTCTAGACACTTCTCTTGACTAATAGTCAGGTACCACAGCAGTTCCCCAAACCAGATGTGCATCACAGTCACCTGAGAGCTTTACAAAATATGCATGCCTGGGCCCCCACCTCAGGTTTCCAGATCAAAGTCACATGGGAAAGGGCCTGAAAGTTATTTTAAAAGATTTCCAGGACTTCCGAAGCTGCCAGGCTGAGGACCCACGTCCAGGCATTAGTGATTTTGATATTCCATGCGGGCAAACCAGATGGTCACTTGCTACCCTTCTGGGCATTCTAGGAAGGACAAAAGTCTTCTTGGGACAGTGAGGAGGTATTCCTCACCACCTGGTCCCCGGGGTCTCAGCCAGTTTCTTCCTCACAGCCCATGGTCTGCTCTATGCAGCAACCCCGCCAGGGGTTGGGTGTGCTAAGGAGAGCCCTCTCAGCTTGCCTCTGCCCTTTTTTTGGTCCCTCCCACTACGTGTCATCAACCATTCTCAAAACCCAGCCTCTCGCACACTTTTCCCCTGTGTGCCCTCCTGGATACTCCCGCTGCTCTGGCTTTAGCGCAGGCTCCCCTCACCTTACCAGGTCCTGTTTGCTTTTTGCTCTCTCTCGTCTATTCACAGTGCACCAGCTCTCTTCTTGGAAAACAGATCTGCCTTTGGTTTCAAAGACCCTCAATCCTTCCCCACTGCATGGTGAATAAAGCCAAAGCTCCTCACTTGGCCTTTGGTTTCTTTCCCACAACATGTTTCCAACTTACATCTCTGGCCTGCAGTTCGATACCTCCACCCCACCCCCATTCTACAGTCACACTGGTTAAATCATAATTATGCAAACTAGCCAAGCACTTTTCTACCTCTTTTCTTCAAACTACTTCCACAGTCTATAAAGTCCTTCTCCATTATAGTCACCTAACGCAGTCCTGCTCCTCCTTTAGGGGCCAGCTTAAATCCCACTGTGCCCAGGATACTTTAATGCATCCCTGTAAAAACTGATTTCTCCCTCCTCCTGTACTCTTGAACCTCTCTGTATGAACCACAATCTTTGCCCTGGCCAAGGCTCACTGTATGTTTGGTTTATTTTTGCATGTATTTATTTTCCCTGCTGGATTGTGAGCTGGCATAGCATAGGAACACATGTTACGTGTTACTCCTCTCGGTGTCATCTGTTATGCAGTGTACACAGTAGGTGCTAAATAAATTCTCCTGCTTGGTCTATCAGTGTATTTATTTACTTTTGTAGAAATAATGAGAATCAGGCTTAACCCTTAATCACTATTTCTCAAGACTCAGCATCTTCTAGCCTAGAAACAAACCTCTATTAACAACTTTACATTTCTATCTTTCTGCCAGGAGGCATTAACATGGGGACATGACAAGGCATTGGACATTTGCAAAGTGGAGTATTTCAGGGCAAGTAAATTGAGACTCTCGGGTCACAGAGCCAGGCCTGGGCTTGCTAGATCCCAATGCTCAGTGACTCACAGACAGAACCATGATATGGCAGCCTATGAACAGATTTTTAGCAGAAGACTGTGATGGGAGTAGAGTAAGTCCTTGAAATAGTACACTTAGGGCTCTTCTTTCTTATACTTCCCGATCTTTCCTTAGTAGGGAGAGGCACCCTTGCCTCAAGAATGAGAGTTTATTGTAGCAAGACTATGAAGAGAGAAAAAAGGCAATACTTAGTGTTTCTGGTTTTCAAATTATGCCTTTTCATGTATTACATCAGCTAATCTTCACAAACTTTGATGGAAGAACATTATTATTATTCCTGCTTTAAAAATGAATTAACTGAGAGGTTAAGTATAAGAAGGGAATTTTTGTTACATCCATGTGAGCCCAAGACTTTGCTTCAGGTCATAGTTTTTCTGCTGATACTCCTTAGGGCTAGTGGGTGGCCTCCTGGGAGAAGTGTCCCAGCACCTCCTGAAATTGTGAGCAATGCTTCTGTGTATGTGTATATGGACTCTTCTGCAGAGAGTGTCTATAGATTTTATCACGCTCAAAGAAGCTTAAAAACAACTTCATGAAACTATTTCCCCTACCAGTAAATTCATAAAGAAGAGGGGAGTTCAGGGTTGAAAACGCTAGGGCTGAAAAAAGAAAGTCCTTATTTTCACAGGGGTTATCAGGTGATTCAACTTTGAGGAAAGATTTCTGCACACATTCCTGCCCCGGAGTCACGTTGCTCATACTTCAACCATTTCTATGAACTCAGTGGTTCTCAAAGTGTGGTGTTTGAACCACCATCATCAGTACCATGTGGCAACTTATTAGAAATACAAATTGGCGTTCTAGCCCAGACCTATTGATGGGGATGGAGCCCAGCAATCTGTTTAAACAGTCCTCCAAATTTAGTCTGATGAATATGAAAGTCTGAGAACCTCTGGTTAATTGGAAGATTATGGTTTATCTCTTTGTATCCTTGTGTTGGATAATTGATGCACTGGGTTGCTCTGGACATGCTGGGAGGGATTTTAAAGCTTTCTTTGGGGTGCCTGGGTGGCTCAGTAGGTTGAGCCTCTGCCTTTGGCTCAGGTCATGATCTCAGGGTCCTGGGATCGAGCCCTGCATTGGCAAGGGGGGGTGTCTCTGCTTAGCGGGGAGCCTACTTCCCCCCCCACTCTCTCTGTCTGCTTCTCTGCCTACTTATGATCTCTGTCTGTCAAATAAATAAATAAAATATTAAAAAAAAAAAGCTTTCTTTGGTGGAAACAGGGCTTTGTTTCTTTAAGGCTGCAGAACTAAAAGTGATGCTGTTAACTGTGTTCCAACCTGCTCAGTCCAAAGCAAGAATGCACACTTGTGAGGTTTTGGGGTACCAGTGATACCTGTCACCTAGTTATTCTGTACTAGTTATCAGTGAATCACTCATGCATTCCTGTCACTAATGATAAAAAACAAGTCACCATGAAATTAATAGTAAAAATAAATAGAAACATAAAATTATATGTTTTATAATATTTATATTATTTCTCATAACTTTCATTATGAGAACTAATGGCACTATTAATAAAAGTTACTTATTGCTAAATGCCATCTTATATGCAAAAAATATATACAAAACATATATATAATGTAAGAACCCCATGGATTAGGTATGTAACACCATTTTACAGATAAGGACACACGACTGATCCGGGATCACACTGCCTGTAAGAGGTGGAGCCCGGACTTGAACTCAGGTTCTTCTGATTTGCAATCATATGCCCTTAACCATTATATCATATTGTTTCTATCCATCATTCATTTTTGTTTGTTTATTCATTCAACAAATATTTGTTGGATGTCTATATATGCTTAGTCCTACATGGGTGCTAGAGTTGAGCGTGAAGATAAATGATCCAGAGAAGGGCTGGGGGCGGGTGTGTGATTAAGTATCACAGTACAATGTGGTAAGTCATGAAGTGGGAGTGTGAAATACGCCGTAGGGGAGAAGGAAGTTACTCCTGGCTTTCACTATTAAAGTCCTGTGAGATAGTTACCTAGCTTCTCTGCCTCTTAAAAATGTAATCACTTCTTGATGTATGTGTCCAACACCCCAACTTCTTTGGGGAGGCCCAAAAAACTGGCATCTTTCTTGCCAGTCTTGGAGCTCTGACAGGTTCAGTACAATCTAGCTACCTGGGAGAGAACTGAGGTGTCATAGCCCTCAGCACAGAAGGAGAAGACAAAAATGGCAGTTGCCTGCTTCTCCCTGAGTAAACCATGTACTAAAACAACCAGCTGAGGGGCACCTGGGTGACTCAGTTGCTTAAGCACCTGCCATCAGCTCAGGTCTGATCTCAGGGTCCTGGGATTGAGCCCCACATTGTTGGGCTCCCTGCTCAACAGTGAGTCTGGTTCTTCTTCTCCCTCTGCCCCTTCCCCTGCTTGTGCACTCTTTCTCTCTCTCTCTTTCTCTCACTCTCTCTCTCTCAAATAGATAAAATCTTAAAAAAAAACTAAAAGAAAAGAAATAAACAACCAATTGGTTAAAAAGGAGATTAGAAAATACCTTCAGACAAATATAAATGAAAAGATAATACAGATGAAATGAAAATACAAAACCTATGGAATGCAATAAAAGAAGTATTCAGAGGTAATTTCATAGTGATAAATACCTACATTAAAAAAAATCTTAAATAATCTAATTTTACAGCTCAAGGAGCTAGAAAAAAGAAGAAAAACTCAGTCCAAAAATCAGCAGAAGGAAGGTAATAATACATATTAAAGCAGGGATAAACAGAGACTAGAAAAAAATTTTTAAAAATGACATTGAGTTCATTTTTTTTTTGAAAGATAAAGATGGCAAACACTTAGCAAGACTCAAATGAAAAAGAGGACTTAAATACAACAGAAGTGAGAGAAGAGACATTATAACTGACATCACAGAATTAGAAAAGAGACTACTAAGGATAATTATATGTCAGTAAACTGGACAACCTAGAAAAAGTGGATAAATTCCTAGAGAACATACAACTTACCAAGACTAAATCATGAAGAAACAGAAAATCTGAATAGACCTATAACTAGTATGGAGATTTAATCAGCAATCAAGAACTTCACAAAAAAGGAAAGCCTAGGACCAGCTGGTTTCACATTGTTGCTAACAAATATATAAAGAAGAATTGATATCAATGCTTCTCAAACTCTTCCAAAAAATTAAAGAGGAAAGAACACTTCCAACTCATTTTATGAGGCTAGCATAATCCTGATACAAAAGCCAAAGACACCACAAGGGGGGAAAAAAACAAAAATGAAAAACAAAATACAAAACACTATAGGCAAGGATTCCTGATAAATACAGATGTAAAAACCCTCAATAAAATACTAGCAAGTTGAAATCAACAGCACATTAAAAGGATCACACACCATGATGAAGTGGGATTTACTTCTGGGATGCAAAGATTTTTTTAACATAAAAAAAATCAATTAGTGTGATACACCACATTAACAGAATGAAAGATTAAAAAAATCACATGATCTTCTCAATAGGTGCAGAAAATGCATTTGACAAAATTCAATATGCTGCATGGTTAATACCCTCAACAAAGTAGGAACAGAGGAAAGTCCCCAACATAATAAAATCCATGTATGAAAAGCCCAGTTATCACACTAGTGAAAAACTGAAAGCTTTTCCTTTAAGATTAGTTAACAAGGCAAAGATGCCTGCTCTCATCACTTATCTTCACCATAGGACTGAAGTCCTAGTCAGAGCAATTAGACAAGAAAATAAAAGACATCCAAATCAGAAGAAGTAAAATTGTTCCTGTTACAGACAGCATGGACTTATTTATAGAAAAACCTAAAGATTCCATAAACAACATTTAGAACTAATAAACTAATTTAGTAAAGTTGCAGGATACAAAATCAACATACAGAAATCTCCCATGTTTCTGTTCATTAACAACCAACTATCTATTAAAGAAATTAGAAAAATAATACCATTTAAAATGCACTAAAATGAATAAAATACTTAGAAATAAATTCAACTAAGGAGGTGAAAGTTTTATATACTGAAAACTATAAAACATCAGTGGAAAAAATTAAAGAAGACATAAATGCAGACATCCCATGGTCATGGATTGGAATACTTAGTATTGCTAAAATTTCCATAATACCCAAAGTGATCTACAGAATCAATGCAATCCTTATAAAAATCTAATGGCATTTTTCATAGAAATAGAAAAAAATTCTACAGTTCATATGAAATCACAAAAGACTACAAATAGCCAAATCAATCCTGAGAAAGAAGAATAAAGCTGGAGGCATCACACTTCCTGATTTCAAAGTATATCACAAAGCTATAGGAATCAAAACAGTATGGGGGTAGGCATAAAGACAGACATAGACCAGTGGGATGTAACAGTGAGCTCAGAAATAAATCCAAGCATAAATGGCTGACTAATATTCAACAAGGGTGTCAAGACAATCAGGAAAGAATAATCTTTGACAAATGGTGCTGAAAAAACTGGGGGCGCCTGGGTGGCTCAGTGGGTTAAAGCCTCTGCCTTCGGCTCAGGTCATGATCCCAGGGCCCTGGGATCGAGCCCCGCATCGGGCTCTCTGCTCTGCAGGGAGCCTGCTTCCCCCTCTCTCTCTGCCTGCCTCTCTGCCTACTGGTGATCTCTGTCTGTCAAATAAAAAAAAACAAAAACAAAAACAAAAAACTGAAAATCCACATGCAAAGGAATGAAATTGAACCCATGTATTATACCATACCAAAATAAATTAAAAATGGATTAAAGACTTAAATATGAGACCTGAAACCATAAAAATCCTAGGAGAAGACATACGAGAAAAGCTTCATGACATTGGTGTTAGCAATGATTTGATACCAAAAGCACAGGCAACAAAACCAAAAACAGACAAGTAGGATTATGTTAAACTAAAAAGCTTCTGAACAGCAAAGGAAACAAAAGATCAAAAAGGCAAGCTATGGAATTGGAGAAAATATTTGCAAACCATGTATCTGACAGAGAATTCATATGTAAAATATGTAAGGAACTCCTATAACTCAATACCAAGAAAACTAATAACCTGATTAAAAAATGGGCAGGGGCACCTGGGTAGCTCAGTCAGGTAAGCATCTGACTCTTGATTTCAGCTCAGGTCATGATCTTGGGGTTGTGGGATCGAGCCCTGAGTCTGGTTCTACACTGGTCATGGAGCCAACTTAAGATTCTCTCTCTCCTTCTCCTCTGTACCTCCCCCCAACACCCTGCACCCACACTTGCTCTCTCAAAAATAAAATAAAATAAAATAACATTAAATTAAATTAAATTAAAAAAAAAAAAAAGAATGGGCAAAGGACTTGAATAGGCATTCTTCCAAAGAAGACAGACAAATGGCCAACAGGTATATGAAGAAGTGCTCAACGTCACTAATTATCTGGGAAATGCAGATCAAAACCACAATGAGACATCACTTCATATCCATCAGAATGGCTATTATAAAAAAATAAAAGGCAACAAGTTTTGGCAAGGATGGGGAGAAATTGGAATCCTCATACACTATAGGTGGGGGTTCGAAGTGGTGTAGCCTTTATGGAAAACAGTATCGAGTTCTTCCAGAATTAAAAATAGAACCATGATATGGCCTAGCAATCCCAGTTTTGGATATTTATCCAACAGAATTGAAATCAGGATGTCAAGGAGATATCACTGCTATGTTTACGGCAGCACTATTCACAATAAGCAAGATATGGAAACAACCTAAACATCCTTGACAGAAGAACAGACAAAGCAAACATGGCCTGTGCATACAATGAAACACTGTTCACCTTTAAGAAGGACACTTTGCCATATGTGACAACATGGGTGAAAGCTGAGGATGCTATCGAAGCGAAATGAGCCAGCCATGATTCCACGCATCTGAAGTACCTGAAATAGTCAAAAGTCATAGAATCGAAGAGTGGAACGGTGGTTGTCGGGGGCTTGGAGGACAGGGAAATGGGGAGTTACTAATCAAGTTTCAGTTAGGCAAGATGAATAAGCTCTAGACATCTGCTTTACAACACTGTGCCTAGAGTCGACAATAATGTATTGTGCACTTAAAAATTTGCAAAGGGTAGATCTCATGTAAGTGTTTTTACCATAGTAAAATAAAAATTTAAAAAAATTGAGGGAAAAATACGTCACTTAGCCTAAGTAAAATATTTAGGATGGATCACACCTTAATTGTGTAAATGGATATTAGTGTTGATAAAAAAATCTATCTTGTTATTAAAAATTTCGAACTTACTCCCATAATTTGTTCCAACTGTCATCAATCAGGAAACTTCCTGTGTTCCTAACCCACATTCCTAACGCATAAGCCTAAACTATTTTACTCCAATTTTTTGCTCAATTGCAAGGGCAATCAACTGTCACCATTCTTGATGTAATTCATCATGATTTAAAAACCGTTATTGAACTAACCTTTTCTTCCTCATGCTTAAAAACACAGTACCTTTAAAATATTTATAAGTAGTATGTATTATTTCCCCACCTACAGATGCGTTTTACTCTTTTCCTCTAAATATTTTCCAATTTGTCTTCTAAAATATGGTACTTTAAACCGGAGCTAAGTGGCCCGAAATGTTAATGTATATTACATGCATTGACCTTATTTTGTGATAGCAATACAAAAGCCAATAGTCATAGTTTTAAAAAATTATTTAATTCCCCTGTAGACATTTTTAAGGCTGGTGTTAACATTTCATCTCACAAATGAGAAAACAGAGACGGAGAAAATATATAACTTGCCAAAGAGACATGGCTAGCTGGTAAGAACCAGAATTTGGAATTAATACTATGTCTCTTACTAGAACTCTCTCTGGCTGCTTCCATCACACTGTGATCTTGTGTGAGCTGCAGAGATGTGTTTACCAGTCCCTCCTTAGGAAGATCAATGAGTTTCCCTGACAGGACATATTATTTATAGGCTCTTCACAGCTTAACGAGAAACACTAATAAGTGATCCCCAAACACTGGTGGCCATGATGTCCCACAACCTTTAAAATTCAACAAAAGGTACCAAGTCATCAAAAATGAGATCATAGGACTCAAAGTAGTTAACAATCAACACACTACATACTTGTAACTAATTTAACCAACTCATGCAAACATTATATCCACAGCTAAAGACAGTACCAGTAATTTAAGGCAATGGTACTTAAAAAGTTAATATGCAATGGGGCGCCTGGGTGGCTCAGTGGGTTAAAGCCTCTGCCTTCGGCTCAGGTCATGATCCCGGGGTCCTGGGATCGAGCCCCGCATCAGGCTCTCTGCTTGGTGGGGAGCCTGCTTCCTCCTCTCTCTCTCTGCCTGCTTCTCTGCCAACTTGTGATCTCTGTCTGTCAAATAAACAAATAAATAATCTTAAAAAAAAAAGTTAATATGCAGAGAGGCAAAATGTCTTGATTAAAAGAAGCATATGCCTCTCCTTTTACCTTCCCTGGCATGGGCTTTGATGCCTTGTTTAGTGACTGGCCAGCTGGCTGCTAGCTTGATAAACAGAGAACCTTTGCCCATCTCACAGGCCTTTGTGATTAGGGTCTGGCGTCCTTAAGAAGACATTCCACACAGAGACATGCCAGAAGGAGGGGGTAAGGAAGATGGGGGAAAGAAGATTTGCAAGCTAGTGAGGACTAGAGGTGGTGAGGGAGATTGGCCAGGAAGCGTGCTGCTCCCCACAAAGCAAGGTTGAGCAGAGTAGCAATGGGCTTTTCAATTCAAGGAGCTCAGCACGAATATTGACATTAAAGTCTAGTCACGAACTCTTCCTACTTTGTCAGCCCAAATTAAATTTCCTTTGCTCCCTGCAATTCACGTACCCATTAATTTCTCCTGGTATCACACTGCATTTGAGATCCTCTCTGACCAGCGTTGACCTAACTTGAAGTCAGTATACCCTGGCTGCCTTAGACAGTCTTCAGTAAACATTAGGAGAAGAATGTTCTCCATTCAGGATTGGCCTTGGTTGATGCTAGATCAGATTTATTGTTGCTTGCCAAAAATTGTTAAAATAGTCTTGCCATTTGAAGAACTAAAATTACTGCTCAGAAGTGACTGAAAGAGATTGCTATAAATTGATTTGGGTAAGACAAAGACAATATGGCGGTCCTCCAAAGAGTCACATGATTTTCAGGGTATCACAAATTACTTCTTGACAGAAATCTTTCACTCTGCTTCCTCTTCCCCCAAGTAGGCTAATAAACTGTTCAATGGTGGGAAAGTCACAACCATGACAGGATAACTCAAAAGGGAATGAACATTTTAATAAATCTATTACTCAGTTACTAGATTATAGATAATAAACATGTGGTCAAAACCAATTTTAATGGGCTCCCTCACAGTTATTTCCATAATCTTACAAATGGTCAGTCTGTGCTAACAGCACACATTCTACACTTCAATTCACTTTATTCCTTTTGCAGCACATCACCATCAATACCTGAAGGGGTTGTTGTCACTCAGCCTTTCATTTTCTCAAGGCTGCCAAGCAAGAGGTGATACAAACATGAAGTTCATGATGTATTCTCATATGAGACATGTGAGAGGCAACCCTTTTGAAAGTTAAGTTTCCTTTTAAATCACCCTGCACGCTTTGATTTTAGAAAAAGTCTCCCACATTATCCTGATTAATAAGACACTGAATTAATAAGAACTGTGAGGAAGATGGACAGCTGGAGGTCTGCATCTGTGAAAAAGACGTCCAGAAGACAGCCTGAAGACGGGCCGGATGAACTTGGGTGAAGATGTGGAAGCCCTGCTCTTGGGCCTGCGGATGACCCAGGCTGGGAGCTACAATGACAGATGAGGCCCTCGACATGAAAATTTATCATCCTAAGCTCTAGCAATGGACTGGACCCACAGGATTCCATTTAAGCATAGTGAATACAAACTGCACAAGTTCAAGATGAGGGAGACCTGACTTGACTGCACTTCATGTAATCTGGGGATTTTAGCTGACCACAGAGTTGATACATACCAACATCTTGATGTAAAAACAACACCTATTCTTTCCCCTCCACCCTGACAAAACCAAGAACTCATCTCTGTACAATCTTTGGCTGCATTAAGAAAGGCCTGTATTCAGATCACAGGAAGGGTTGAGGCTACTGTGTTCTGAGCTGACTGACAACTGTAGTATTATGTCCGGTTTTGACACTGACATTGACAAATCTGATGCATCTATAATGGGGAGACAGACCATACCGAGGACCGGAAACCATGTCATTTGAAGAGGAGATGAGGAACTGTGGATAGATATGTCCTCAAGACGGAACGACTCAAAGGCTCACCTATCCATACATTTGAAGAAGTACAGTATAGCAGTTACAATATGGACTTTGGGGTCAGATAGCCTGGGCTCAGTCATCCATGGGACCTAGTGGAGATGGGCACCGGACTCTGACGTTCTTTGGGAAGAATCCTTCAAAGCCTCTCAGAGGGGATGACTGTGCCATGTCATATTCATTTTGTAGGTATAACGGGCTGGCACATCATTGGGGTTTAATGAATATTTTATTGTTCCTTTATAAGGACTCACTACACAAAGAACTAAGGTCTCAGAAGCAAATTACAAAGGCGGGATGTACACACACTGCTCAAGCACCTGGTAGCAACTGGAAGGCAAATAACAGTAGCTCATCACTGCCCTCCCTACAGCTGGCAACGGTCGTCATGAAAATGATGTGGTGAGTTGTAATCATGGTTGCCTCCTGGTAACCGAACAAGGAGGCAGCTTGAGGGACTGTCAACTGCCTTTTATTTTTTTAAGAAGAAATTTGCATTTTCGATATTGTTAATTTCAGTGGGTCCAAGTCAATGAGGAGCAGAGGCAGCCCCAGACCGTATCTTTCCTTTCCTCTACTGTTGGCTCTCTCTCTCTTTTTAAAAGATTTTATTTATTTATTTGACGCATAGAGAGAGATCACAATGGGGGGGGGGAAGCAGGCTCCCTGCTGTGGGGTTCGATCCTAGGATCCTGAGATCATGACCTGAGCTGAAGACAGAGGCTTAACCCACTGAGCCACCCAGGCACCCCTCTTTTGTTGTTTTGTTCACAAACTTTGACAAAAGCAGTTTTTGCCCTGATGTCATGGTATCCTGCTGTTTTGTCCTCCAATGAAAATACCTGCTATTGAAGCTTAATTAAAAAATACAGTTGTTTCCACTTGACAGCTATCAGAAGAATCTATCACAGTGTTTGTTTTCTCTTTATGTGAGATAATTTGGGGGAAATGCTAGCTCCCCAGTCCACAGAAGGTCACTAACTAAAATGAGATGGTTTAATTGATAAGCATTCTTTAAGGAATGTAGAGTATTCCCAAGATCCTATCCTTGCAGGGCTCTGGGCTTTGGAATGAAATCAAAGTCTTGTTAAAAGCTCAGCATCTAAATGTAGCCATTCAGAAAATAGCCATGAAAATTCCTTTTTTCCCCGAGCTAGCTGTTTTTTAAAGTGTTGTGAAATGTAAAATAATTTTAAATGTCTTACCCACTTAGTTCAAATTATAAAACACATACAATGTCAAAATGGGTTAGGGCTTAAGCATAAGAGTTATCACTTGATTATTTCATATATATGTACACACACACACATATACCCTCTCCTTAAATATCTCTCTATAAATATTTACATGGGTAGATGATTCCTTCTAAGAATCAATTGTATCACTGAGTATTACCATACAGAATGCAGGAATATATTAATATATTTCCTTGGGAACTCAGTAAGACTTTTCTGTTTTGGTGTGCTCTGTTTATTCCTTGCCTCAATAAAGGCACTGACCCCAAGGAAAACTAACAAACCAGGTTTCCAAAACAAAATTCTAAAGGTTGGGAAGTTAGGACAAGGACACACTGAGATGCTTTGATATGGAGGTAGGCATATGGTCAAGGAGAAGTCTTTGAACCAAGTTTATTTCACGAGATTCTACTTCTGGACTGTTTCTATAAATGAAACTTTCCCATGCCCATCTAGGCCTGCTTATGCAATATGTTTGTTTGACATCCCCCCTCAGTTACATCATTTAAGAGGAGTCAAGTGACTTATTTCATGCCTCCAACATTCTGGCCCAGTTCCCCTCTGCAGCCTCCACCACCTCCCGTCCCCTCTGGCTCTCCATACACCAGCTATCCTCATTCTTTGACTTCTCCCCGGGTCCGCAAGCCTCTGCTTCAGGGCAGTCACTCATCCTCTCCTCTGTGACTAAAGATCTGTCCGGTCTCCGCTCATCCTCTTCCTCTTGGCCTGGCTAATCCTCAATGTCGAGCCTCAGCCTCAACATTGTTTTTGAAGGCAAGCCTTTCCTATGTCCTTGGCCTGCCTCTGCCATCGGTCTAGAGTAGGATCCTGGTTTATAAATTCCCACAGATTGGTAGTTGTCTTTTCATGGCCCTCATCACAACTGTCACAGTCCAGTGCCCTGCACGATGACTTGTTTATTGTGGGTCTCCTCTCGTCGACCCCAGTAAGGCAGGGACAGTGCTGACACTCAGTAAGGCAAGGCCCCAGACATCGTAGATGTGCCATGAACACTTTTGGAATGAATGAATAGAAGGGACCCACTGAGAATCTAAAGCTACTGGTACCATACTTCCATGCACTTGGGTGGTACCTGATTGGAAACTTTTGGCTTAAAGTTTATAAGTGTCTGAATCCTTGCCCCCTTCTCTCTGCCCTCCCCCATGCTTTCTTTCTCCCCAACACACATACCCCAGGGAGACTGTGAAAACTGCCCATGAAAGATACTGCTTTTTACCACAGAATCTTGTCACATATCCTGGAATTTTATAGATAATATATACTTGCAGTTTTACCCCAGTGGTTCCCAGAAAGGAGAGTTGTTCTTAATGAAACTTTAATGCTCCTGCCCTTCCCATTACCGGATGATTGGTAAGACTAATGATTGAGTAAGAGAGAATCAGAAAAATAAATGGCCATAAATTAAATCTTACTATGATCTAATTCTACTGAGATTCTTCTTTCCAAAATACAAACAGCTCTGTCTAAGTTCTTCACTTGAACCCAAAGGTGCATTTTTCATCCAGCTTAGTGCACACCTTAGGGAAAGACATAGCTTTAAATCATGAAACAAACACATTTCCACATTTCTTCTGATAAACTAAAGTGCGTCTGACACCGCCCTCTGACTTTCTACAGAATTTACAAAATGAAGAAAATATTAAAAATCAAAAGCAAAAGAAAAACATTTGCATTTCTAAAAGGCAAGCTTTTATAAATATTACCTTAGGAGAAAATAAAATATGTTTGCCTTAATACAGTCCGTAGTAAAATGACCACGGGGACAGGTCTAAATGGTTTATTAAGTAAGAAAAATTGAACATGTGAAAAATTGTTCTCTCCTAGAATATCTCTAACCCACACATGTAATTTATATCATGGCAAAATTCAACACAAAAGAGGTATTGTTTTTGGCAAAATAACTTGCAAACATGCTTAATTAGGCTACAAACTAAAAGCATAGCTTAATACTGTTGACAGCCATGAGCCTCAGACAGTGATTTCTGCTATTATTATTATTTTACTTATGGAAACATTTGAAAAGCAGTAAATACGGAATTAGAGGTCAAGTTTATTAAAGAGATGTAACATTTGAATTTTACGATGCTCATTTCTGTGTCAGCATCACAAATGATAGGCTTCGAACAGCCCCACCTTGTAATGGGAATGAAAGAAATTATTTTTGCAAAGAAAGCTTACTCCCATGGATATTTGAAAAAGATGTCAGCATTTAAGTTAATCAATACCTGCTTCCAGTGGGCTTTACTTGGAGAAGTGATGCCTCTTTCTGGGGAGAAGGGATAATTCTTTATGCTGACATTCCGTTCCATTTACTGCAAGATGTAAATGAATGCCTCCAGTAAATGGATTCCATGGTCAGTTAATATCCAGGGCAATCTTTGCTCTACCGTAGCCACTTACTCACCAAAGGAGCAGCCAGAGCCTACAGATAAATCGGAAAGAATCTAACCCAGGGCACCTTTTTCAAACTGCTAATGCCCTCTTCTTCCAGAGCCGTGACTTTTCATTCTTTGTTCCTACAGATTACAGACTCAGGCTATGGAAAGGGAGGGCCAGGTTACAGGACTGAAGGAGACAGAAGAGGAATTTGGTCCTATTATCTAGATCTTCTAGCTAGTCCATGTATTTAAATTTCAGTAATCATTTTTAAGCGGTCACTTATGTGTGACAAGACACAAGGTAAAATACAGAGTTAAAGCATTGCATGGTTTAGTGGAAAGAGTTCTGGCCTCTAGTTCTCTCCCTCCCCCTTGCTGTGTAACCTCAGATAAATTATTTCAGTAACTCTCAGCACTGGGCTGTAACTTCTCATTGGGTTTTCTTATCTGAAAATGGCAGTTATCATGACGGGGATCAGGCAAAACTGTGGAGTCTACAAAAATGGTTTTAATAGTCTGACATGGCACAGAAAGTCGGGATATTTCTGAGATCACTTGAAAAATGTATCTAATGGGCATCACCAATCTGAAGAGTTCAAACTTGGGGTGGATGTCTGACCTGAGTTCTTCCCGCTTACCATTTAAAGTTCTTATTTTCACCTCTCTAGACAGCCTCAGAGGCGTATAAAATGTGAAAAAGTTAACTAGGTATTCTAGTTTATGAGACTCTATTAAACTTTTCACTGATTTATTTCCTATTATAAAATTAATACATGCTTATTGCAGACGCTTCCAACAGCTCAGAATGGTATATAGAAAATGACTTTCCTTCCACTGCTGCTTGCTTTGTTTCTCTCTTTCTCTCTCATACACACACACACACACACACCCCCACACACACCCCCCCGATTTCCATTTCCACTCCCCAGAGATAATCATTATGAAGTTTCTTTTAAAACAAAATACTTTGAAAATGGAAAACATTGGAAGACCATTTATGGATTTTAAAAAAACACATTAAAGAAAAAAATTCTAAAATTATTTCATGCCAGTCAGGACTGGGGAAATCTCAAATTCCCTCAGAACAACAGAATGACCAACCAATTGCTGGGTGAGGGAGCTGAAACCATAATCCTGTAAACAAATCGTCCGAAGTGCATGGCTAGAGACAGCCCACGGCAAAGATGGAATAAAGCCTTCAAGGAACACCGCCTCCTCCTCGTGGTTAACAACTTGATGACGTTCTTCAACATGTTTTAATGATTATCATACCTTCCCCTTCACAAAGGATTGATTTATTATGGTTTAAATTTAAAGAATACGGGTTTCCCAGTTTTGAATCAGGCTTAGATTACAGAACACATAAAATCAATGACTTTGTTCTAGGCAAGAAGAAACACAGTGTTCATTTAAGTGCAAAAGGAACAGTGCTGGGGAAAAATTCTTCAAGCTCGCTCTAGGTGCTCGCTGTTTGCACCGTCTGCCTCCCCGCCTCCCTCTCCTCCCCTCATCGCTGTCATCGGTACCAGCACACCTAAACTTCACAAACAACTTCATGATTATTTTTGCCAATCCTCAAAATAATGTTGTCGGGTAGCCTTTCCAACATACAATTAAAAAAGCTGAGACTCAGAGCAGTGACGTGATCGGCTCAAAATCTTTCACCTAGTAAAAGGGACACTCACCCAGGTTTACGATGACTTTTTTCTTCAAGATTTTATTTATTTATTTGAGAGAGAGAGAGTGCATGTGTGAGTGAATGAGCAGGGAGGAGAGGGTAGAGGGAGAGGGACAAGCAGACTCCCCTCTGAGTCCAACGCAGGGCTTCATCCCAGGACCCTGAAATCATGACCCTAGCCGAAGGCAGACACTTAACCGACTGAGCCACCCAGGCACCCAGATTTGTGAAGACATCTAAGTGTGTATCTCCAGCTCAGATCTCTCCTCTAAAGCTCCAGGACCCACATCCAATCTCCGATACATCTGCATTTTAGTTCCAAGTGCAGTTAAATTCAGTTTCCAGGCTGAGCCCATAACATTCTCCCATAAACTTGTTTTCTTTCTCAGTAAATGGCACCATCACACCTTTCAGGTGCTCAAGCCAAGAACCTAGGCAGCATCTCTACCCACCACCCCTTTTCTCAACACACCTATATATATGCTCCATCACTACATCCTGTACATTTTGCCTCCTGCAAATTTCTCAAATCTGTCCACTTCTCCTTGTCTCCACCATGAACAACACAATCTGAGGCCCTAGCATCTCGCTTGGAAACCAGTTCCATGTTACACCCTCCCCTTCCCTCACCACCTCCCCTCCACTTGGTGGCCAGACTGATCAGGTAATTCCTCAGCTTAAAATCTTTTGTTGGCTTCCTAGTTCTCTTCAGATAAAGGTAAGAAACCTCAGTGTGTCCTGTAAGAGGTAGTATGGTCTGACGCTGCCAATTGGCAAGATCAATGAGTGCTTTCCATGGTTTCAGGATATTATGATGTATTTAAAAAAATAAGTGAATAGTTAAGCTTCTGTGTTTATATAATGCATAACATTTAATGAATTAAATGCACAGATTAACTGTAGAATGAAATTTACACTTGTGGATTTTTTTTAAAAACATTATTAACATATGACTATATGTAGATCTTTGTGACTTCTTTCTTAAATAGACCAAATTCATTTTATAATGCTATAGAAATTAAAATACATGCTCAAATATATGTAATAAAATATATAATCATTGGTATAATTTATTTCATTGTGTGTGACTTCTGTCTCAAAAGTGGATAGCTAGAGAGATGGAGGCAGGGACTCTTCTCCCGTGTTGTAAGGAGTACTCATCTCAGAGTCTAAAAAACAGGGTCAACTTCATGCATTTGTGACCTGCGTAGTCACCCAGGGCCTGTGCTTAGAAGAGCTCGGTTTGTTGCCTTACTATTTGGTCTTGAAATTCTTACTAATTTTTGAACAAGGGTACTACATTTTCATTTTGTCCTGGGTACCACAAATTGTTTAGCTCATTCCTGCCAAAAAGAATCTCAATGTGTAAGAGTCAAACTCCCTCATGTCACTCAGCCCAAAGTGTCCATTGTGTTCGATTTCTGTGATTCTCGATGGAAGGAGGGCTCTGAGGACCACTGGAGTCAGAGCTGTCAGTCAGTGGGGGAAGGGTGTCTATACGCTGTACAATCACACATATCAGGCCAACCAAACCTGAGCTTCTACTCAATAACTGAGATTTCCAAATACAGTAAAATGTGGTTAACTATTTTGGCAAGTGAATTAGGCCAAACCAACAGACAGTTAATGTGGAACATCCCTTGGCTTCAGCTACTACTTAAGATAAGTCCTGAGCCAGAATATGGGGGATCACTGGGCAAAGGTAGGTATAATCAACTCTACTGAACAGTCTGGTGATAGCCATATTAGAAATCATTTTATGGTTTATAAAAGTCCATCAATAGTTTTGTACAAAGCAAAATAAAAAACTGAACCCCTGGGGGAAATTGCATGTGCAAAATGTGTCCCCAGGGGGTGCTTCCAGGATCAGAAATTTTCAATGCAAGCAAGCAATATGATGGTGAGGGCAAAGTGTGCTGTTATAAATGAAAAGAAGCTGAGCTTAAAGCACATCATGTGCTCCTTTTAACTTGTAGAAGTTGAAAGGCTACTAGCATCTGTAAATTACCATTAAAAATATATTTATAATTACTACTACTTTGCATGAAAAGTGAATGATCCTTGAAGAATTGGTTTCCTGCTTACCCTAGTTAACTTAGGTGGATTTAAAAATTAGTATCTAGGGGGCGGCTGGGTGGCTCAGTGGGTTAAAGCCTCTGCCTTCAGCTCAGGTCATGATCCCAGGGTCCTGGGATCGAGACTCACATAGGGCTCTCCGCTCAGCCGGGAGCCTGTTTCTCCCTCTGCCTGCTTCTCTGCCTACTTGTGATCTCTGTCAAATAAATAAAATAAAATCTTTAAAAAAAAATTTAGTATCTAGGTAAAATTTAAATTTTAGGCTGACAATTTCCCCCCAGAGCTCAAAATTTATTTAGAACATGAAAATTTCAACCTTCTCGGGAAAGTTATGCTTCTGAGATTTAAAAAAGTGATAACACAGTTTCTAGAAGCTTCTGTTAGTGATAAAGAGGAAGCATTCAGGGGTCATGATGCATATTTCAAGGAGATGAATTTTGGTGTCAGAATTGGGTTCAAGTCTCTACTTAGTTCTTAACTACCTAACAATGGACTTGATCTTTCTAAGCCTCAGTTTCCAGTTCCTAAATAGGGATGATAACACCCCATGAATAAGGGTAATGTGGGGATCAGATTCGATGTGAGTGTTCAGCACAGCGACTAGCACATGATAAGCACTCTACAGATGTAGCTATCATCACTGATGAGCTTCTTCCTCCAGGATTTTAATCTATTAAATAGTTACCTTATTGACAGGAATAATGTTTTTGACATTGTAGTAGAAGCCAAAATAAACCATGTTGAAAACTCCATGACGTCCCAAAGTTGCTGTAAATCCTTTGTTAAGGCCCTGGAGTCCCAAGCCTTCCTTCTTAATGATGTGTCTTGCATAACTCATTGTGGATGGTTGCTGCAGGAGAGAGGAGCAGAGCCAGAGAGACCATCTTTGAGACCGTGAAATAAAGTAAATTACCCTTTGAGCTTCCCTTCAAGCCAGAATTATTAGGGATTTCCCTCCCCCACCCCAACATGAATAATCATGCCTAGATCCATGCTTTTACAATTAGGAAGCTCCATAAGTAAACAAAATTGCATGCATACAAGGCCTTCAAGGGAAGAATGCTGGCAAAAAAACCCCACATCTTTGAATTAGTGAAACTAATGTCATGTAATACCTATCATCACTGCCTACATGTAAATAGCTGCATCCAGTTCTGGATTATCCAAAGTAATGGAGGGGATTAGCCATCCAGGTAAACTGGTAATCCATAACTGCATAATCCAAAAGGAATTTACCTTTTGTTCCTGAATCCAGCATATTTACTTTTCTAATTATGATTTTCTGGAGCGAATGTTACAAGTAGTCTTGATCCCACTGCCTCAATAGTTTAAGCTGGCACTAGATTAGAAATCGGGCACGCACAAAGAGCAGATGTTTGTAGCTTTCCTCAAGAGGGTGGGCAATCAGCGTACTTATCACTTGTTGTGATAAATGATAAATCAGTGGCACTGGGAGTGGTGGGTTACCTTTAACTTCCTTCCAGCCCTCCGACTGATGATCCAATCTTGAAATACCCTGACTGCCCTCCAGTCTATCACTACTTTTGGAGCACGCTACAGTGCTCACTGGAGTTTGCTCTGAGGTTTATAATTCATTATGATACAAGAACAACAATTCACGTGGGCTTCAACGAAAAGTTGAGTGATTGCTTCCTTTCAGAGGTACGGTACAAAGGATATCGCTCCTCGTTAAATTTTGACTGAATAGGAAATAGGGGGAAATGCTCAGTATTTAATTTTTTTTTTTCCCCATGAAGCAAACACTGATGTGACGTTTGTTTGATTTTTTTCACTGGAGCAGGTTGTTGGAGTGGTCTGCAGTCTGATGTGCTCTCTGACTAGAAGTGGTTTTTTATCATGTGCAATTAAGGTTGTATCAGCAGAACAGAGTAGAACAAATCCAATCAAGGCTTTTCATCCAACTTGTATTTATAGCTGGGTAATTAACAAGATACATTTATATGAGCTTGTTTATATAGTAAATCCTACAGTTTTTGCTGATAAATGTTTTAAAAACTCTTAACTACAATACTACACTCAACTTCATCTTTTCACTTAAGATTAATTACAATACATTGTATTAAGCTTAAGGAAAAAGGACACATGAGAATGTATCTTAAAATAATAAAAACATTTCATATAGGAAAACCAAAAATTCTCCGAAGGTTAAAGTTCACTCCCTGCTCTACAAAATGGGACGTTTTTGTTTGTGTTCTGGCACATTGACTATCAACACAAATTATTTATTTTGGTTTTCAGAACAGGCTTGAGGACAAGTTGAGCAGAAGTTCATTTCTTTTGGAAAGACTCTGGAAGTGCTGAGCAAACCGCCCAGGCTCTGCTCTCCTGCTCTGAGGAAGGCAGCCAGAGGGCAGATTTTGAACTCAAGTGCCTGGTTGAGCTTGAACTCTAGTTGTGAGTCATTAAGTAAAATCAGAGAGCAAGCAGCACAGTAGTTAGAAATAGTGGGTTGTCTTTCTCTGCTTGATTTATTTCACTTAGCGTAATCCTCTCCAGTTCCATCCATGTGGATGCAAATGGTGGGTATTCATCCTTTCTGATGGCTGAGTCATATTCCATTGTGTATATGAACCGCATCTTCTTTATATGTGGAACATAAGGAATAGCATGGAGGACCACAGGGGAAGGGAGGGAAAACTGAATGGGAAGAAATCAGAGTGGGAGACAAACCATGAGAGACTCTGGACTCCAGGAAACAAACTGGAGGGTTACAGAAGGGAGGGGTTGGGGGAGGGGGTAATCAGGTGATGGGTATTAAGGAGGGCATGTTTTGTGATGAGCACTGGGTGTCATACGCAACTAATGAATTGCTGAACGCTAAAAAAAAATGCAAAAAAGTATAATAATTTGGAAAGAAAAAAATGAGAAGTCATAAAATAAATAAGTAAATAGATAGATGATAGAGAGAGAGAGAGATAGCGAGTGGGTTGGAGTCAGATAGACCCAGGTTAGAGTCTCAGCAATCCCACTTGCTAGCTTGGGCAAGGATTTTATCCGCTCTGATTTATCCTCACTTTACTCATCTGTAAAGTAACAATAATAAGAAAATAAGAGGATCTTCCTGATAGGATTGCTGTGATGATACAACTAAGTCAGTGGATTTTTTTGTCCTCTGTAAGCATTCACTACATATTAGCTGTTAATAATAATGGCAATTGTGCTGAGAATAACAAAAATAGTTTGAATAATAAAATAACAGGTAATTTCTTTGTGAGCTGAAGGCAAGGGCCTTAAAAAGGGTGGAGGCTGATTTGAGGGAGACGAAGGGCATGCATAACAAGGCTCTTCCTTTTCATTCCTTCTGGCTGTCCTTTCCTTTTCCCAGAGCCCTGGACCCTTGTGTCTACCAGAAATGCCTCATGCAAGACAAAAAGGTCTGCTTCCTCTGAGCCTGATCAAATCCAGCTCCGGGTCAAGAGCGCTTCTCCAGGGAGTTTCCTCACCCCAGGGGCTTTCTTCTCTAGAGCAGCAGATCCTGTAAAATGGCTTCTTCCCTACCTTTCAGAGATAACATCCTTGGTAAGAATTCTCCAGTGGGTAAGTCTGTGGGCTACAGAAGCAAGGCCGCAGGGGAGCAAAGGTTGGGAATGAAAAAGTCACCCACTGGATCTCCACCTCACACAGCTTACAGCCTGGAGAGCACATTCATGTGTGTTACCAGGTACCTGGAACACAGTAAGTGCTCGTCAATGGTAAGTAACCATTATCACAGATGTCTGGTACTTTACATATATCACACGATTTATCCTCCCAGCAAGGGTGTGAGATAGGTATAATCATCATTCCCATTTGGCAGATGGGGAAACAAAGGTTGTGTTACTTGCTCAAGATCACAGGGTTAGTGCCTCTCTCACTCCAAGTCCGTACTTTTATACTCTGCATGGTTTTGCCGTTGTAACATATCTGACTGCTTTTCTCAATTTGTAGGGTGTCCAGTGGGTATATTTCCCTTATTTTGCGGGTGAGAAAACAAAGATTGTTAAATAGCAGGCCTAAAGCAAAAATGCTGGTAAATAGCTTAACCAGAATTCTGCATCTAATCCAGTGTGGTTCTCATTCTGTGGTCTCAGTCTTATTCTGCATTTGTGGTAAGAGCTTCAGAGTTGGATCATCCAACTGATACAGGTAATAGATACATCCTAACCCCAATATATTCTTCTTGGGGCCTTGTGATAGAGAAAAACCAGAGTTCTCTAACTCCCCGTGAAGAGCAGAGGTGTGCAACATTGTGTCACACACATGTAAGCAAATATTTAATTAGAAAGGCAAAACACGATTTCCACTGGGATGCTTAAATAGGAAAATAAAGAATCATTTTGACTAGATCTCTGTAAACACAAAGAATTTTACTAAACTTATTTGATTACCGGGCTTCCATTTCAAAACAAAAATGGTGACTGACCAGCATCATCAGCCAAGTGATTCCAATACTATCCAACCCGGCAGGTCACCTACCAGTTCAGTTTCCTTCCAACATTTAGAGTCACTGCAATTTTCATATTTAGTTACCAGTTGTGAGCCAAATGGCATTCTAACTTTCCTAGACGTACTCCTCGTCGACTGCACCAGAATGCAAGCAGGGGAGCATAAGTAGATTGGAATGTGGCTAAGACTGTGATATCACACTGTTCTCCACACTGGTTTATTGAAATCCTCCATGCACTAGTACCTGCCAGAGTATTTCCACTTGACGTAACTCAGTCTTTAGGCTTCATTTTAGCTATTGCCAACTGCTAATTCTGGGAACTCTCTGTTCTCTCATGCGTTCGTTTCTTCAACGAAGACCCGTTGTGTGCCTACGAGGTGCCGCGTGCTGTGTAAATGTCTCGTGCAGGACTTCGCTCCTATTCTAGAAACTTAAATACATTTGCTTGGATTTTATTCGGGGAGGTAGGCCGATAAGTTTTAGACCCACCCTGAGAATATTCCACGATGGTTATGAAATATGGACTCAAATTTCTGTTTTAAAAGTTCTTAAGAGGCTTGATTAATAAGATTCTTTGTACCACTCCAGGGCACTGATTTCCTTACTCACGGAGAGTCCAGGATTACCAACAAATCACAGAGACGACTTATGGCAGCCTGAGCTATTTTGCCTGGAGTTCTTCCATCCAACTACTGACCATAGCTGGCTCTGATCAGCTTGTGAGATCACAGACTGAGGTGCAGGCAGCAGGCTTGTTCTCCGGGTGAGTAGCTGTCAGAGTGCGGCCAGTGGGTAGAGACACGGGGGTGTGTGTCCATGAATTTCCTCCACCCCTGAAGCCAGAGAAGAGCTCTAGGCACACCATGTCAAAAGGCAGCACGCTCCACATGCTTTCCTTTACTTGCTTCCCAGGACAAGGTGAGTTCTGTTGTGTTTTAGAGCCAATGGAATAGGGGGTTACATTGAATTTCGTCACACAGCTGGAACGCAAACCGGATGAGACCTTCGCACAATGGAGTGAGTGTCCATATCTGAGACTTCAGAGAAACACTGCTTTGTTTAAAAAGAGGAGATCCAGTTGCTGCATTTAGGCAGGAAAATACCTTGGTTCCTCAGGAGATACATGATCACTTATGTTTTTCATTACTCAAATAAAGTCTTGAAGCATTTTCATAAATTTACGGGGACAAAAAGGAAAAAATAATCCCTTCCTTTTATTTGAGAACAAACTGTAAGTGAAAGAAGAGGAATTGGGCTCAAAATCCCACACTTAAACTTTGCTTTTGCTGAGATATTTCGCTAAGTCATCACTATAGCTTATTTTAATAGGGCAAGATTATGGACAAAAGGTCACGCCAGATATAATTAGGTTCTATCTGATGAACAGGTCTATTTTTTAAACAATTTGTGAGTGGATAGTAATTTGCCATAAACAAACTTTCCCAGATGCTGCGCCACAAACCTTCTTCGACACCAAGTTGCCGCCTGCTAACGGTCCCGGAGGAACACCCAGGTGAGGAGATGCTGCCGCTGTGCCTCGCCCCTGCCACCGCTGTCAGAGCAGAGGGGAGGGGGACCACACTGTGGGGACCGCTCAGAAAAAAGTGGGACCACGGAAGGAGGCTTTGCTTTTCCTGGTTCCAGAAACACTTCTGACTTTCCCTTAAGTGTCATGATCACCCACATTTCTTGATCCCAATAAAAGCAGTGTGGTTGCTTAGAAAGAGAATTCTACGTTAACGTTGGGTTCCTAAGAGCTGCTAATTTCATTAGGCCTTATTCTCCCCTATCTATAACACTGAGAGAAAGCCATCCACCTTATAGGGATAGTGGGGGAATTTGAAATACCAAGTATGTGTGGGCATTGGAAAAGTGGAAGGAAGCACAAGCAGTTACGGAAGCCCTGGGATCAGGGGGGAGTGTTGGTGGAAATCACTGACAGGTTTTTCTTTTCTTTTCTTTTTTTTTTTTTTTTAAAGAGTTTATTTATTTATTTGACAAACAGAGATCACAAGTAGGCAGGGAGGCAGGCAGGGGTGGGGGGGGATGTAGGCTCCCTGCTGAGCAGAGAGCCTGATGTGGGGTTCCATCCCAGGACCCTGAGATCATGACCTGAGCTGAAGGCAGAGGCTTAACCCATTGAGCCACGCAGGTGCCCCAACTGGTTTTTCTTTATATAGCTCTGTATTACTTGATTTGTAGGGGAAGACAAACCAATGTAATACTTTTACAATTTGAAAAACTATATAAATTGAAAAAAATCAAATAAAGGAAAAACCATGTAAGGCATCTTACACAGTATCTGGCATATAGTAGATGTTCTGTAAATGGTAGCTATTATCATTATTTCAAAGCCTCAGTTCTGAAAGCAAAACTCTAGTGTTCCTGGCACAGCTGAATGGAAGACTGAAGTCTATTTTCTGTAAATGATAATAGAGAGACAACTTGGCTGCTGCCTTAGGTATTGTTGAAAGATAACTGTAGGAATGGATTCATATACATAATTCACTTTTCTGCCCACAAGAATCATAGACTGGAAAGAAATAATTTAGATACTGAAGAGTTTCCAGGCAATGTTTCACATGGTAATGCAGGAAAAATTTGAACTTAACTCAGTACATCATCACGAATGTTGACATGCCCTTGAAGCTGGCTTCTCACACTATCTGTAAACAGAGCCACACGCTCACTCTCTAACTCAACTTCCCTCTTTCTTGAAAGAGATAATCACAAAATGCGGTCCTTCTATTTACTTTATGTTGACTCCAGGTACTATAACTAAGTTTAAACACTTGTCGATTGCCTGTGGAGAAAACAATCACTAAGCTTTGTGAACTCCTAAATGATCTAACTGATCCCTACTAGATTACTGAACTGCCAGAAGAAAGTGTTTGGAATTATATCTAGTGGTGTTTATCCAAAACCAGAATCGGACCCTGAACTAAAAAAAAAAAAACAACAAAAAACCCCTATCTTTAAAGATTCTACTATCAATGACACATTCGCTATCTGTTCACTGAACCTTAAAATTACAATTATAAAGGTAGAAGACTAATTATTCCTTTCTTGGGTTGAGCGTCTTTCAAGACTAAGTAGAGGGGAAACAGGCTTTTGCAATTCACTTAAGCCTTAGTTTCATGTTTGGGGGTGAGAATGATTATGTTCATATGTAATGTAGATAAAAATGAGTAGAAGGAAAACCTGTCCCGCATCCACACATCAGAGGCAAATCCTATAGACCTCAAGGGAAGGAAAACATAACCCGTTAGCCAAATAATAACTTTGAAGTGCATTTCAAAGTGGAGAGAAAAACTGGGAAACAATTCATCCAAGATTTTGCTCCTGGGGAGAAATTCACATTTTCCAGGCTTGCAGACAGCATGCCAGCCAAGCACCACTTGGCTTAGCACAAGTGATAGGGGACTTCTAGGTCTTATAAGTCTATAGCTTAAAAACGATGCACCCAGTTAGAGGGGAGAAAGGTCCTATAAGGACAACAAGCTATAAAGTCACACTTTTGGCAAGACTGGATATGCAAACCATCTCCAGTAGAAAAATCTCAGGCAAGCCTAGCCCTAAGCCAAAGAGACTACAAACCAGAACAACACTTTGCTCGGGTTTAGTTTGAAGGACGGGGGGAAATTTGGGTCTATCCCGATTTTATTTGAACATGTTTTTACACCCACTGAACCAAACCAGAGCATGACAAAGCTGTGATTACTTTGCTCCCCACAGAAGGTCAAGCATATTTAAATTAGAGACCGGTTTTCTTTATTCACTGTGAATTTTAAGATGCTGGCCAAGATTCTGGTATTGGAATTGGAGGAAGTGTGGCAGGGATTATAGTCTTTGACTGATATGGTGGTAATTTAAAAAGTGGAGGCAAGACAAGCACACCTATTGAAATACTTTACACAGAAGCTGGAAGGAGATGAGGGAAGTATCAGGAACCAAATGAACCACAGTTTCTTTGTATTTTTAGGAGAGTTTATGGCTACACTGAGTGGGAAGGCATATTTTATGGGTAACAGACTTCTGACTGGCGAGGGAATCAAGCCTAGACCACAGAGGGGAGAACCCAGGCAGCCCAAGCCAGCGAGTCACCTGCCATTCCTGGAAATCCTCATGGGAATTGCACTTGGGACTCCAAGAATATCACAGACACAGCCTCTGCTCTCAGCCAGTCCTGCTCCTGGACCCCAGCCAGAGGGGCCCCCGTTCAGGAACCCATTCTTCAGAGGACCCCATTCTGGTCCTTTGCCAGCCATGCCCTCCCCATAGGAACAAGGGAGATATCTGCCTACTTCCCACAACCTCCTTCGAGACTTTGCTCTGTGTTCCCTGAGACTGCGGCAGTCCCCACACTTCATCTTTCCCACCCTATCATTGCCTACAAGATATTACATGTAATATTTTTCTGAAGATTTATTTATTTCAGAGAGAGAAAGAGTGAACACACAACCTCATGAGTGGGCGTGGGGGGCCTGGGATTGAACCCCAAGATCACGACCTGAGCCAAAAAATCAAGAGTCGGATGCTTAACCGACTGAGCCTCCCAGGTGCCCCATGTTAAATGGCTTATTAAGACTTATGTCCACTATGGTCGCCCTAGGCTGATGGTCTCCACTGTAGAGCTTCTCCCAGCTCAAGCAACTTTCTGGGAGATGTTCGTCTTTAAAGGACCATGTTGACTCACCTCCTCTGGCTGGGGAAATAGGAAAATCCACAATTCCCGTGTAGGACTCCAGAGTGGTTCATCTCTAAGGCGTGAGGGTAGAAGGGCTGAAGAGTAGACCGGCTGCCTGGAAACATCCGCTACTGGCGGAAACAACCACAGTGATCTCGCTGCAGAACCAGCCTCGGGGGAAACTGCTCTGCTTTCTTAAAGGTGGCAATTCTGCCCGCAGCCCATCCATTCAGTGCTCCCCCACAACTGGTAGCTATAATTAACTGAAAAGGCTGGAAATGAGCTTCGTTCACAACCTCCAGGTGAAGTGATTAAGCAGGCTTGACGAGGAATACATGTTTGGGGCACCTGGGTGGCTCAGTCAGTAAAGTGTCGGACTCCTGATTTCGGCTTCAGGTCATGATTGCAGTATCTTGAGATCGATGCCCGTGTTGGGCTCAGTGCTGGGTGTGGAGCCTGCTTAAGATTCTTTCTCTCCCACTCCCACTCCCCTCAAAACACAAATACACATGAATTTTGTACAACTATTCCAGAGGAAGCATAGCTCGATTGTGGTGGGAATCTTTCCAAAGTGGCTTCAAATGTTGTGTGTGTGTGTGTGTGTGTGTGTGTGTGTCAGTCTCTGGCTTCTGCTGCTATCTGCTGGCTGTTTACAGCTGACAGAGATCCGGCTACTTCTGTTCATGACAGCAGACCTGCATCCGAGTTTAAAGACCTTGTCCATAGGCGCTGTAACTAGGCTGCCAGCCCTTAAGCCTTGATAAAGTATTCTGGCTGAATGGATCCTACTGGCACCTGAGCACTGCCTAGCGGGAACTGAGGGAGAAATTGACCACGCTCAGTAAGCTGTCCACGTGCCCACGGCTGGCGTCAGCTGTGGCCGCTCAGTATTAATTGGGGTACTAGCTCAAGATAAAGGTCTTTATGTAACTTTAAGCATTTGTAATATCAACTTGCATCTTGAAATAGTTACCATTGGTTGACTTCCTACCATGTACCAGGTTCTATGTTAAGATCTTTGCATATATTATATTTAAATTCTCATAAAAATGTGTAATAACAACTACTGACACGTTAAACCATCACTACATGATAGGCTGCATTGACAGCTTTGCATACACATCTCAACCTTATTACTATTATTTTTCTCTAAAAAATAGGGAAGAACTATGGTCAGAGTGGGAAACATGATCTTGCCATATAGTCGGTGACAGAGATGGGCCTCTGGAGCTTGTGCTACTGGCCACTTCATACAAATGCCTTGCTGTGGGGCACCTGGGTGGCTCAGTGGGTTAAAGCCTCTGCCTTCGGCTCAGGTCATGATGCCAGAGTCCGGGAATCGAGCCCCGCATCGGGCTCTCTGCTCAGCGGTGAGCCTGCTTCCCTCCTTCTCCCTCTGCTTGCCTCTCTGCCTACTTGTGATCTCTGCCTGTCAAATAAATAATAAATAAAATCTTTAAAAGAAAAAAAAATGCATTGCTGTAAGACAGCTGGACTGACAGCCATCGTTTCATCATCAAGGGAACTGCATGAAACTTGTTCAAGGCCATGTTAAGAAATGGTACAAAGCATGATAGGTTTCTCTCTCTCCAACCCTGGGCCAGATTTGCCAGTTCACCAGTGGCCTTCCTGTTCAGACAGCTCTGTTCATAAACGTTCTTCAATAGTCTGCATGTAAGGTTTCAACTTTTTTTAACAAATCATAGAGCAGGAAAAAAAAAACAACACAGGTTTCTGCTACTATAAAAGAAGTAATGGAAACTGAATTGTGCAACATTGAGCCTTAAGATGGGCCGGCAAGTCATTTCTACCCAAATCAGCTGAGAACCTTCTCCTTAAAGGGAGACTTGATCCTGGCAAAGCCATAGAACATTTCTTTTGGATTACATACTCTTCTTTATACTGTTTTGTATTTCCTGAATTTTCTACGATGAAAGTGCTACTTTTTAAAGTAAATATTCATAGGTAATGCTGAATATATTCTCATGTTAAACATTTAACTACACAAAACCCTTCCCTTAAACGCTTACCTCCCACGCTCCCTATTCTAGTCTCCTTTCCAGAGGCAATCACAATTTAGAAGTTTCTATGCATTCCTCTGAATGACAGACCTGCACAGGCCAATAAGGAAATCACGATCCATACGTGGTTATTGAATGCTTGAAATGGCCTGATTCAAACTGAAGTGTGTTTGTAAGCATAAAATACACTCGAGATTTAAAGACCAAATCTGAAGAGTGTAAAATATCTCATCTAACTTCTACATTAACTACATGTTGAAATGACCATATTTGGGATGTATTGGGTTAAAGAATTAAAAATAAATGAAATACAGTATTAAATTTCATGTTTCTTTTTGCCTTTTTGAATATGGTACTATAAAATGTAGCTTACATTATATCGGTATTAGCCATTATATCGGTATTGCTCTGGAGTCTAGACCATTTTTAATATCTTTACACACTTATTTATATAAAATAAGTATTTTTTGTGCTTTTTAACATAAATATGCACTACTTTTAAACCTGGACTCAAACTTTTAAGTGTATAACCTTTAAATGCATTGATCATTGTATTAATTCCTTTCTTCTTTCCTTTTTCCTCCTCTTCCCCACCCCATCCACCACCTCCAATGCACACACTTCTTGACAAGCTGACAAGGCCTCAGAGTGAAGAAAAGTAATCATTATTCTTGGCCATACAAATGTTGAAGCGAGCACACCTAACAGTTGGATTATTCCAACCCAGGCACAGATTAATAAAAAGGTATCTCCTATTTGGATAAAAGAAAGTGCTAGTCAATGGAGAAAGGCTTTGGAGTTAGTGGGTCCTAGACAAAAGAAATAAGAAATAGCTACAATTGCCAAAAATGACTACAAGTTATTTTTCAAGAACTAGATCCAAATTTGCTATTCTCATCATGTCATCTGTTTCTTTCAGGTTTTTTTTTCTTTTTTTTCAGAAAGCACAGTTCCGTTACTTTATGTTGGGTGACTATGTACCACTAACACCTTCTCCCTTGATCAGTACTGCCTATTAAGCGCCACCTCAGTTCAGCAACTGAATCTTGATCATTGTCGGAAATAAATGCTGACGTGTGTGATCACGTCTGACTCGTCGAAGGTTGTAATATACTGAACATTTTTGTTTTGTCTAAATACCTAAAAATGAGTCCAGTTCAGTGGATTCTGCAAAGGAAATAACGCCAGACAAGCTCCTGTTCTCCCCGCACTTAAAAACTGCCTGCCTGCATACACGCACACAGCTGACACACCGCGCACTCCTGTCAGTGAGCGGGGACCACGCGCACGTACGGCAGTCTTGAGTTAGGCTGGCAGGGTGTTTCCCGTGTTCTAGACAGGCCTTAACACATGCAACCCATTAGCAGCTCTTACTTGGCTTCAGTGGGGAAGCTCCTTGAGGGCGGAGGAGAGACAAAGAACATTAGGCGTGAGCAGGGCTGTCGTGATAACTCACTGTTCTCATTCCCATGAGTGCTCTGTGGCGCTCTGTCCCAGTTGCGTCCCTCAGGTTACATGCTGCCTTGATAAAGGACGGCCGCCCAATACCTATTTTCCACTGTCCCCTCCTTGCTGCCCTGACCAGCTTCACCATGATAAAGAGGAGGCCACGAAAGAGGAGGAGGTCCACAATTTTCTTCTAATTGGTAACTCTCCCAGTCTAATAAATCAAAATTCCCTTGAACAGATTTCATGGGAGGTGCTCCATTTCAGCAGGGCATTCGAGAAGTGTTTCTTCTCTTTTCTTCCTATTCCTCACCACCTTTTTCCTTCATTCAAGGAAATAGGAAACAAAACAAAGACTAGGGCCATGCAAGGATGTTCAATCTTTACTCAAGTGCCAAATATCACCGCAATTAAGGCAACCTTTTGAAACTTGAAAAAAAAATTTTCCCCTTAATTAGGATTGACTTCATCTGAGCGGATACCATCTGCTCTAGCAGCCCAACCCTGTGCTCCTTGGGTCTTGGCAGCCTCAGGTGAGTCGGACTCCCTTCTTCTTTCCCACAGCCCTGCTCAAGAAGCTGCCAGGGAGCTCTAAGCAGTATCAGCAGGCAGGAAGTGGGGTGGGAGCGAGGGGGGTCTCCACCCATTAGCAGCTGCTTAAGTAGTAGGCAGGGGAACTATTCTACAGAGAACTTCAGGTTAACAGATACTCCAAAGCAATTTATACCACATGCTACCCAGTTGGGGAATTAACTTAAAATGCTAAGGAAGGAAGGACCTGGAACGCCAGTCTCCTTATTTTCTCCCTAGCTGGTGCTTGGCACCCAAAAGAATAAAAGAACAGTTGGACTTGGTGGTTTCAAAGGAATTATTAGGCAATTGGGAGGAAGTGAAGGCAGCACACGCCAAGGGCAGCTGTCTTCATGGAACACCATGTACCCCTGATTAAATGTCAGGACCCATCATTGTTCGAGTGGTGACGTCTACCCAGGTTTAGTAACTTGCTTCATTCAGATTAAACCAAAAGACAAGCTTGACAGATTATCAGAATCTTTGGGGGAGGGCAGTGGGTGGAGTGGAGAAAGGAGTAAGGCAATTTTAAAAAATGACTTCATAATATTTTTTTTAAAAAGTCCAATATTATCACCTCTGTGGTTTTTGCTTCAGTCTCTTCTACCGTAATGTGAAGTAGAAGCGTAATGTGAAGTAGAAGTTCTGCTAAAAGTAGGGGAAACATTTCCAAATAAGTCATTATAGATTGCATTCCAAATCTAAAGTAAAAACTTGTAAACATGCATTTGTCCGTTTGGACTTTAGAACATTTTTGTTCACACTTCCCTTGTGGAAGAAATTTAACTTTTTTCTTATGCTACTTCCTTAAGAATAATTTGCTATTAAAAAAAAAGAACAATTCGCTATGGTTTTAACAAGTGACTAAGAGCTGGGTTCATAATTATATATATAGCACGTACATATATTAAAAATAATTTTTTACATTCCCTCACCAGTAGGAAAACATCAAATGATTACCTCTGTAAATTTGTTCCGATTCGCTTGCAAGCCAACTTTTACTACCTCAAAAGGGTTAACCACGATAGCTTCTGTTAGTCCAGATCCTAATCCAGCAATGGCAAACGTCTAGAAAAGTTAAATCAATCAATACTTTAAAACAAGTTATGTGCACTGGGTTAAACATCTTACTCATTATACTCTGCAGCTGAATGTTATGGGGAGAATGGAGAAATGCACAAAAATGCACCATATACCATTACTAAACAGCTTTAGTTCTTGATTGGATGCTGACAATTCATGAAGAAGAAATTACAGAAGCCACAAACCACATCCTAACAATTCAAAATAAAATGTCAAAGCCCCATCAACAGCGACTTTTCCCTTTAATGAAAAGAAAGGTTGTTTTAGTGATTTAAGGTGGATACTAAAACATCTGCACATGTAACAATTAAGAGAGTTTGACTTGTAAAAGGAGAGCTTCTTTTTTAAAACATCTACTTAAATCATTACTGAGCATCTCAAAAACTTCAAGTAGCAGAACCAAAAATAAAAAGTTTATAACTAAATTTCAGGTAACCAAACAGTGCAGCTGAAAACATTTAAATATATAGCCCGGTTGTTAGAGTCACTATTCTAGACAATTGGCAAACCAAAAGAATTTTTATTCATCCTTTCCTTATTTAAAAAACAAAACAAAACACAAAAACCTCCCCGTAACTGCCCTATTCTTCTGCATGCAGAAAATGAGGAATAAAAGTTGAAATCAGAAATGGCGAGGTTCTTCTGAAAGGCTCAGCTAAAATCTACAACATCTCTCAAACGATGATGTGAAGTTCTTATTTGCTCTGAGTTAAGAGTTTCTGCAATAAGGAATTACAGCTTTCTCGACTTCTCCTCAAAGTAGAATGTGTAAGGGTTTTTCAGAAGATGTGTATCAAAAATAACCACAACAATTAAAATACACACACACCCCCCAGAAAAACAAAATGAAACAAAGCCTCAAATCTTCAAACCAGATGCTGGAAAACAGTAACTCTTTAGTGTTGAAGCTCTAATTCCAGGAGAAGAGGGAACGCTATATACAACCAAAAGAAGAAAGCCAATGAAGAACAAAGAACAGAGAACTCTTGCTAGGAGTCTCTAATTTCTTCAAAGTAGAAAACAAAAAGAGAAAAGAGAAATGAATATTCCCTAACTTTGGAAGAAAAGGCAAGGTGGAACAAGGGAGGAGCTGGAGGGAGGTCTGGGTTCAGGTTCTGTCCCTTCTTGGCTATGTGGCCAGGGCTGCCATGTGCATTAGTTTGAGCACAGGAAAAGGTGTGTGTGTGTATATTTTAATTGTTGTGTTTAGGCTGAGATCCAGCCTGCACCCCACTTGCCAAGCTGGAGCCCTGGAGAGGCATCTGCCAGGAGAAAGGGCAACTTTGCCTAATTCACACAAAGGCACCACAAGTGTGAGCTGCAGCTCAGTGTCTAAATCACAGAACCTTTTATAAGCCACAGTTTTCTCATCTGTAAAATGGAGACAATGTCTCCCTACCGCATATGAGGATCAAAACAATGTGTGAAGCCCTTTGTAAAGTGCTTTACAAAAACCATTGTTCCTGCTGCACATAAAAATGCAGAGGAAGAATGGGATAGTATACAGATTCAAGGAGAGGGAATGATTAGTCATGTTTTCCTTTCATGCCCCTTCATTACGATTTAAACACATTTGCATAGGGTAATGTACCAAATATTTTATTCATTTATCTCAGACTTCTATCATGGAAGCCAAAACATGTGTGTGTACATGAGTGTGTACACACACACACACACAAATACTAGTCCCAAACTCTTCTGACTGGGAAAGCTAAAATCCAGATGTTCAGGTTTTTATTACTTACTAGATGCAATCTTCCAAGTAATTCACTTTTTTGTTCTTCTATAAAACTGAGCTACATTTGCTGTCAGAACTAGTGTTCAGCAGTCCCTTGTCAAAAGAATTGATCAGCTATCAGCAGATCACGTTACTTAGATGATTCCAGAGACCAGCGGGAACAGTTGGGTTCCCAGCCTCCCAGGCTTTTCATGTGTGAGCGCCGGGGGACACTTAAGGGCTGTTTAAGTGTCTAGCCGTATCAAAAAGACACTGGAATAAATGAGTTCAAGGAAAGAGAACACTGTCTACAGTTTGCATGCATTCAGTTAGAATAGCTGGAGAGGCCAAACGCTTTTCTGTTTTAATTCTCAGGAGTCCAAGCGACAGCAGCATCTCACATGGTACCAGTGCTCGACACAGGAACCGTCAGCTGGCCCTCTGGAGACCGAATTTTATTGTCTTTTGCTAGGAAGTTTTTAATCCTCTCTTTACCAAGATGTTTCCAAAGTTGAGAATGACATTAAGAGAAGACAGCGAGGCATTAAAAAAGAAAAAAATCTGAGCTAATATTAGGACTCAGGCTGCCACTTCTACCATACAAGGCTATTTCACAGCACCTTGTTTAGGCAGGAGGCTGGGCAAGAAGCTTCTTAGAGGATCCTTCCCAGAGAAGGGGCATGTACCGTTTAAGAATTAACAGCTATTTCTTCTTGGACAGTCTATTGGGCAGAGTAAGCACTCTGAAGTGAACCTTTACAAGTTAAGTAACAGAAGAGCCGAAGCTCAGAACATGAGTTTTGAGGCCCACTGCAGCAGGCACACCAGAGGACTTTTCGGGGAGCTGCCCCCCCCCACCCCGGTCAATTGGAGGCTCAATGTATTGTTAGTTTTGCTTCGTTTTGTTTTTCAGGTTTGGAGGGAGGAATCAGTGCACTTTCTCTCTCTTGGGCTCTTGCTGCACACATCTTTGTAGAACCCATCTGGTCACTCTAATTTGCAGTTGCGAAGCAGCAAGGTCACCAAGGAGGAGAGGAGAGGCACTGAGAGATGTCCGTGTCACCACGTGATTTCCATGGAACAGCTGAGATGTAGCATCGTAGCATCACTGTTCTCCTCAACGACTACAGGTCGTTCAGTCTGCAGCTGCTACAGGGTGACCTGAAGTCCCACATCTCCTACAGCTTGAGCAAAAGCTGGAAGAGTGACCTGTTAGGAAATTTCTTAGGCAGACTGACTGCTGCATAAACAGATATGCGCAGGACGTAGTATGTAAACATATGCATGTTTTGGCTTTCACAGAATCTTTGACAAATGTACTCTTTATTTTATATTCTTGACCATATCTCATATGGGTCTTTCCACACATATCACTGTTATCATAAATTCATCACTGGGAGCTATAAAATAGCCAAATTGTGAGTTATTAGGAAGATGGCTTTCAACAAGTAGCTGAGCATTGAATAACTTGAATTCATATTTGCGTAGTTGGGCTTGGGGAATCAAAAGGGTTTTTGTTTCCAGATTTCGCTTTATGAAATAACTTACACACTTAAGTATAATAAATACTCTCACTTACCAATGCTGGCGACAGTGACACGTATCCTAGCAATTTCTTGTACTGCTCAAAGGTGAAAAACTGTGAAACAAAACCAAACCCAGAGATTCATAACCATTTCCTGCAACAAACCCTTTAATTCAGTCAAATGTCTTTAGTAAATCATGATATTAACCAGCATTTTAGAAAGATGATAAACCATCGGGCACAGTTTTGAATCTGGTCTCGGGTAGCTGCTGGCGGACCCTACTTCAACATTCGCATTTTCCAAGGCAACTATAATAGCCTACAGGAGAGCTGATGGAAGGAATCCTTTATGGTAGTAAATGAACCATACAGCTTCCATTTACCATGACCATTTTCAGTTTCCCCAGACATCAATAGACTTCTTTTTTATGGCAGTGATTCAAAATTATAGGCAGAGAGACCCGAAATCTCTGGTCTCCTATGTTTTCTCTGTGAACAGCTTTCCCAGTGAATGCCCAGTTTTCTAACCCACACCCTGCTCTCGTCTTGAACATGCGCATATGCTCTTTCTTGTGTATCGTTATTGTTTCACGGGTTTCCCAACACTCCTGATGATGAGGGGGCCGTGGTGACACAGAGAAGGACCCAGTGAGGTTATCCAGTCCACCCTGATTTAAAAGCAAGAGTGTCTTCAACCTTTCTCCCTTCATGAAGAAAGAGAGTTGTTTGTTCGTTCCTTGAATATCTGATGAGGGAGATTTTGTAGGTTCCATTCATGAGGTAACATTTCATATAATTTTCTCTGCAAATAAATTTCTATGAAGGCAAATCTCGTCAGACGTCATGTAATGTGCCCCCCACTACATTTCTCTCCTCTCTTTCTGTACGCTGTATTTTGGGAAACAACTCTGCTTATCATGATGTTTTGCTCCTGGGAGCTCTGTTAGTAGAAGCTGCTAATAGTGCTGATAAGGCACATTCTTAGGTCCTGCGAGGGCCCGATTTTTAAAACCCCAGAAAAGGCATAGGTACTTTATGGTCTCAAATGTCTTCTATTCTATTACTTTATAACCCAATAAGATGGGAAGAAAAAAAGCAGATGTGGGTCGGGCTCCTTGCTCCGCGGGGAGCCTGCTTCTCCCTCTGCCACTCTGTCTGCCTGTGCTCGCTCGCTCTCTCTCTCTCTCTCTGACAAGTAAATAAATAAAATCTTTAAAAAAAAAAAAAGCAGATGTGGGGATCAAATAATACTCTGTTGTTAGTAAGAAGTAGTTCACAGCTCTGTGAGTCTTTGGGCAGCCCCAAAGTCATTCTATCACCAGATAGATTTTGATTCTTTTAGAGACCCAGGAATAACTTTTGTGCCATGCTTCTTTAACTCAACTACAGATATAAGCTTTTCTAGATCAGGGATTCATTCATTTACTCATTCAACAAATATTTATTGGATGCCTCCTGCAAAAGTAAAGAAAGAGAAACCCCTGCCTCATTGATCGAACGTTCTAGTGGGTGGTGTCAACCCTGTAACTTTCCTGGTATTAAAAAAACAGCACCAGCAGCTACCACTGTTTTGGCAAAACCATTAACCATGGAAGGAAAAGTGTTATTGTCTTAGGCTTGACAGATAAGCTTTTCTCTTCGTTTTTATGGTCACTGTCCTCACTATCCTTTGACAATTTCCTTGCTAGGGTTTCGATAGGAGCAGTCCCAGGACTGAATCCTGGTTATGCTACTTAGTTGTGAAAGCATGGGCAAGTCTCCTGACATTTCTAGCCCTCAAGAACTCAAAACTTAACCTTCTAAAATATTCCTTAAATAATGGAATTTAAGTAAGATTTTTCTGACATGCCTGACCCAGATAGGACTTTCAGGAAACCTTAGTTTTCACCCTCTTTCTTCACTTTGGCTAATAGAGGAACCACAGTTACTCGTATCCCTCCACGGTAGCTTGCTGTGGTCCAGAAAACATGCTAAGATCTTTGCATGTGCAACTGCACTAAATCCATACAACACCATCAGGCTTATAAGCATCAGGTCATAGTACAATCATAGCACAACCATGACTCTCATTTTGTAGATACATATCCTGCAGTTAGTGAGTGGAAGGACTGACGGCAAAGCCTGAGTATGCTCTTAACCACAACATACGCTTGCTCACCACTGAGCCGTGACTGTTAACAGTGTGGGATTCTCTGCCCTAGAGTTTTCTTGCAGCTGAGGTCTTCTTGCCTTTCCTGACCTTGGAGGCCCAGAGTCCCTCAAGGCAGAAGGTTTCAAACCTTTTCGAGCACGATCTACATAAAAAGTGTTCACGTAACACACATACACACGCACTCATGCATGCATGCACGAATGCAGTGTACCCTTGTATTTATTTATAACGGAAACAAAACATTGCTGTAAAACAGTTTCCCTCCTCACTACGTGTAATGCACTATGTTTCTATTCTATCTCGTGAAAAAAATTCTGGTCATGACCCATTACATCTAGTGACCCACTAAATTGATTTTATGACTCATAGGTCATGACCTACACTTGGAAACACTGGGTTCAGGGAAGTTCTGGGATGGATGGACCTCACAAAAGTCCTCACTACCTTGTTCTCTTCCAGTGTGAGGATGCGGTTTTGACTTCTGTTTTTATTTCTGATTTTCTATAGTTCCAAGGTCTTAGACCAAACTGGGATCTCAAGGGAGAAGTCTGGGGACAGGCACTTGGCCCGTCATTGTAGCAATTCTCACAGGGAATTCCAAGTCCCTGTGCTGGGGCAATTCTAGGCTTTTCCTATCCCATCTCTAACATTGTGAGAAAACCAAACTACCATTAGCTGACTGGTACTCATCAGCAGTGTTGTTGGAAGTTTTTGGTGAATGGCTAGGAGGAAATAAATGATTCAGGTTCCTGGGAATGAAGGAGCCCCATAAGCTACAGTGATGAATTATTAGGGTACTGAATTCAAAAGTCATGAAAAATATATTATCATATATTCCAATAAGCAAATAGTGCTTCAAATAAAGAAGACACTATCTCAAGGAAGGAAAAGGTAAGATCTTTTAAAATGGAGTTTCAGTAATAGTAAAATAATGTAAATGTCAGTGTTTTAGTTTGACCCCAGTATTTACTAAAAAACATTCATTCATTCATTCAACAAATATTTACTGAATGTCTCTCATTTTCAACGCTTAGAAGACATTATCCCAGAACTATATTCTTAAGTAGATGAGCTGTTATTTTATTTTCTCTTTATACAACACTACTCCTTTATGGCTTTCAGGATATTTCTCAGTAGTTCCTCAGCCACAACATGACCAATGCAGAGATGTGATATAAGTACCCTATTATATAAGATATGAGATTACATTCTAAGGATAAAATTGGGAGGGTCAACATGTAATAAGGTTACCTCCCCAAAGTCTTACTGATATGTGACTACAGAGTTTTGAAAACATTCATATTCAATTAAGGTTTTGGGAATCCTGAATATAAAATCTGGAACCCAAATGAATTGTGTCATATATAACCTATCTACTAGAATCTAGAAATTGGTAGTCTCACCTAGGGGAAGGGGCTGCCACGTGGTCTCCGGAGAAGTGTTGGGCTGTGGCTGGGCAGGGGAGGTCAGTACAGTTTGCCTGGGGGACACAGTTCTCCACCGTTTTCCCCTTTGCTTCCGTTCAAGCTCACTCAGCAATCTGATGACTAAACGTGACCTCCCAGGTGTTCTGCTCTGGGATGCAGTTAAATTACATGGAAATGGTCCGGTCCACTTGGGTCTTGCTTTTAACTACCTAAGCGGCACTCAGACTAGGGCAAATTATTCCCCACTACCGAGGCAGACCCCTTCTGCAGACTCCTGTCAATGCCCTGTGGCATTTTGAGGCCCTCCAGTTCCTCTGGTGGGAGCAGGGACTATTCCCGGCCCTGCGGGCTTGCCATGCACTGTTCCCCCAAATGCTCTGGACAGCTCTTTCCCAGGCCTTGCTAGTTTCTTCACATGCATGCACTCGGCAGTTCTCCGCTGAATATTTATGGGGGTCCCTCTGAAGAGCTTAGGAGCTCTATGTGCAGTTTTCTCTTTTCTGGTACCTCTGTCTTGTGAACCCCAGCTGCCTTGCCCTCTCCAGCCTGTCAGCTCCGTCTCAACCCAGGGGGTAGAGCAGGCTCTGCTTACATCTCCCCTGCATGCCTGGGGTCTGGAAAAACCTCTCCAGGCAGTAAGCTGGGGGCAAACCATAGAGCTCATCTCACTTGTTTCCCATCCCTGCCCTTCCTTGTCTGATGTCCAGTGTCCTGAAAACTGTGGTTTCATATATTTTGTTCATTTTTGTTGCTGTTTCATGCAGGAGAGTAAATCTGGTCTCTGTTACTCTATCTTGGCTGGAAATGGAAGTCTTGGTCTTCCAAAAACTGAACAGTAGATGTGGGAATTTTGGGGAATAGGATAGGATAGGAATGTCTCCTGTGATAAATCAATACACTTTCTTTCTGTTTCTCTCTCTCTGTTTCATTTGTGTATCGAACATTGATTGAGCATAGACACCATTACAGGTGTAGGGATCGTGACAAACAAATAGGCTTCACAGTTCCTACTCTTTAGTGGGTCTGGTCAGCATCAGATGGTCCTTGAGAGTCTGTCCATGGAAAAATGGTGTTTCTGGACCTATGAATCTCAAGACCAGATTCTGGAAACTGGAACGTGGTGCCTCCCGTGTCTGAAAGATGAGTTGGTCTCTTTCTGAGGTCTTTATTTCCTTTTGCTAACTGCAATACTAATTCTGTCTTAATCTGTGAAGGGGAAAGTTTCATTTATCTAGCATTGATGAGTCTTACTTTAATGATCTTATTTCGAAGACTAAAGTGCAGAAAAACTTCACATTGTCTGTTTCCGATTATAATAACGATTGTAATTGAAGTGTCAGTCCCAAGGAATACACACACGCACACACACACACACACACACACACATATTCACATTTATTCATGTATACGTATGTATATGTGTGTCTATTTATATATATGGTCTCTGAATATTTCTTCTGAAGTAAACTTTGATGCCATACAATGAAGCACTTTATGTCGTAAGATATCGTGACAATCCGATGATCACCTTCCTCACGAATTCTAAGACAAATATCTATAAAATGAATATTTTCATAAATTGTATAGAAAAAGTAGTGCTATCCATCTGGCAAAGATATACTTAACTCCAACTTGGACTTAAAAAGCCAAGGCACTTACCATATGTCTCAATAATTTTAAGGTAAAATCAACTTGAAACAAGATGTCTGGGACACACACACCATATCCAGTTGCCCAAAAGTTCATCTGTTAACCATTGCTCTGGCAGCGAGCATTGCTTTTTTTCTTAAGCAGAGACTAACTCAGTTTTGTAAAGCTCAACTTTTTTTTTTTCCCCTTACATAAAAGACTGTTCAACACTGATAAACTTTAATCCTCTTCAAATTTAAATGAAATCGTCTCCAGTGTATAGTATTAAGGAAAAATACTCCGGGAAAATCTTTAATTATAATTGACTCTATTTATCCGTGTAAAACACTGAACAAATGAATATATTATTCCATGGAGACGAAGTGACTTTCCTTTTGAAAAGGAACTCTGCTCTGTTTGTTTACTTGGGCAATCTTTTATCAAGTGAAGCCGTTTCATAATTCAATTCAGCCCTCTTGTGTACTTTGGTGAACTTTTTCCAGATTCTCTACCGCGATTCAGATCCTTCTAATGAAATTTGTATTGAAGTAATAATATAAAATCACAAAAACTATGGCAACAAGGGGGATGAATTTATAGAGAAAGTATGTTTTAAAGCTTTGTGTTCTTTTTTTTTTTTAAGATTTTATTTATTTATTTGACAGACAGAGATCACAAATAGGCAGAGAGGCAGGCAGAGGGGTCGGGGGCGGGGGGAAGAAGCAGGCTCCCTGCTGAGCAGAGAGCCCAATGTGGGGCTCAATCCCAGGACCCTGAGATCATGACCTGAGCTGAAGGCAGAGGCTTTAACCCACTGAGCCACCCAGGTGCCCCTAAAGCTTTGTGTTCTAAATTCTAGACCTGACTTAAATTCTATTAAATTACTATTTAACATAATGTAAAAAAAGTATGGTTGTACTGTGCATGTTGGTTTTCTTTATCACAAATTTTAACTTAGTTAACCTCTTAACTTACTGAGCAAAAGTATAGAAATTGTCCCATTTTACCTTTCAGGAATATTGGGAATACAAATTGAGTAATATATCTGAAAAAAAGCTTTACGTCATTAGTTAGAAAGGAAGTCTTTTGGCCTAAGTGTATGTTATCCTTCTTATGGAAAAGACAAAGCCATATTTGGTGAAGTCAGTGGTGAGGGGAAGGGGCACTGCCAGCCAGAGTCACTGTGATCAGGACTTCTGTCCAAGAAAATATAGAAAAGAGTGATCAGATTCAGCTCTTTCTTCCCCGGAGGTCCTGCCAGATCTCTGTGTTCCTATCCAGATACTGAACCAGCAAGCAGTACATAAACTCCCATAGTTATGTGGTTAAAGAATGGAAATCAGCATAGTGGAAGTAATAATTTTGTAAAAGCCAGAAGAGAGAATTTTAACAGAGGAGCCCAGGGTGGAGGGGGCAGGGAAGGAAATGAAGTTAGCATGCCAAATAAATGTGTTATATGAGAGTCATATACAAAGAAATACAGTGTATTAGTTCGTTGTGTTCACAAAATGGAACTGATTTTGGGAAAAAGGTTTTTCTACCACTCTTCCCTCCTGTCCTCTCACTCTCTTCTTAATAATTCTTGCTCCCAAGGAAAACTGATGAATTGCTTTGAGAAAAAGGACCAAGTTATTTTGTGGCTGCTGTGGTTCAATTACATGAATTTCATTCACCACTGTACTTTGTGTATAATTTCCTCATCAGAAGGGAACGGCTTTACCTGGAAAAAAAAATCCATAAACCAATATTCGAGAGAGTGACCTGGCCTAATAATTGTAATAGTCATGCTATAATTTCCACATTCAATTTTTTACTGTTTTATCTTTAATTCACATTAATGTCCCATAGTTTGTTGTGGGATGCTTTGGGGGTGAAGTCTGTTTTCACTTGGTGGAAAGGTATACAATGCTTACCTTCACTGCTCTTTTTGGTGTTTCAGCCAAGATTGGTGGCAGAATCCCCTTGTAGAAACCAAACAATCTATTGGAGAAATAAAAGATTTCATGTAAAGGAATCAGGAAATAGGTAATTCTGCCTTTGTTTATGGATAAAGCAGCTAATCTTAAAGTATTCCCAGTTATTCAACGGAGCACACCAATCACGAAGTCTTCCTTTGTTTTAATTCTAAAGTGCAGAGATTATGAATTCTATACTTATCAGCACTATGAAATTCAGAAGAATAAATGGCACCGGAGCCTGGAATCCCCTGGGTACATTGCTAAACACAACAATGAGTTGTACCTTAAGGATGAACTTGACCTTTCTCACTCAAAGGGATCTTGAATTTTTTTCCCTCCGCTTCAAGCTGTCCATGGTTTTGCACTTCTTCCCTTGTAAACAAATGAGGTTAGGGTTATACCTAAGCCCACTAGACTGGAACTTTCTGCGCTAACAAGGGGCACAAATCCTTAATTCCAGCTTTACTAACACAAAGGAACTAACAAGCTCTATGACTAAGGAAACTGGGTTCCCAGCTCTGTCCCGAGTTAGTCATGATTTTTTTTAACTTCCTTGATGGAGATAGAAGGTCAGGGGCATATGTTGCTGACAGAAGAAATGTCAAGCTTCCTTGCTGATATGCAGTCTTACAAGGCCTGGGACCACTGTCACTGCCAATGTTGAGGGACTTGTCACATACTCAAATGTTTTTAGAAACAAAAACAAAAAACAAAACTGAGAATGAATGTCATATGCTTATGATAAGGTTCATAAAATGTCACCACTTATTTCACATTAGATTTTAAGATTCAAAATTTAAATTTGTCTACCCTGGAAAAAAATATATGCCATACACTCATTTTAAACCTGAAATACATAAGTAGAATATTCCTTATTATTTTCTGAGATCATTGGTTTTCCTGATGAACCCATAAGTGACTACAGAAAAAGGCAGGACACAATGTATCTTTATTTTAGGATGTCCATTTAACATGGGGCTGGAGCTTTTCCCATTGACCTCTTAAGCTTCACTCCAACTTCCTTAAATTGGGTTCTGCTTCTAGAACAAGTTGAGAATTTACATATACTAATTCATTGTGCCACCCAGTCTGACATGGTGATTTCTCGCTCTTCCTTGATTCATTGGTGTACAAAGCACACTTCAGTTAGGGAAGCAAAAGTCTTGTTTTATAGCTTCTAAATTGTTAGCTCCTTGAGGGCTGAGTGTGCATTAGTGTGCTTACCCCAGAGACTTCTCTGTGTGTGGCTATGTAACCAGGACACAAACTTTGTTAAGCATATGGATTTCACAAAGGGGAAGAGAGGAATCAAATGATCCCCTGAGATGGGCTTACTCTACCTTGTATTTTTGACTTAATGGATAGTGCTAACAGACATATGATTTGAAGAATTATGGGAATTCATGCTCCCACTTCTTTTCCATTCCAATTTCAACTACTAATGCCTGAAATTCACTTATAAAATTCAAATACCACCACTCTTTATCATTTAAATTTCATTATAAATTAATCATTACATAATTTTCAGCATAAGAGTGACTAAGCATAGGCTCGGTCTTCCCAGAAGATAAATGTGATTATCTGAATAGAAGTTCTATATTTATAATGAAAGACTTATTAGTTCTGTTCTTTCTGTGCTGATTTTTCCATATCTGGAAGATTATGTCTGGTTTTGGGGGAAAATGTTAAGAAGAACATTTAAATAACTCAAGCTTCTAGAACAGAGTGTCCCTGTTAATAATAGAGGTACTTGAAATCTCATACAGCAGACAACAGTTATAGGAAGAACAGTTGTTCAGCCTGGAGAAGAACAATCATAGGGAGAAACATGATGGCCATGATCAATCTCTTGAAAGGTGAACATGTAGGAAAGAGCTTCGACTTTTCTGTTCGTTTCCAGGTGGTAGAATGAGGACCAACAGGTGGAAGCAACAACAAAAAAAAGACACATTATTGGTCTTGCAGGAGCTTAACATAAAGAAGTACTCCTAATAGAACCATCTACAGATAGAATGGGCTGTCCTGAAAAATGATGAGTTCTCCTTCCTGGAACATGGTCAAGCAGTGTGGATGGCCACTTGTCATGGATGCCAGAGATGGGATATATACGGCAATGGACGAACCTGATGGCCTCAAGATCGGTCTACTCCAACCCTCAGATTTTGTTGTTCTGAGAAATGTAACAGGAGGATATGGGAAAGTGCTCTCCTGAAGAGACAAAATCTTCTTAACTTCAAACTTTTGCCTAAAGTAGAGCACTGCTTCTCTGGAGGAGGACAGAAATCTTCTAAGTAACACAGAAGGTCTTCATTTTAAAAATGATGGGAGAAAATATTAAAAAGAGGTGTAAGGCAGGAGGGAAGCGAGGCAGCTGGGAGAACCATAAGGATTTAATCTGAAAAGAGCTGGGAGGTCCAGAGCCCTCTGCTTCAAGTTGGTGATGCTTCCTTGATGTGCCCTCCTTCCCTTCTCTCTGCTTGGTTCCTTTCATGTGTAATCACCAGCCCCCCAACTCCCTGCCACTGCCTCCAGCCATCCCACCATCCTGAACATTCTAACAGTGAATGAACAGCTTTAATGGGAAATTCTCAAGGACCATAGGCAGGCTTTGCTGGAAAATGGGAAGCTAGATCTACTTCCTTGCATGTTTCCACAGTATATCTTTGCAATAGCGGACATCTACAGAATAGTTAGGCCAGCACCTCTTCTGTTGGGAACTGCCCCACCCAATTTTTTAAAAACACTGGAGACAACACACTGGTACAATATGAGACTTCTTGTAGGCAGTTGGTTGATTGGGCAACTCACCAAAGGGATCTAAATGGTATTCTGTCTCTTTGCCTCAGTTAATCTAATCCAAGCTAGACCTAGCAGAGTTTTTCTCCAGGATTTGAGAATTAGAACTGAAAAGGTCAAGTCTTGCTCTGTGTGGTTCAAGCTATAAGACAGAAAGCTAGCATGTCAGTGACAGTCACTTTTTCTGTCATTTGGAGAAGGTCAACCTGCAGTGATAAAAAAGAAGGAAGATACCATCCAGGGAAACACAAAAGCAAGATGGAAAAGAGCAGTTCTGGTACTGGGTGTATGACCCTGTTGTCAGCAACTTTTTATACTTAGTTACATCTCAACCCTTCTTGAATATTGGCACTTCCCTTTGCTTTTCGTTCTTTGAGATACCGAGTATCATTTAGAATAAATTCCTTTTTTCTTTTTTAACCTAAATAATTCTGAGTTTGGTTTATTACTTAGCAACCCAAGGTCCTGGATCCAGAAAGTAAGTCTCATGGTCCCTACAGTCAAAATGCCTGCCACAGGACCTCCGTGCCATACCCTCTCCCACGAAGAGGCTTTTTGTCAGTGAAGCTCGGCATTGGGGTCAATCAGAAGAGTCACACGCAGAATTCGAGAAAGAGAATGTGGTGGGGAAGGGCGCAAGCTGACAAGCTACTTTTCTGACTTGATTAGATAATTACTGGAGCTTTCTGAAGGTGAAGTATGACATACAGTTTCTTAAAAACAAAAAGGAATTGTAATGTTTTATGAAGGAAATACTTCTTTTTCTACTAGAGAACTAATGTTTATACCCACATGCACTGTTCACTCTGCCAAATTTTTCTGCCTTCATGTAGCTTTGGCTTGAAATACAGAGCATATGGCTTAGGAGGACAATAACTAGAGAAGTTAAGAGATTTGTGACACCTATATCAACATGCTTTATCCTGCGTACTTCTCAAGGAGCAGACTGACACATCTGGTCTACTCCCTGGATGAATGGAAAAGAATTCTCATGTGTATGAGGCATTAAGAGCCGTTGTTTTCCCTGAAAAGGCAGTAAGGCCATGATTCTGGCTTTAAGTTTTGACCAACAACAAGCCAGCTGGAGAACTCTATGGAAGAGGCACAAGAACTGATGCAAGACCTCCCATAACAAGGTGGTATGACCTATATGGCAGCCCTCACAGCTTGTTTCTCAAGATTGTTACTTCTAAAAGTTGTCAATTTGATTTTAATTATCCTATGTAAGAAAATGTTAACTTGGATGTTTATGGACTTTTGTTGATATTGCTGTAAGTAAAAATCGTCACAACTTGTCGAAAGCTTACAACGTACTAGCCACTCTGTTAAGAATAAATGTATGTAGGCATATGGACATATTTTAATCTCCTTCAACTTTCACAACAATCTTGGAAGAAGGCATGATTATTTTCTTCATTTGTAGTTGAGGCCTACTGTCACATCACTGCTAAACAAGGGACAATGACTCAAATCAAGTCCCGTTGTCCTCACGGTCCATGTCCTTGACTGCTGGGCTATGCTTTATTGCAATTTTTCTTGAAATAAATTTATTTCCATAAACACTTTTGAAAAGTTATTTTATGTTGCAAAAATGTCTTATCACTTCTTATTTTAGGAAAAGTCAGAAATGGAGATCAAAATTCAGTTTTGTAGTCCCATTTCCATTCAGTTCTATTTTAAAGTAATGGGAAACACAATCTGCATAACCGATGGATCAGGGCTGAGATGAACAAGATCATTTTTTTGTGAAAGCTTTTTGGTTCTTAAGTATTTTCTAGTTGTATCAGAATGAGAAAAAAAAAAAAAAAAAGTAGGCTCAAGGATACATGTTTTTCCCTCCAGGATAATTTTGTCCTTAAAAATACCAGGATAATACTGCCAGTGTGGGAGAAAGATAATGCTTCAGTAATATGATAAAACACTGAAATATTAAGACTATATATTAAAGGAAAAACTGTTATGAAAACCAGTGGGGAGCACTGCTGGTTGCTCACCCAACAGATATCCCTTTTTGTTCTTTGGGATGCAGGTAGTCACCATGCCCTATACGCAGGGAAGAAACCCCTTCTCTAGTCCAGAGGTGAAGCAGCATTCTTCAAGCCAATCATGGTGGTCCCATTCCCTTGCTGGTGAATCCTGTCCCATGCATGGACACATGATCCAAACCTAGCCCGTGAGACCAGTGGTGGGAAGAGGGGGAATACCTGTTGGAAGTTCCCGATTTCTAGTCTAAGGAAAACAGGCACATGGAAGGAAAATCCTTCTTTTTTGCTAGTTGCTGTGCTATCTGCATGAGATGCCTGCGTACTGGAATCAAATGAGATATCAACACCCACAAACCAAAGAAGGCCAGCACAAAGATGGAAAGGACCTGGATCTCAATGACATTATCGGGCTGTTGAATTAGTCAGTCCTAGCAATCTGCCTCCAGATTTCTGATTAGATGAAATTAAAAATACATCTTTTCTATCTCAGTTGCTTTCAACGATGTCTTCTGTTAACCTCCAGCTAAAAGAACTTGAGAAGAACATGCACATGTAGCCTTTTTTAAAAAAATTTTTAAAGATTTTATTTACTTATTTGACAGAGAGGCAGCGAGAGCAGGAGCACAAGCAGGGGGAGTGGGAGAGGGAAAGCAGGCTTCCTGCTGAGCAGGGAGCCCGATGTGGAGCTCCATCCCAGGACCCTTGGATCATGACCTGAGCCGAAGGCAGATGCTTAACAACTGAGCCACCCAGGTGCCCCAATGTAGTTTTGATCTTCACTAGCAAATAGCCTTTAACACCTCCAATTCTGAAAAGGCCTTAAATGAGAAATCTTCAATCACAATTACAGTGAAGGGAGTTGTTGAATGTTAAGCAAAGCATTCAGAAGGAGACTGTGAGAACCATTTTGAGAAATGCTCTTAGATTATTTCTTTCAGGAGCCCATCACACATTCAATCCCTGTCCTATTAGGATGATTACCTATGAGAGAACCCCATACCACACATGGAATAGCTCAAAGCAAATATCAGGATGGGGTTCCAGGTCTCCAAAGCCATTAATGGTGGTTCATATACTAATGAGAGTTGTTGTTCAGAAACATAAGTAGATACAGAGTATTACAATATTGGATCACATTTGTTTTTCATTGAATAATCAAAACAGGCCTTGTATTACTTATGTACATCTATAAAATGAAGATCAAAACTGCATTGCACATGTTCTTCGCTCAAAGACACAGCTCATACATAGCTTATTTAAAATACAGATTTGTGCCAAACCCCACAAAATAATTTTACCTCTCATTTCCCCCCCACCCCCATTTTTAAAGTGTGAAACTATTTTAACGTATTGGGTGGCTCCAAGGTCACCGACCAATCAATGAAAAGATGCTGATTGTATGAAGGAAGGAGATGTGGAATTTCCTTTGAGTTCCAGTTTGTGTCCCTTCTTGGTGGTTCACTTACGGCAAGTCGAACCCTTGAAGAAGCCTTCCTGCTGTCTCTCATTAGTAGGGTCTAATTTTAGGGTACCTTGTTCAAGGTCCAAACTTTAGACGCCCAAAGAGACTAGACAGATCCTTAATTAAACATCTTGTACCTGAAAACATCTTTAGTCCATTTGGATGGCTGAAAAAAAGTTACTGGCTTTCAGTCAGCTACTGAAACTTGAAGATTTTGTGGTAAATAGCGGGTAGACAGGACAGGGCTTAACATTCTCAAAATTTGACTCAGGTAAAGAAACCAAAAAGGAGTGGAAAAATCGCATATTCTGTCTGCCCCTCCTTTCTTCCTTCTGAGTCACCCCCTTGTTGGTTTTGCTGTTTTTTTTCTAATTTAGTATGTAGAAAATGTTTGTTTGGAAGTCATTTGTACCGTGCAATTGGACTGCTCCTACGGGCAGGCTGGGAAATTTCCGAAGTCACTGGGCCAGTAAGCAGGATTTTGGTGTTAGGAAAAACAACATGGAATCTTTTCTTTGTGGCCCCCAAGGACAAAGGGAAGGATGTAGCTCCTTCTACACCGTCCTTGGGAGGGAGTTAAGCCCTGTTGTCCATCAGAAAGGTCGTCAGAAAACTCAACTGATAGGTTACTGTGAAAATGAGTATAAGAAAACCATAAATAAAATGTCTTCTAGTCAACTCTGCTGCCAATGGAAACTGAGGCTTTTCCTGGTTGTCGGAGATGAAGTGCTTTGGGGCCCAAATTGCCAAGGCTCATAACCGAGGTCCAGCGACGATAACACCAAATGCCAGGATCAAGGTGCACATCATCCAAGCCCGAAAAGGCCAATTAAAGAAATGATTTCCAAGTTTTAAGGGCATTTTCAAAGCCACCTGCAGCACACTCCCACGCAGCCTGAGAAGGATGCTTTCACCTGGATCCCAGTTCTTTGCCAAAAACCTGGCATTCAATAAGTGTTCAGAGCAGCAATAATACTCACCGTTGAAGCATGAAATAGGAACGACAGGGAAAGTGACACCAGATCCCCAGTTGGGGAAATTGGAAAGCATTAACACGTCTGTGTACCTAACAGAGCACAATTACTACATTTTTATTTTGTTTCAACAGTCAGAACCTAAATGAACATCACCATTCATTTCTGTTCTGGGCAATGCTCCAAGCTCATCTTTGGTACAGTTGATTTTGAAGCCTTACAGTCAATCATATCGTCACAATTTGTTCTTCTTTCAGGCTTCAGGCATCCTCCTGATTTCCATTTCTTGTTTGGAAGCCTTGAGTCATCTGCTCTGGCAACATGACCAACCCAAATCAGTCATTTTCTCCAAATTACATTGAAATGGGGATCCTGCTAGTTTGTTTTCTTCCTCCTCCTTTCTTTTACATAATTTTCCCTTTAAGGATCTCCTAATACAAAGCTGATTGAAGGCATACAATATCCTCTTTCTTCTGCTGTTGTCAAGTCCAAGTTTCTTACCCACATGCTGTAGCTCTGTAATTAAAACAATGAGGGCAGCGCTCAGCCCTGGGTTATGAGTGCAAGGCTTCTACTGCTCCATCGGTCATGGTATCCCAGGGCAGAGTTCTGGCCTTGACACTACACCTTTAGGGCATTATTCTGACATCATTTCTACCCCACAAGTCTCAGTGGTTCACGGAATCCAAATGAAAGAGTGGTTTCATGGCTCTGTTATTTGAATTACGTGGAATCTACAATCTGAAGTTCACAAAATTGCATGCATCTTGGGGCCATTTCCATTTAAGCAAAGGAGAGAGGGAAAACTAGGCATCCTTCAAAGGAGAGGAAAAACAGCTTAAAAAGACCAAGTGACACCGAATCGGCTTTTAAAACCAGCAACTGAAATTCAAGGAAGTGCAACCCAACAAAAGTTTCAGCTAACGTTGAGACACAAGACTAACACAAGTTTTTCCTCCTTCAACTCCTATCAGGTCTTCAGGCACAAACAATATAGCTATTATTTTTCATTACAGGGAATTAATTGAACTAAGTTTCTGCACATGGTCCTTGGATATACTTGTTAGCCCAAACCATGCCACTTTCATTATATGCTGTATGGAGGGATTCTTTAAAGTTCTCCTGAACACCCGTTTTTCACTGAACTTTTAGTGGGATTCTAGCACGTCAATTAAACTTTGTTACTATGTCTAAAGTAAACTACAACTTTGATTTTTTAAGACACAGAAAAATTAGTTTAGCTGTCAGTATCATTTAGGAGGTAGGTCTATGGCTCAATTCCCTGGAAAGTTGGCTGGATGCTCGATGCACTAAACATGTTGCACAGCTCAGCCCAGGGAAGGCATTAGCATGATATAAGAACCAGAACCCTGATGGAAAATGCTAAGGAAAGCGAAAGCAAAAAAGATATTTGGGAAGTGACCGAAGTAAATAATATGGGCACAGTGTGGTGTTAATTGCTCTATTAATCTCTAAGTGAAGACAACTACTTAGGAGTGACTGTACAAGAAGTGTATTAATATTCAGTGACAGCGGATTGTCTTGCTTATAAAGATAAACATGTTTCCACTAGGAAAGAAGAATCATTTAAGGGCAATCTTTCACTCGTGTGGATGGCAACTATGAGGAAAAGAACTTAACAAACAAATGAATGAACAGGCAAAACCCCAAAACCAACCGAAGCAACACTATTTCTTGGAGAGAGACCGAAAGCCAGGAAAGAAGTCCCGATCGGAGAGTCAAAAGTTCTTCTCCAGCCAGCTCTCTGCTACACACGGCCCGCTAAAGGGATTCCTTGCTTCATCCTACTTACCCCATCTTCTCATTAATCCCCCCCCTTTTTTTTAACCTCTTCTGTTTCTAATTTCTGCTCTTCCCATTCGTGAAATAACTATCATTCATTTATTCACTCACTCATTCATTCAACATACTCTGTTCTAAGCACGAGGCTAAACATGTGTTTTTAGGGTCAAATGTTGATATAGCAGTCCCACTGTCCTCATACCAATTAATACCTTAGTTTTGTCCAATAAGTCTTCTCTGAGATGCTAGACAAAATCTTGATATTGTAGTTGCTCCCAATACTTGACCAAGATGTTGCTTTTCATCTTACATTATGTGCTTAGCACATAATAATATATGTTGACTATAACATATCAGATAACATATGTTGACTATAACTATATTCAAATGAGAACTGTATATACTTATGCATATACACTTGTACATATATACAAGTATGTATATAGATCCATGTACACAGACATGACTCAGACACGATCCATATGAATAGTCTGAATGACTTGTATATATATATATATATATTTAAAGATTTTATTTATTTATTCGATAGACAGAGATCACAAGTAGGCAGAGAGGCAGGCAGAGAGAGGGGAAGGGAAGCAGGCTCCCCACTGAGCAGAGAGCCCGATGCGGGGCTCGATCCCAGGACCCTGGGATCATGACCTGAGCCAAGGCAGAGGCTTTAACCCACTGAGCCACCCAGGTGCCCCATGACTTGTATATTTTTAACTGAATAGAGTACGCATTATACACATGATTACCATATTTAATCCAGGTTATAAATTGTTTGGCAATGGCCACTCCTGTTCTTTATCACCGCCCTCTGGCGTTTAGCATTGATTCAAGGCTACCTGTCAGGAAAGCAATATGATATAGTGGGCAGGAGTGTGGGCTCTGGAGACACACTCCTTGGGTTTGAATTCTGGCTCAACCATGCATTAGCTGTTTACCCAGCATGAAAAACCACTGGCACAAAAGGTGAGTAAATGAATTCCAAAGCACTATTGCCAGAATAGAGGTTTTTTTTTTTTTTTTTTTTGTTTGTTTGTTTGTTTTTTAGTATGTCAGCTCTCTCTACAAGTGCTTATGAAAGTGAGTTGGTATATTGTTGTAATAAGGAGACCAATTTAACAGCTTGACCTGGCAGGGCTATGTATGACCACATCTGGGGCAGAAAGCCTCAGCATTCAGAGATGTCCTTCACAAACAGAACCTTACCTAAGTGTATGACCCAGTACCTTAGGAATTCACACTCTGTTGTGGAATTCTGCTACAATCAATTTATACACGTTTGAGGCCAAAGATGTTGTGCACTAAGTGTAGTGTGCAGGCTACTCCCAAAGTGTAAAGTCTCATTTAGAAATTCATTAACTCATTACGGCTGCCAGTTAGTACAGTAGGCTCCAAAATTAATTTCTTGAGGTGCCCCCTAGTGGTATTGGAGTTAAATGCAAGTCAACAACTGTCTCAACCCTAATGAACAAAAGCCCTGGACCAGAGCATTTTGTAGGTTACAAATTATAACCCGATTTAAAAAAAAAATATTCTTTTCTCTTAAGACTTTATGTACTTATTCAACAGAGAGAGAGACAGAGAGAGAGGGAACACAAGCATGGGGAGTGGGAGAGGGAGAAGCAGGCCTCCTGCCAAGCACGGAGCCCTATGCCGGGCTCCATCCCAGGACTCTGGGATCATGACCTGAGCTGAAGGCAGATGCCTTATAGGCGCCCCTATAATCTGATTTAACGGACCTTCATTTCACTGCATTGGGCTCCAAAGCAGTAGTATTATAACAGCGTGGAATTCTAATGGAATTGAGACTACAGAGAGAAATTTAGAGACAAAAACAGCAATCGTGCTAAATGCTTTATAATTTTCATCCTATTCAATTTTTACATGAAATAGATCCCACTCTTTCCATTTCATAGACAAAACCAGCGAGACCTAGAGACGTTAGCCACTTTCCCACTAGCCCAACAGCTGGAAGAGCTGGGATAAGAACACAAGTCTACTTGCCTCCCAGACCTCCGCTCTTGAGCACTCCGCATGGTTCTGTGTTCTCGGGTTGAGTCAGGGTCAAATCCACTGGGAAATGTCGCTGCACCTCTGCTCTGGTGCTCTTTCCATGACTGTGTCTCTAGCACTCGGGCCCCCGTGTCTGCCTACTTGGCTAAATGCTGGGTTTTGAGTGGAGGAATAGCTGAGCCAGGGTTTGTCATCTGCAGTCCCTGACACAGTTTTTAAGTGCCTGAATTCTTACTTAACTTATTAAAACACAAGTTAAATGGGTAGTCACCAAGCTTTCTGGATGCAGTAAGTAAAAGTCCGTATGTACTTTAGAGACTCATGGATGTACACAGTCCAGATAACTTTGAAGAAATAGTCCTTCGTATCATATTATCATCAGTGAGTAATTAAGGGTTAACTATTTTCCTAACTCCTGCAGTCAGTGACCTAGGAAACTACGAGTTGGATAAGTTACACAGAACTCAAATCATCTAAAAAAACAATGCAGAAGACAATCCTAGGACTTAGTTTCTGGACCTTGTCTACTTCTTTCTGGTGATCTCATCATCCTCCTTATGGAGATAACTGTCATCCATCTCCAGTTCTTCCAGTCACCTACTCAACATCTCCACTTGGATAGGTAAATGAGATGTCAAAATTAGCATGTTCAAATGAATTCCTTGCTCTACAAACTTGGTCTACCCACAATATTCTCCAGGTCAGTTAACAGCAACTCCGTCTTTCTAGTCACTAAGTCCCGAAACTTAGAAAGCATATACATGAGTTCTTGCTTTCTCCTATTCATCTCTTATTTTTCTGGTCCAAGCCCTAATCATATCTCCCTTGAACCATTGTGAAAGTTTCTTTTTTTCTTTTTTTTTTTTTTTACAGATTTTATTTATTTATTTGACAGAAAGAGATCACAAGTAGGCAGAGAGGCAGGCAGAAGGAGAGAGGGAGAAGCAGGCTCCCCACTGAGCAGAGAGCCCGATGTGGGGCTCGATCCCAGGACCCTGGGATCATGACCTGAGCTGAAAGCAGAGGCTTTAACCCACTGAGCCACCCAGGCGCCCCCATTGTTAAAGGTTCTTAACCAGTTTCCTTACACTCTATTCTCAAAGCAGTGACAGAATAATCCTATTAAAATAAAAGATAGACAGTATTCTTCCTCTGTTTCCAACCTTCCAGTGTCCTCCCATGTCCCTCAGAGCAAAACCCAAGTCCCTTCAAAGGCCCCAGGCAATGTGCCTCTACCATTTTGCATTATACATTCACCTCTTCCTTGCTTCACTCCCCTCCAACCCTACTGATCCGCTTGTTTCTTGGACCAGGCACACTCCCACCCCAGGACCTTGCACTTGCTGCCTTTGGTCTGGGATCTTTTCTCCCACATATCCCTATAGCTCACAGCTCATTTCCTTAAATTCTGTACCAAATTACCTTCTCATTGAAGCTTGACCTTACTTCTCTTCTATTTAGAATTTCAACACCCTTCCTTAGGTACTACCCATCCCCTCGCCTGATTTCTTTTCCTTTATAGAAATGATCCCCTCCAAATGTGCTTTATTGTTTACCTACTTGTTTTATTTATTCTCTGTTGCTGTCACTAGGATGTAAGCTTTATGAGGAAAGGGCAGGGGCTTTTGTTTATTTTATTTGATGATGTATCCCCAGGGTTAAGTACAGGACCCAGTGACATAATAGGTGCTCAGCAAATATTTGTCGAACAGAAGAACAAATGCATTGTATTCCCACTGACTCAGTCTGGCAGTGTTGTGCATAGAAACTTGTAGCTGGCATTTTGAATTATTCCAAGATCAATCTTCTTCACTTTCCTACCAAATGTCAATTCTTCCTGGTTTCTTCGGAATCACCTAGGCCTCACCAAAATGGCTATTAATGAGGAAAGGTTCGGGTACTTGATCCAGCAAACATGAGCAGAATTTAGGAAATGGCAACCGAGGAAACCCAGCCTTCATGTGAGTTATTATTCCTCATCAGCGACCAAGATATGGCTGCAAACTTCATTTTTACCCAACCAATAGGTTTCATCTCTTCTGCATGCTGTCAGAACCCAACTCTAGTGTTCACACCCTCGAGGCCATGTACTCAGGGAAGGAGAACTCTCTCCAGCCCTGGCATGATTCATTTAATCACCTGGTCTTATTCTCCTAGCTTGTACTTGTATGAGATGTGAGCATGCAACTGAATTCTCACCAATGACATTTGAGGGGGATTTTGAGAGAGTTTTTTTTTTTCCCCCTTCCTGAAAAAAAGGATCCTTCTGTCTTACCTCCAGAGATTTGGATTTGGTAGATCTGAGTGCATGTTCAATAACTTGTATTTTTTTTTTTTAAGATTTTATTTATTTATTTGACAGAGAGAGATCACAAGTAGGCAGAGAGGCAGGCAGAGAGAGAGGAGGAAGCAGGCGCCCTGCTGAGCAGAAAGCCCGATGCGGGGCTCAATCTCAGGACCCTGAGATCATGAGCTGAGCCGAAGGCAGAGGCTTAACCCACTAAGGCACCCAGGTGCCCCAATAATTTGTATTTTTAATACTGCTCCTAATTCTGATGTCGAAGGTACAGGAACTACACGTTGAAAAATTAAAAAAAAAATACATGCTTATCAAGGTTAATGACCTACGGCTGCTCTTACCTAGATTTCTGTCAGTTAGGAATCAGGCCAGAGTACTCAATACCATTTGACCGGGTAATTCCTCTAGAAAATTTATGAAATTGTCCTCATTTTCTTCCATCTAGAGCGGATTTGACTTTTTCAGTGAAAAACTGCTAATTGCAAGTGTGCTCCATGCCTCTGACATGGCCATCACTCTGGCCTGAGACCAGGAAGCTATGGATATTCTTACCACCAGTCACTGCTGACTAGAACTCCCCTCCCCCCCAACCCCCACACCTGCCGGTGGCTTTGCTCCTCTGAGGGCTACTTCTTGGTTTCCTCTTTGGCTTATTTAGAACCACACAGAGACACACCAAAGACAATTAGCATGCCTACATCTTTTCAAAAGAAATGAAGATTTCATTCCACCCTCCGTCTATGAAGACGAGCAGAAATTGTGGTGGGCAGAAAGCACGTTTTCACTGTTTAACCACTAGAAGGAAATTCAAATGAGGGCACCCTTCACTCCTTCTCTTAAGAGTCGTGCGCTTTGTGGAACAGGTACAACAGGAAGCAGGCCCTGCTGTAAAGCAAGCAGGACCACACCTACGGCTGCTGGAGCTGCACAGCGTAGGAGAACACTTCCCTTACGCTTTATGGAATGAACCAACAAAGAGCTCAGGTGTCTCTGAGGTTCTGCAGGAGACTGAGTTTTAGAGAAGCGACACTGCACAGAGAGGGTGGCTATAGGGTTAGCTTCTCAACTGATTACTTGTTTGAAGAAAAAAGACCTATGAATTACCCACTCATCATTTATTCTTCCCACCAAAGCCACCATGTGGGGCTCTGTCCTGAGGGGTTTCCAGTCTCTTACATACAGTCTCTAGTTTTAGTTACCAATGGCTTTAGTTACCATTTTCAGGACACTTCACTTATTTATCAGCAAGTGTTTGTTGAGCACCTACTGTATGCCTGGTACTAATTACGAATGGTACATATAATTTGGTCATTGAAATAGCAAACATGCTATAATCTTGTCAATTATTAAGTCTGTAAGCTAGAATGATCCAGCCACAATGTTTTATTAGTCTGCGTAGTTTGTCCATGAGGCACAAAAGGCACAAGTGTGTTTTTCTCTCATTTTCCCAGGAATGCTAAGTAATGGAAAGGTTACATTTGCTTATTATCCCAGGCAAAAGAATTGAGTGCCTGAAAGTTAATTTGGATTCCATATTTAGACTTTGAATTTTTCTCTCCAATAAATTCATCATCCATCCATGCATTCAACAAATAATTGAGTATCTGCTATGTGCCAGTCATGGCTCTCTGGGTTAGAGATCAGTCAGGAACAGTTAGACATACTTCCCATTAGCACAGAGCCTACAACCTATTTGGGAAGCCAGACAATGAACAGGCCACAAACAAGTAAATAAAATGATGTAAATCAATATCACTGATCATTGGGGAAATGCAAATAAAAAGTGATGAGATACCACTTCACACCTATTAGGATGGTTTTATTTATTTATTTGAGAGAGAATGTGTGTGAGCAGGGGGAGGAGCAGAGGGAGAGGGACAAGTTCAGATGCTTAACCGACCGCACCACCCTTGCATCCCAACGTGGATAAACCTTGAAGACATTATTGTGCTAAGTTAATTGATCCAGAAACAAAAGGGCAAGTATCACATGAGTCTAGTTCTATGAGATACTTAGAATAGTCAAATTCATAGGGACAGAAAGTAGGAGGATGGTTGTCAGGGGCTGCGGGAGGAGGGAATGGGGCAGTTAGTATTTTATGGGTACTGAGTTCCAGTTTTGCAACATGAAAAGAGTTCTGGAGATGGATGGGAGTGATGGTTGCACAACAATGTGAAGGTACTTACTGCCCCTGCACTATACACTGAAACATGACTAAAGCGGTGAAATTTATGTTGTGTCCATTTTGCCACAACTAAAAAAAGTTACGCCAAAGAGTGAGAAGTTATAAGGAAAATTAAGCAGGAGGGTATCTGGCTGCTGTGAGGGCTGGGAGGAGGCTACTAATTCTCTTTGGATCTCCAGGGAAGGCCTCATTGAAAAGATACCGCTGAGCTGAGGACTTGTATTTTAGAAGAGGAAATCTATAGAAAAGGGAAATAAAATTTAGAAATGGAGAACTTTAGGGAAAAATTACAATGAGGGGAGAATCCAAGGCAGCAGTTTCTAAGTTTTCACTTCGTTCTTCACATAAGGAGGATGGAGATACCATGATTTCCAAGGTAGTCTCTTGGGATGTTCTAAAAACTAATCATAAGATTTGTTCATGTTTGGGTGCCTGGGTGGCTCAGTGGGTTAAGCCTCTGCCTTCGGCTCAGGTCATGATCTCAGGGTCCTAGGATTGAGCCCTGCATGGGCCTCTCTGCTCAGCAAGGAGCCTGTCCCCACCCCCCCACCCCGCCTGTCTGCTGTCAAATGAATAAATAAAATCTTAAAAAAAAAAAAAAAAAAAGATTTGTTCGTGTTTTCCAGACTCATTCTTCTTCCTACAGGGAACTCAATGCATAGAATTTGCTTACTGTAACTGAAAATTTGTTAAGACCAACTTCTTTGTTAAGACCAACAAGAAGCAAAGCCAATATTAAATATAGAATTATATGACCACAACATCTTTGGACTAGGAAGGACCCTTTAGGGTCGTTAGTCCTCTCTTCCGAAGCTTGATGTCTCTTTATAATGTCCCCGGCATGATATCACCTGGCTTCTGATCAGATGCTAGATGCCAGGACCCCACATCCTTTCTGAGCACCCCTCTGGCCTGGATAACTTTGCTGCTGAAGGGAGAGACCCCTCCTGCCTTGAGCCCAGTTCTGTTTTCAGGTGACTTTCATTAGATTCTGGTCATTAGGTGGGATCGTTAATTTTATGCGTCAGCTTGACTGGGCCACAAATTTGGTCAACCATTATTCCGAGTGTTTCTGTGGGGATGTTTTTGGATGATGTTAACATTTAAATCAGAATACCATGTAAAGCAGATTACGCTCCATAACGCTGGCGGGCATCATCCAATCACTCGCAGGCCCGAACTGAACAAAAGGCTGACCCTCCCCAAACAGAAGAGAATTCTTCTGTCTCATGGCCTTTGAACTGGAGCTTCGGTTCTTACTGGTTCCAGACTTTGGACCTGAAGTAGGACGGCAGCTCTGCAGATTTTGGGCTTGCCGGCCTCCATAAGCTCAGGAGCCGATTCTTTATGATCTACACGTGGACGTATGCGTGGACGTGTGTATGTGCATATTCTACTGGTTCTGCTTCTCTGGAGGACCCAGACTAATACACCAGGAAATACAGAATATGTCTAATTCCGTCCTCTTGAGGAACTACAAAATGTTTGAAGATGGTTATTGAGCACCCCGATGCCTCTTTTCTATAAGGTAAACCCTCAGCTCTTCATATGACAAGGGGCTCAGACCTCTCATCATTTGGAGTCCCTGGACCAAAATCCACACTTAGAATCGGCTGATCTGGGCACAGTAGAGCAAGACCATTGCCTCTGCGTTCTAAATGTTGTATTTCTATTCATGTGGCTAAAGACCAATTTAGCTTTGTTCATTCACGCCATTCTGTTATGTCTATGTGTAACGCACACGCACATGTACGTGACCTCCTGCTGTAAACCTACCCCTCTTCTACTTCTTCAAGGCTATGATAGAACAAAAGGGGATGGGTATGAGTAAATACGTTCCAAGTACATGAAAGGGGAGGGAAATAAGATTTAATGAGGGTTGCTTCACATATATAATCTTACTTCATCTTTATTTACAGATGTGGAAACAAAGACTCTGGGACCCTATGTAACTTACCCATATCATCATAGTTAAGAAGTAGTTGGGATGGGACTGAAACCCAGTTGCCTCTGATCTTGAAGCCTGTGGTGTGTCTACTACCCCACACCACACAGCATACGCACTGTGGACATTTAAAATAATTTCCAGAGTAATAAAAAGAGAGAGAGAGAGAGATGGTGTCCAAGAGGAAAACAAGGGAAAAAACTATTAATACAAGGAAAAATCAAATTTAATATCAAAGGTATTATTAATTCACATCCTTGTTCCTTTTATACCTTCCTACAGAATTCAAGAATTCTCACAGAAAAAATTTTCACCAGCCATAACCAGAATATATGGCAAAGAAGGAATAAGTACCTGTTTTTCAGGTGTGCTAAGAAGTGAGGAAATGGAATTAAAAAACAACAACAACAATACACACTCGGTAATATGACTGTTAACATACATTTAGTCTCAACCCTTGGCAACCATGTTCCAAACCATACTCCCACTTATATTAAATAATAATGAAAGGGGGAAAATCTGCTATCTGACCACATTTTAGAAAAATTGGACACCAAAAGTTTTTATCTTCTCATAAGTACAGAGGTTCCCTCCCTATTCACTGAAGAAAGCAACAGTGTGATATCTGAGAAAAATGTGTGGTTACCGCCCACTCTGAAAGACCAGCACTGTATTCAGAAAGCGGGCATTCTGCACATAGAACAATTCCACGAACGACTCATCTGTGCACACACACAGCACACTCACATACATGGTGGTTTTCCCCCTCCACCTCTGTCAGTGCCTTGTGGTGGTGTCATTGATCCCTTTGAGAGCCACACTCCCATGGGGCTTGGCAATATATCTGTCCTACTGAGCCACCAGTTGACATTCCTGGTCATGAGCTCAGAGCTGTCCCTCCCCTGCTTGAGGCGGAGAGGATTCTGTGTAGAGGCCTGGCATTTCTACCAAGACTGCAAACGAGAGCCTGGGATTCGGGGCTGAAAGTGGATTTCCTGCACAGCTGAGCCAAGTGCTTCCAACCGTCCAGCCAGATGTTTCTCTATATGGTCCTGGCAGTCATAGCTTGGGACAGAGCCAGAATTTGGCCTGATTCCTATACTGAAAAGCTTGATGGAATGCTGGGGTGGTGCCATCCCATAATAAAAGAGGTGGTCTCTCACATTGGCACACCACTCCCATCTGCCTTGGGAGTCCCTCCAAAGGGAAGAGGTGCTTGAGTAAAAGTGGGTGTGTCCAGCCAGTCCTTGCCAGGGCTGGGGTGGAGGAGGGGAGGGTGCAGGCTGAGGGAAAGTGGACGGAGAAGAAAGGTTCTGAGTGATTGGAAGCTTGTGCCAGATGGAGCTGGAAGACGGTGCTCTGTTGCTTCCCTCTGCACATGTGTGGCCACCAGGGGATTGCCTGGCTATGCACACTGCTTCACATCTGTCAGCTAAATCAAAGTTGCATAATTGAAGATGCAAAGCGAGAAACATTACGTGGTTCACAGGGCTCCCCAGAGGATTTTGGATCTGTAATCCAGTGAGGAGATTTTAATGAGACATGAGCCTAGCGCTCTCATCTGTGAGAGACGATCTTAGTCCAGCTGTGTTTAAGGATGTGGAAAACTTTTTTTTTTTTTTTTCCAGAATACGAGGAGTCTTTCTCAACTGGTCACTGCCTGCCCATTTCTCTTGGCACCCTTTGGCCTTCCTCCCAAAGAAATGCTTCTTCTTGAAGCTTGGGCTATTCTCAGCATGAGGGCGGCACAAAAGGTGCTGTGATTGAGGCTTTAGGACAAATGAGTTAGAGAAGGACGTGCTAGAGAAAACCAATAACCCAGTATCATTGCTTACACCCAAACTTAAATTTATTTTAAAATATTTAATCATAAAAGTAACACATATCCAAAGTAAACATTCAAACAGTACATAAGCATGGAAAGCATGAAGTTAAAGTGTAAACAGGATTCTTTGCTTGTGTTCCTAGAACATCTTAAATGTGCTTTGGTAAAGGAATACTTTTTCCTTATTTTCAGTCCTCACAAACCAATACTTTCATAAAATACCATAAATATTAATTATCAGGACAACTACAAAAAAAGGACCCAAAAGCATGCAGAATGCCAACCAATTAAAAAAATAATTAAGTTCAGGGATGCCTGGGTGGCTCAGTCTGTTAAGTGTCTGCCTTTGGCTCAGGTCATGATCCCGGGGTCCTGGGATCAAGCCCCACATTGGGCTCCTTGCTCAGTGGAGATATTGCTTCTCCTTCTTCCTCTGCTGGTCCTCCTGCTTGTGCTCTCTCTCACTCTCTCTTTCTGACAGATAAATAAATAAAATCTTTAAAAAATTAAAAAAAAATTAAGTTCAACAGATCACAGACTTAGATGTAGTGGTCATGTCAAATTGCTATAACCATTCTAAACACCTTAATTTCTGTACTTATTGTAGTCTACACTTTGATCATTCATTTTCTTCTGGAGATTTTAAAAAATTTCTATACATATCAAACATATGAACATACAGATAATTGTTTTAAACATAAGAGTGATTATACTATACATATTGGCCTATAACTTGCCTTTGACTTAATATATTTTGACATCTTTCATATTAGCCCTTGAAGATCTACATCACGCTTTTTTGTGGCTGCCTGGCTTTCCACAGTCTGAACGTACTACATTTTTAAAAAAACTGGTCTCAACATTTAGGGGTATGCAGATGGTTTCTAGATCTTGCTTGTAGTTAAAATTTGATGGCATGAGCTCTATAAATGGACTGTTATTAACTCTATAAGCCTTTAAAAAATTAACATTTTAATTATTATTATTATTTTTTTTTTAGAGAGAGAGTGGGGTGGGGGAGCATTGGGAGGGAGGAACAGAGGGAGACACAGAATTTAAGCAGGCTCCACGCCCAGTGTGGAGCCCGACATGGCACTAGATCTCACAACCCTGAGATCATGACCTGAGTTGAAATCAAGAGTTGGATGCTTAACTGATGGAGCCACCCAGGTGCCCCGATTCTATATGCCTTTTGATGCCAAAGTCACCACTAGCACCTGTTAGAATTTCTGCTTTGTGAGCAAAAGCAAAATATTTTGCAGTCCAAAGGCTCTTTACCTTCAAACTAGCTTGTTGACCGTTCTGAGAGCGGTTACTGATGAAATGATTGGGTTAAGCTTCTGTCACCACGTACAGTATATGGCACACCCTCCTCCAGAGGAGAGGGCTGGATATCCACGGCAAGGCGGTTTGGATGGATCCTTTAACAACAGGCTTTGCCTTTTTCACTTAGTAGCAGAAAAGTGACTGTGCCACAATGGATGCAGGCTGCCTAGGGGGGTCCCACACACCACAGCCATTCCGCGGCGAGCTCTGATCAGGCTGACTCAGACCTTCCCGAAGAGCTTGCATGAAGGCAAGGTCAGCGTGGTGATTAACCTCAGCTCGGTGCCCAATTCCTCTCTGACAGTATTTTTGCTGAAGCAGTAAATTTGGGGCTCTACACGATTACCTGCGTGATTTTTCACATTTCTGTTAGGGCCTCCGGTAGCCCTTTGTGGAAGCAGTTAGCTTTGTATGTGTAAACTACACTCCCAGCCAGGCAGGTCTAGTCAGGATGAACCTGAGCAATTGGCCCTGGCAGACTTGCTCCAGGCACAGGGCACGACCCAGGAGAGGGGCGGAGTGTTTCTAATGTTTATATCTCAGATATCTCTAAAGCAGTCAGTTATGTCAGGTTCCTGGGCCTGTATGGATATACTGGAGAGGATTTTGTGTTGAAAGCAAAATGGTCAAGCAGAAAGACAAGCTTTCCTTTCTACTGGGTGAGCCGGGCCAAGAGAAAGAGAAGGTTCTGGGTTTGTACTATGAAGTACTATGTACTTGGGTTTGGTTCGCCCAGACGGAGGGAAACCAGCAATAAGTCCCCTCTGCATTTTCAGCTGAGAAGGGAAATAGTCTCAGTCACCCCAAAGGCTTATAAAGGACCTGAGGTTCTCTTGCATGAGGATTAGACCTATACAGACAGGCAGTGAGGGAACCAGTTCTTTGGTCTTGCTAGAACTTCAAGCAGTCCTGAAGAGAGTGGCTCTGAGTAGAAGCATCGAGGCTAACAACCAAGGTGGAGCCACATGGGGAAAGGCTGAGCTTCATCGAGGCTGAGTCAGCTTCGCTTCTGGAGTGCGCTTTATCGGTGGGAAGGAGGCTCAACAGAGGTCTGGCAGACAACCCAGACACGAGTGGGCATTTTTGCTCTTCATCGCAGTCTTGGACTGGGCTCTGAGATGGCACCCTGAGTCACAGGCATGGTCTGCATGGGGCGAGGACTCGAGGCTCGGCATCTCACAGTGACCTGCGAGCCCCTGAGGTGCAGGTCCTGCAGGATTTTTTAAAAAACACCAGCCAAGAGGTCTTTGAGAGGAAACGTGCCCCAGCAGGCCTGCCTTACACATCCCCTCAAAGGTTTTCTTTTTTCTTCTGAATATGCTTTTCTGCGTGGGCACCCTTCCTACTATCGGCCTCTTCTGTGCAAAAGCAAAGTTGTCATCTAGATCCAAGGAAAGTATTCTTATATGTGTATCTAGTTTCCTTCTCAGAAAACCAGGAGACCCTTTGCCAGTAAACATCTTCTCCATTTCAAAGTTCTTAGAGGGACACTTTTTTGTGCTGACATGGAAATGCTTATTCTGTCTTCAGTCTCCTTGATTTTACAAACTCTATGCAGACAGGCTCTAAATGTTTTGTGTTGCTGAGAAGAGGCCTGGGTTACAAGGGGCCCTTGAAGCCCTCATGCTGTCCCTGCTGTGTGGCCCAAAATGACTTTCTTTATGTCCTACCCTGGAGACAACCACACCTCCGGAGGGTGGAAAGACCAGGATCACAGAATAATTCAGTTAATACGGGCAGAAAAAGGTGGCCCACGTCCCCCCTCACAGGCCAGAGCTCTCATCTCCGGATGATGACTAAAGCAGTTACAAAAGTAAACTGCTAAGTCCCTGGGCAATTTTTTCCTCACATCATCTGAGTAAACAATTCAGTGTGCATCTTCTCGCGCATGTGTTCTCTCTCAGTGAGTGAGGCGCGAACCCAGCTGCTCCCTGGCTAGCTTGTCGATGACTTGCGGACGCTGGAACCCCAGGGGCAGCGAGGGCTGCCTCCCCTGTGACGGAGCACTTGGACTGCTTTGTTCTGCATCATCACAGGCCCCGGCAAAGCTGACCCAAATCACACTTTACTAGGTGTGACTACATTACCACCATGTTGACGGCATCATCTTAGGTAGACAAGGAAAAGCTTGGTCCCTACCGATCAAGCCCTCTCAAACCTAGTGGGAGTGAAAAATGAGACATGAAGAGAACGAAATGAGAACGAAGTGCCATCCCCTGCCTGTCACAGGGAAGGGACGGCCTGCCACACACTGGCACACCCAGAGTCTGTCTAGTCACTCGAGATTTTTCCGTGCTGAAGGGAATGGCTTAGTCAGAGATGTCTGAGAGCAAAAAAAGCTCTCTCACACTTAGTTTTTGCCTGTGTTCACCTCCCTCATTCATTTCCATCCCTACTGATGACATGGAACGCCAGCCAGTGTGTTTGGGAGGATACCCTTCAGGAACGCTCGGTCAGGAGAATGTTCCTTTCCAGAGAGAGAGAGAGGAAAACAGGAAGGGAGGAACGTCGATCACAAGAGAAGAGAAAAGAAGGAAGGGAAGGATGGATGAGGAAAGAAAGGAAAAGGAAAAAAAAAGGGTATCAAGTGGTTTCTGCTTCATTATTAATCTTCTTTTCTGCCAAAGTTGTCTGGCAGATTCTCAGAGACGGCAGTGCCATTCCTTGAAACCAACTGGTTGTCTAGACCGGGCTTAAAGGCATCTCTTTAATTAAAGCCACAGAGATGTTCTTCTTCCCTTTCATCTAAGGCCTTGTGGGGCTCAGCTCTGGCCCTCACCATTATCTCCTGAAATATCGCCATTATACGTGCCACATCACCATTCAGTTTGTGCATCCACACGGAAGCCTGGGAGCATTTTTCCCTTGCTTAGGTTGGCACAGCCAGCCCCTGGGGGTGTGACTTTGCTACTCTCTCGTCCATTTCTTTGTTTTCCCTTTTGAGTGCCTATCACATTAGTGTCCTGCTCTGTGCCAGATGTGTCCCTCACCACAGCCTTCCCTTCAGACAACTTCCTTGAAGGGGCAGGAACTGTGCTCCTCTCTCGCAAAAGATACAAACTGGGAAAATGGTTGCTCCTTGGCTCATTTTAAAGCTGACACAATCAAGGTGCAGAGCCTGCTGAAGAGCATTTTTAAATGATTTGTAGCAATTACTGAGAATCAGTTAATCTGCACAAATTTTCATGGAGGATCATACACTGCGTTTTGTATATAAAGTAACAAACCAATAGTCTTAACTGACTTGTCAGAGGCCACACAGCAAGTTGGGAAAAAGCCCATTTAAGAGCTCAGTTTGTGAAACACTTGTCTGCTCTCCTGGCATTAACATATATTTGCATAGAAACAACTTAAAAATTAACATGGCATTGGTCTGGATAATAAAAAGATGATACTTAAGAATGTGGGCTATTATGACATTTAGAAAAGTTTAAGTGAATTATCAAATCAGTTACAAAGATATGTAAATTAATGCACAACAGGTTGAGTGAGTTCAAAACCATAGTTAACTCCCATTATGAGGTCTAATTATTCACCTTGTATGGGTAGTATTTGAGGTCAGTTTTATTTTTGTTTTTTTTTCCTTCCTGCTGCCAGATTTCTGTTTATATTATTGCTCAAGAGTGGGCTATAGACAAGAGAGGAGAACATTATAGCTCAAATCCCCTTTTTATACAGTCCAATGTTTCAAAATACAGGGAATCATGAGGGATTATAGGTAGATTTTGATTAACTATATTTGCATATGTAAGAAGGTACCATGTGGCAATAAACTTAGTGAAGACAATATCAACAATTCTGGTTAGACTTCTTACAGACCTGAGGTGCTCTCTCCTCTAGTGGTCGTATGGAAGGGATCTGTCATGTAGTCAGAAGACTTTAATCTCAACAGCAAAATCACATCAATACCAATCCATATTGGGGTGCTAATTACCTATCAGATACTGAGCCAGTTATTTTCTACATATGATTTCATCTAATTCTCATGATAATTCTGAAGTAGATTTTCTTTTTTTAATTATATTTTTAAAAAAGATTTTATTTATTTATTTGACACAGAGAGAGAGAGAGAGAGAGATCACAAGTAGGCAGAGCAGCAGGCAGAGAGAGAGGGGAAGCAGGCTCCCCGCTGAGCAGAGAGCCCAATGAGATGTGGGGCTTGATCCCCGGACCCTGAGATCATGACCTGAGTCGAAGGCAGTGGCTTAACCCACTGAGCCACCCAGGCACCCCCGAAGTAGATTTTCTTAATTCCATTTTTTCACATGAGGAAACTGAGGTGAGTATAGACCCAGAAGAGGGGAGAAGCAGCTCTGGGTCATGGGACTGCTTTTCACTAAGATACTCCCCTGGCCTGGCCCTCAGTGGAAACTGTGTCTGGCTCTTGGGAAAGGCAGCTGTGAGATTTATTCAAAGTCACACAGATAGCAAGAATTTGAAACTAAGTGCGTAACCAGATTCATGGGGGGGGGTGCTATTTATAAAGTGGAGCCTTCCCTGAATATTGCAAATTCATCTGAATTTGGAAGTACGAACTGTAATCGATTCTATATCATGCAATGTGGTTATCCAGCATTTAAAGCTGAAATTGAATCCTAGTTCAAATCCAGGCTCTGGCACTTAGTAACTGTGAGACCCTGTGCATGGATCTCTCTAAGTCTTAGTTTCTTTATCTGTAAAATGAGATGTTATGCTGCTCTCTTTGAGTTGGTATGGAGACTGAGATAGTGTTTGTAAAGAACTTACATCTGTGTATGGAGCATAGTAAGTCCTCAATAAATGTTACTATTACTGCATGTCTGCAGCACAAAGCAGAAGTGAAAAATATGGCACTGAATTAATCTAACATACTCAGATAAGTTGGCAAAAATAGGCCCATTACCTAAATTATACAGACCTGTAGTTATGTGGATACATGACCTTATGACTCCTGTAAGAAGGTAAACACCATGTCATGATTCTCTCCTTCTAGTTCAAAGAGCCTGCATTAGGGACATCTGGGTGGCTCAGTTGGTTAAGCCACTGCCTTCAGCTTGGGTCATGATCCCAGAGTCCTGGGATCGAGCCTCAAATCGGGCTCCCTGCCTCTCGGGGAGCCTGCTTCTCCCTCTTGCTCTGCCTGCCACTCCTGCTTATGCTCTTTCTCTCTGTGTCAAATAAATAAACAAAATCTTTAAGAAAAATTAAAAAGCCTGAATTAAACCACGCAAAGCAAAGAGATTAGGTTTCAGAATTTCAAAAAGTGACACCGTAATTTCAAAAAACAAGAGAAACATGCTGATTAGGTAATATTCAATGCAGACTTCCAAACACTCAATAAAAAATTGACACACCGATTCCAGGATGGGATTGAATAGTACCACAGAGCCCCAGATTAAGGTTTTTCTCTGGAAAGATTTAGGGCAGAGAGAACACTCATTTGTTTATTTGCTCATTCATTCATTCTCTTTTGTCCATTGACAATGTGACAAATATTTAGGGAGTGTTGCTAAGCTGTGCTTGGGTGGTGCTGGAGATACTGGGGTGAATCACACGAGCTCTTCCCTGTCCTTATGGAGTTTATAGTCTGTGGGGGAGAGAGAGGATATTATACTGGTAGAAAATAACTAATGAATACAAAGGTGATGAATGCTTTCAACAAGAACTATGTGTCTCTTAGTCACTCCACCACTGGAGAGGAGACCAGGAAGAACCCTGAGATTCTGGGGCTGGAGAAGAAATGCTTGCTGGACTGCCCCAGGTATTTGGGTGGGGGTGTTGGGCTTGAAATAGATGTTCACTGCTGGTGTGGGGTCCCTGCTTCATTTGAAGGGGTGCTCACCCAGGAGCCAGACACATTAGGGCACAATGGGAAGACCAGAAAAAAGCAGTCCTATCAAATCCATTACTACAGACACTGCGTAGCCCCCCAGGACAATTGCATCCCGAGGGAGGAGCCAGAAAGGTACCTTCACTTGTTCTAAGAACAATGCCTCATCCCTGGCTCTGAGGGCTGGCTCTCATTGAGATCGCTCCTCTGGCCATAGAAGCTGGGTCTGAGTCCTGGGAACTCCTGCTAAAAACAGAATCGAAGGAGGAAAAAACATAAGTCTAAGAGTGGTTTTCGTACATAATCTCCATGAGACATTAAAGCACAAGCTGCTTTTGATTGGAGACCGAGATAACATAATGAAAGGGATTCTAAACTTACACTGAAACATACACACACACACATATATATATTTATGGCGGCACAACACCCAGCATGGCTTTGTGGGACCCGGAGCTCCAAAACTTCAGGCACTGACCCCAGATGAAGCACTTACCGGCAGGGGTGGCTGAGGACAAAAACTGCTTTCATGGTCATGGGAGCTAGTGCTCCTCAAGTGTTGTTGTTGTTGTTTTTAAAGATTTTATTTATTTATTTGACAGAGAGAGATCACAAGTAGGCAGAGAGGCAGGCAGAGTAAGAGGGGGGAAGCAGGCTCGCCACTGAGCAGAGAGCCCGATGTGGACCTCAATTCCAGGACCCTGAGATCATGACCTGAGCAGAAGGCAGATGCTTAACAACTGAGCCACCCAGGTGCCTGACAAATTTTGTTTCAATTAGAAGTGCATGCTTTAAATATGCATGTACCAAGTTCCAATGAAAAATGTATTTCTTACTGTTGGTTGTGATCAAAGAAAGTTGGCAAAATACTGGTCTGAGTTGTACATTCCTGTCCAACTGATATTCCCAAAGTATAATTCTGTCATATTGCTCTCTTGCTCAAATGTCTTCAATGGTTAACTGTTGCAACCAAAGGAAGTGCGCACTCTTATTCCGGGTCCCACGACTTTCTTGACTTGGCTTAATTTCCTTTCTAGTTTATCTTGCACTATTTTTTTAAAAGATTTTATTTATTTATTAGGGAGGGTGAGCAAGCAAGTGAGAGCACAAGTGGAGTGGGGGAGGCACAGAAGGAGAGGAAGAAGCAGGCTTCCTGCTGAGCAGGGTGGCTGATCCAGGACTTGATCCCAGGACCCTGAGATCATGACTTGAGCCAAAGGCAGACTCTTAACCGACCGAGCCACCTAGGTGCCTCTATCTCCCGCTCTTTTTGTCCACAAGCTCCTAACCAGAGTGGGATGCTTTCTATTCTCGGAGCATTTCCCATGCTTTCTCTCTCTGGGACTTTGCTTACATTATTTCCTTTGCCTGTCCTGTTCTCCCAATACTCCATATACTGACTCCACTGAACTGTTGCATGGTGGGGTCAGGCCTTGGAGTCCCATCAACAAGCTCCATCACTTACTCCCTTGACAAGTTATTTCTGTATCTCAACAGAATTTCTGTATCTCTAAGAAGGGTCCTGTTGGCATGATGATCATCTGAAGCAACACATACAATGCGTTCAGACCAATGTTGGCCCTCCAGTAGGTATCTATAATCAGGAACCACTTGTCTTCAACATGCCGATACTGTGCGAAGACATTTCTGTTCAGAATGATGGAGCTACCACTTATATTGTCATAAGTATAAACAATGATGCCTAATATCAGGCATGTTGGAGATGCTCAAGTATTTCTTTCTTCGGTCTTACTCTAAGCTTTCTAATTTTGTTCTATTTTATATTCAGTGACTTCTACGCTTATTAATTTTTTAGTGGACTTGATACTCCCAGGTTAGGGATTTTAAGTTCAGTCTGTCTGATCTCTCTCCTAGTGCTTGGTAATACAACTTTGATATAAGAGGTGAGTTTAAAAAATGGAATGGAGTTGAAGGCAGAAATGCTGCCATACTGGATTCCAGCCGGAGCAAAGTTCCACCTCTGTGGGCCCCGCATATACCAACTGAGAGAAAATCCTGACTTCTTATTTTGATTTTGTTTTGCCTTCACAGAATAGTTGCACGTTTATCACTTAAGGTCTGTGTTCACAAGTACCTCCTCTTAGAGCAGAGTACAGATTGTGGTATGAAGATTTGCCTTAGAGAGAGGCTATGAAGCTCAAGTCCATAAATTCTGTGCAGCACCCAGGCAAAATCAGCATACAAGTAAAAAGTGAGAATTTGAAACGAGTTATTTTAGGGCAGAAAGGAGGCATCAAACTTGAAAAGTTGGAATGAGTCAAATACACCCAAGATCAAATGTATAAATCCCAGGACTACACTTACTCACTTCTTGTAGTGAATGCTCTTTTCCTCCTAATCCATTATGCTACTACATATGCCACATTTTATGAGGCCAAGGTGAAAACTAATCAGGGTCTATTGTAACTAAGCCTGTTCAGCTGACACATGACACCCAAAAGGATTTCCAGCCCAGCAAATCAAGCCCAATGGTATCTGCTGGGAGGTGATGAATAATGAGGTAATCACAGAGGATTGTCTCACCAGGGCACTTGGTGAGGAGGTGGCAAAACAGGCTTCAGATCTGGGGTTTTAACCCTTTTTTACTGGACATCTGGTGCCGCGAACACTGCTGTGACGTGGGTGTTGTAATCCGGACACACATCTGGGCCAACTCCTGTGACATCGTCTCACTGAATTTTGGAGCGTGGAAAAGTGCATAGCTGCCTGCAGCTCCCTTACTCGAAGAATTTTTAGGATTCCAATTGGCTCTTCACATTTCTGTGGCCGTGGAATCGCCTACTGGCAAGCGCCTTTGTTTACCGGCTTCGTGCATTTGCCGTGATGTACCCAGTATCAATGCTAGTGTTGAAATGAACAAGGAGAGAAGCAACTGGGTCACTTTCTATTAGCACTGACAGCTTGAAAGCACAGATGGAAAATCCACATCAGTAAACTGACGGTGACTTGGGCTTAAATACCAATTAATTCACTTTTGAAACTACATCTGTAATCCATGTGGCTAGGACAAAAAAAGCACAGAAGCTGACCGAATGTTGCTTTCAGATAGACCTGGGTCCCAGTCGATCCAGGCCCTGTGATGGTGGGAGTGGGGTTGGGGGGGGGAGAAGGTTACTCAACTGCTCTGAATCTTAGCTTCCATGTTCGTAAGTTGAGACAGCCATAGGAGTTGGATTTTCGGGTTGTTTGGAAGATGCGTAATGCATGCACAAGGCTAGCACAATGCCTGGCTAAGTACCGGCAAATGAAAGTTACAATTAAAGGTGATAAAAATCCACCCGCTAGATTGTCTCTATTGTATACTTCCTTTACAAAGCAATATGATGTCACTTGATGTGACATCACTTGGTATTGTTGAAGCTGAAGAGACGGGAACACAGATAATTGGGTGTTACTGAAAGTGACACGAATTTATTTGGAAATGCAATAGTGGGGCTCTTCTCCAGATAACACAATTCAAGTTTCCTTGTCTTGGTTTTCTATCTCGGTTCTTTTTAGCATTTCTGTCATATTTCCAACAATGACAAATTCTTCCTCCCTCTGGGAATTGTCAGGGTAGGCACATGCTTCTCCCTCTCCCTTCAATATTCTCACGAATGGAAGAGCTTGTTCTTGAAGGAGACTTCTTTCTTTTTTCCTTTTTTTCAAACCATTTTGTTGAGGTGTGACTGACTTGCAGACAGCTGTATGTATTTTGATGTATATGACTTGATGAGTTTGGAAATAAGTATGTACCTGTGAAAACATCACCACAATCTATCCCTTAAATATATGCATCACTCCAAAGTTTCCTCTTGCCCTCTTTATTCATTATGATTATTGCTATTATTATTATTTTGAAGGAGTTTTCAATAGCCCTTCAAGAATTATTGTTTTTAAAATGGTATCAGTTTTGAAGGTCATTCCCAATTTAGGAGTTTTTCACCTATCAACATTGGAAAAGGGTTTTAAAATAAAATACTAGTGATCACAAAACAGAGCTAGATTTGTAAAAATCCCAGGGAGAGTCTACTCTCATCATATTATTTCCATATTATCCAAATGCTTAACAAGGATGGCAATTTATCTTTGGATGGCCTATGTTTACATATTTCTTCTCCCAAGGGCATATTAGGGTTTTAACTTTCTTAGTTGCTTGAAATTCTTTTTAAAATATGTAGACCCATGTTTTTGCTACAAAGATAGAATCCGTGACAAGGAAACTGAAGACATCTCTCAGAATATGAAACCTCAAGTGGCATGGAAATACTTAAATTGTTGTGTCATTTCTATTTTTACATTTCTGTAACTAAGATTTCTTACTTTTATGCTTCTGGGATGACCATTGTTTTCTACCTTATTTATTGTCACGTCCTCACAGGGCCTGGCATAGGGTCTTGTTTGAAGAAGGACAATCTACATTTCCTGTCACGTCAGAGAGTTATTGGCATCTTCGATGGTGGCGGCCACACACCTTCAGAGAGCTTGTCCAGAACCCATCCCCGTCTCAGTCAGGGGCTCCAGTCTAGACAGAGCTTGTCTCTAAGACTGGGACCTGACAGACTGCCCTCTTGGTTTATATCCATTTCAGAAAGCATTACACTATGTATACACAGCATTTGCTGTTGATTATTTATGATTTCTGGTGATTTCTAGAAAACGTTAAGCATCATGCTCTTGGTGAGGCATATAATCCCCTATTATAACTCTTTCTATGAGGAAATCAGATTTGACTTATGTCTTTCTTACTTACGTAACCTTTACTGGGAATGTAGGTAGATTTGGAGGCTGCCTGTATTTCATTTTGCCATATGTAATTATGTTATGTGTATAATCAGTCTTAAAAATGTGTTGGCTATATTCTGTTACTCTTGTAACCCTCTTGATTTTCTGCATATCTGTTTTATTTAGATATTGTTTAACTTATATGCCGATGTCCACCTTATGCTCTCATGTAATTCTAGTCTATGTCTCTTCTTTATCAAGGAAGTCTAAATTTAAAGGCCCTTCCTGGGGATCGGGTCTAAGGTGCTGCGTTCTGACTCCACAGCACGGTAACTGATGTGTCAACATTCCACTGCGATAAACAACAGGTGAAGATGTAGGTTTTTAAGAATCATCTCTTGTGAGCTCAAGTTTTGTTATCTGACAGCCCATCTGGTCTTCAGTCTGACTGCTATATTTATATCTTAAATATGCTTTAAAAAATTATTGCCTAAGATTTCTCTTAATTTGTAAATCTTAGCATTCTTCAAGAACTGTGTTGAGTCTTATAAAAACAGAAATACCACAACTAAAAAAAAAAAGAAAAGAAAAGATACAAAATAAATCACTGATTCAATCTTATTTTTGCAATTGTCATTTTTGGATAATAGCCAAGAATGGATTTTTTTGAAGCAGCTTATGAATGCAGAGTACAACTCCCTCCATTGTTATCAGAACAAAGATCACTTACTTTGAATGACTCAATATATGTAAACACAGCTGGTCCAATAGCTTGAGTGGCAATGAAACACACTGCCATAGAAGAGCTGGTTTCAGGTGTGACCCGAGGACTCAGATGCACTTGTGCAAAAAGCCCAGAGGCCGTACTATGTCTCTTTCTGATCCAGAGCAGTAACTTATGCTCTCTAGAGGAGTTTCTCCCTTGCCGAGCTTAGAACCTTCCAACGAGGGGCGCCTGGGTGGCTCAGTGGGTTAAGCCTCTGCCTTCAGCTCAGGTCATGATCCCAGGGTCCTGGGATCAAGCCCTGCATCGGGCTCTCTGCTCAGGGGGGAGCCTGCTTCCTCCTTTCTCTCTGCTTGCCTCTCTGTCTACTTGTGATCTCTCTCTCTCTCTCTCTCTCTGTCAAGTAAATAAAATCTTAAAAAAAAAAAACAAAACCTTCCAACTAGATACAGACTCTCAGAGTTCCCAGATATGCAAAATTTCAAACACATTGGGGGAATTTACAGAAAGTTGCCACCTTTTAGTCTTACTGTGCAAGAAAATCAGACAAAAAAATTCCCATCAGCTACTCTCTCCATCATTTTATTAAAAAGGACATTTTAACATAAAAAATTAGTAAGGAATATCCTTTTAAATTTAACGCATTTAAGCTTTATAAAACCTGCTGCCTTCTTAGTTTACAGTGTATCAGAGAAGGCTTTGTTACACACAGTGCAGTGTTAGGGCCCCACCGGCCCCGGCCCTGTCTGATAAGTGCTGATGCCCAGAGATCCGAGCTCACGGGCAGTATTGGGTGGAGCACCATTTTCCTCAGGGCCCAATGAAAGAAGAGCCTGCCAGACCTGAAGATTTCACATTTCCAGAATGTGCCACTTCCAGGCCACAGCTTGGCCACAAGGGACTCACAGGCTGCACAGGCTCCTTGAGGAGCAAGTAAAACCACGGAGAGCCTTCCTAAGAAGACAGAATGCTTATAGCCTGGCACTCAGCCACCATATTGCAACAGCATTAGAGTCAAAGCAAGGGAAAGCTTTTTGTATTTTAAAATCTCATCCAGACCCTCTAAACTACGTGTCTGGAAATCCTTGGTATTTATAAGGGATAAATTCTGAGATATGAAAAATCTCCAAATATGTGAATATGGAGATACTTACATAGCCTCCTCATTTTTTAAGTAATTAGGTTGTTATTGTTGTTTTTTTTCCTCTTGAGATGTGGATTTCCAAAACATATTATCTCCCCAAACCAAGCAAATGTTTTTGAAAGATATATTCATTTTCTTTTTCATATGAGGATTATTTTTTTCTTTTTCACAGAAACCAGGTTTTCCATCACTCCAAGAATTATTTCCTAGGTCAGGAGTTGGAAACAAAAACATTTGATTGGAGAGGGATGCTGAGTGGCTGACTAGGTTAACCCACTAGCTCCTCAATCACTCCCTAACACTAGCTTCAAAGTACATGTGATTCAAATTTGAACCTCAGCAAAACTGCCAATTAACACATCACAAACCTTCATGGTCGATTGCAAATATTCAAAACCTAGAGTGTTAAATCTGCGAATACCAAGGGTCTCCTGCATAGTTCTCTGGCAGCTCAGTGTTATATAATTTAGGGTGAGAAACCCACGCTGCTGTGGGGAATGGTAACAATCACTAACTACATCTTCTTTTGTTCTGATTCAAAAGCACAATAAAAAAAAAAAAGCAAAATCCATTTTTAAAAATGAACATACTAATCGCCTACATCAATTTCTCTTGTTTTCACTATGCCCTGGCATGGAGTCAATGGATTTTACGAATTAAGAAATTGGGAGATCGCTAAACATTGTGCAGGAGAAAAAGCTGGTTAAAGATGTCTTTATTACTGAACTACTATGCTAAAGAAAAATATCTCACATTTACCAGCATTCTTGAGGATTTGATGTTCTTTCAAAATAAACTTAAAATACTTTGCCTGGTTGGACGCCTGATGACAGATTTTGAGAGGAAAAAAAAAAATCACCTACCAGCCACTGGGTGGCTAAACAATAATGTGGAATGTTTGTGCCTCCTCAGCTGTGAGTGATGAGTTAGCCTCTCAGACGCTGCTGTGATACACGGCTCCCCAGCTAAAGTGCCCAAGTCACCAAGAGCCATACCAATTAACACTCATTTGGAAAGATCCCCTAATGGGTCTATACGGGAGAAGTCAGAAACAGAATATGTGACGGAGAAATACTCTGTGCTTGGGCTTATCCTCAGATTTCAGCGCTCTCAGAGGGAATATGTTCAAAAGTTTAAAAGTCAAAGCAACATACACCTACCGAGTATTTATTCAAAATCCAGAATTCTGTTTTGAATAAGTTTTGAAGAGGAAAAATAAATGGTCCCTGTCCTAAAGGAGCTCAAAATTTCATATTGAAAAGAAACACAAATAATAGCAAATATAGTAGTAACACTGACTGAATGCTTCCCAGATGCCCACCACTCTGCAATTTCATCTAATCCTCATGATAATCTTATGTGTCGAATTCCAAGGTTGTGGGTAGGTTATGGATGAGAAAACTGAAGCTTACAGAAGTTAAATAACCTACCTAAGTCTCTCTGTCTCGAAAGCACATGCTTTTAACTGTTCCATCATGTATATATTCATGTGTACATACATACATACATACATACACACATATATGACAGTGGGGAAACATTTAAACAAGGGGAAGGTTCAGTGGTATTTATTGATGCTTTACGTAATGAATAAACATGAGTTATATTAAATGTCTATTTGAGGGATATTTGTGGGTGTCTTAGGTTAATATGTCTACCTCTACCTAGTAGGTGAGGGGAAGCCCAGCTATGAGCTCAAATTCCTTCTTTCCTCGGTGGAAGGAATTTCTAGGAGGGCTTTCTTTGTACTCTTCTATCTAAGAGCACACGTCATCCTTTGCCATTTATTGTAGTGATTTGTGTAGGTGTTATAATTCTCTACTAGGCTGGAAGCTCTGGAACAAAAAGGATTCGGTTGCTTTCTCAATATTTAGTGATTGTTTTATGTCTAATAGCAACTCGACATTTATAAATTGTAATAGTCTAATGAATTCATCAGCAGATACTGGGAGCCATCACCTAATACGTGTCCTTGATTTCCTTGGTTATATTGTGAGTCTCCACAATTCATTTGGCTTGTGTGTTAGCAGGCATTATTCCATAGGACACTGGAGAAAATACTCAAAAGGCAGACAAAAATAAACTGTTTTTCTCAGTATTTTTTCTGAGATTACTCCAGTAGTGCCAGCAAGAGGAAAAGAACTGATAGTTTGCTAGATAGATTTTGAAAACAAGATATTCTGAACTTCAAATTCTAAAATGAATGGAAGACTCTATATCCATCTTATTAATAAAAGTTGATTCATTTTAGGGGACAGTTTTTTTTTTAAGATTTTATTTTATTTATTTGACAGAGAGAGGCAGCGAGAGAAGAAACACAAGCAGGGGGAGTGGGAGAGGGAGAGGTGAGACAGGGGGAGAGGGAGAGGCAGGCTTCCCGCCAAGCAGGGAGCCTGATACAGGGCTCAATCCCAGGACCCTGGGATCATGACCGGAGCCAAAGGCAGTCTCTTAATGACTGAGCCACCCAGGCACCCCTAGGGACCAGTTTTAAATGAAAAACAAAAAGTTACAGGAAGAACTCATTAATTGTTGGCTCGTGAGGACATCGAGTAATTTTAGAAACTTTTCTCTCCTTAGTGAAGTCAGTTGTGTCAATCATCTTGTCATTTTATTTAAACAAATTGTTGCATATTAAAGGAAAACGCTGATGTTTCTATTTTAGAAATAACCATTATTTAAAATATTTGAATGAAACTTAATTTAAAATTGATCCCAAGGGTATGGACCTGTAATATTAATTTAATCACTTTTGCAGCATTATACTATTGATAATATAACAACATTAAACACATACTTCATTCTTATCATCCATGAGATTTACCTCCCTCATTCGAGAGCTGCACACGGAGCATTCTGTAATTGCTCTTTGCCAAAGAACTGTTTGAGTGGACATTAATTCCCATAGGACTTGTAAAAAGAAGTATGTCAGCTTTAGTGAAAGGTAAATGATTGCCACTCAGGAAACCAACAGCAAAAAAATGGGAAGAGTACAAACTCAGTCCTATGTTTAAGTTTAGTTCTTAGAATACTTACATCCAATCCCTAGGAGCTACACCTAAGAACCACTTAAAGTAACCAGGGATATGAAGTCTGTGTAGCTCTCTAGAAAAGATCTTTATCCTGTTAATTTATATCATTTTACAAGTTGACAAATACCTATGAGCTTCCCAAGTCAAAAACAGTCAACCCACATTGTGGGAAAAGAGATACCCGTTCAGCGTTGGGCAGCTGACGTTGAAAGCCAAGTTTGGAAGACCGTGTGTGAATAAAACCCACTGAAAGAGAAAAAGCCATTCTTATTTCATAACCAAGTAACCAATAAATAACCATTTCTTGACTGTCCCCAACGGAGGGGTATTTGCTCTGCTCCATTCTGCTGTTCAGAGCTATGAGTGACCTTTGTGCCGGTTGCCCACATTTAGTGAGGATTGAAGTTCTTTTGCTTTGCGCTCATGAATACCAGCCATCATACTCAACAGTCTCCCCATCCCCACCCAAGCACCCTAGCCCGATATTTCATTGACTTCTTATTTTCAAAATTCTCTACCACCACCTCAATGTAGCATCCTGTTCCCAAGGTATGGCATTGCATAACCCGGAATTGAGACACTCCGAGACGCTAAAGACCACCAACCCATCCTTCTGTCCTCGCCTCACCCCTCTTACTGCCTTGCTTTTACACTATCTGCCTTTCAACCTCATTTGGACCTGCTTCTTCCATCTTTCCCACTTGTCTCAGTCTATTAGGACTTCTCTTGGATTCTCTTCTTTCCTTATTCTTAATATATTCTTTTATTATTATTATTATGTGCAACCGCACTCAATCCATCAATTCTTAAAAATTTCCAGCTGCTTTCTTTCCATCAACTGCTCCTATCCTTAGGTTTTAGTATCACTCTATGACCTGACCTAAAGATTGGTGCCACCCCAAATGTACAGTGGCCAAGGCCAAATGGGAGCTCAAGATGACTCTTGACAACCCTGCTGTAAGTTCCTGGCCCTTTCTCTCTTCCAGTATCACAGGTGCTATTTCTAACCTTCACACCACTCTTCTCAAGTTCCCTCTTCACTCTTAGCAGATAATCTGGCCTTCTATTTCACAGAGTAAATAGTGGTTATCACAGAGGATATCTGTCAACATCCAGCTCCCCACCTTTGAATCTATTTACCTTCACACATCTTGTCTCAGAGAATTAGAGATGCCTCCTCCTGTTAGAGTGTATTTCTCCACTGACACCTTTGGCTCATGCCTCTTTAAAGGTTTTGATCTGTCAATCATTCCTTTTCTCACATAAAACCTCGCTTAAATCCCTCTCATCTTAAAAAAAAAACCAAAAACAAAAACAAAAAACCCCTCACCTTTGTAGTAGGTTTAACAGGGATCCCAAGAGATATGTCCAAGTCCTAACCCCAGGCACGTATGAATGTGAACTTATTTGGAAATAGGGTCTTTGCAGATGTAATTAACTTAAGGGTCTCGAGATGAGATCGTCCTGGGTTAGAGTGGGTCCTAAATCTAATGACAGGCATTCGTATAAAAGAGAGAAAAGGAGAAGTTCATGTGAAGATGGAGGCAAAGGCCGGGGTTATGCTGCCACAAGACAAGGAATGCTCCGGATTGCCAGCAGCCACCAGGAGCTAGGAGAGAGGCATGGAATAGTTTCTCCCTCAGCCTCCTGAAGGAACCACTTCTGCAGACACCTTGATTTTGGACTTCCAGCTCTCAGACTACAAGATAAATACATTTCTGTTGTTTTAAGCCATGCGTCTGTGGTAGTTTATTACAGCAGGACCAGGAAACAGATACACCCCCTGTTCCATAAAGCCCTTTTACTTATCAACGATTTCAATCTTTTTATTCCCTGAGAGACGAGACTCTGCTCTGTCTCCTACCTTGACTGTGCCACTGAAAGTGTGATCCCCACAGTCATCATCTTCCGACACTTACCCTTATGATCTCATGTAACCTTGATTACCGCCCTGAAGTCCCTATCTCCAAATATCATCACACTGGGGGTCAACGAAGGGATTCCACATATCAGTTTAGGGTGGGGGGACACAAGCATTCATTCTGTAACAATGCACAAAAAACTCCGTTCCTCGCATGAAGTAAGCACTCCAAGTATGGCAGGTTCCTCACTGCCATTCACTCATTCACTCAATAGTATTTTGGTGAGAGTGTGGGAATATGTTAAGAGCTAGGATAAAAATGTAAATCTGACAGAATGTTCACCTTTAAATCATTCCCAGTCTAGTCAGGGGGCAGACTCATTAACTGATAATGAGTGCAGGGGTAGATCTCTCCAGAGGGTGGAAAGGTGGGTGAAGGAGTGGTAAGGACCAGATGACACTTCAGCTGAGTCTTGACCAAATGGTAGAAACGGCCAGGTCGGAACAGTGTTCCAGGCAGAGGGAACACCACGGGCAAAGGCAACTATGAGAGACCATGGCATGTTCTGGGACAGTGCGTGATCCGGTGTGTCCAGAGTACAGTGTGTGTGTGTGTGTGTGGGAAACCAAACCTGGAGAGACAGACAAGGACAGATGATGAAACAGCTCACACTCTAATCCTGAAAGTCTGGGGGAGCCATTGAGGAATTTAAGGCAGAAGGGCGACACATTTAGGTTTATATTCAAACACTACTTCTTGTGGTAAAAAAATGGCTCCATCACTTACTGTCTTTGGGACTCAACAAAAATCACTTAATCTCTTTGTGTCTTATTTTCCCATCTGGTAAGTGGAGAAAACAGATAACACTACAAGCTCAGAGGGTTGCTGGCATGTGATTAAATAGTTCGTTATATGTAAAGCACTCAGTGTCTAACACACTTGATAGGTTCCATGAACGTTCTTTGGTATCATTATTTTAATAAGAGTACTGTGGCAGCACAGGAAGCACTCAGGGTGGAAAGAGGCTCAGAGGACAGCTCCCTCAGGAAGCAAATGCAGTCATCCAGGTTTGAGACTGTGGCCCTTCCCTGTGCGCTCACTATGTTCCAGACACTGTGGCCTCCTTCCTATTCTCCACCCAACCGAGCTCATTCCTACTTTTTCCCTTTGCACTTGCAGTTCCTATAACCCAGAATGTTCTTTCTCCCAGCTCTTAGCAGGGCTGGCTTCTCATCACTTAGTATTCAGCTCAAGTGTAGTCTTTTCAGAGAGGTCTCCCCTGACCATCGTAGCTAAGCTGCCCAGTCCCCTTCCTGTTCATCTGTCTATTTTTCTTTTTCTCATAGAAATCATCACTACCTGAAATGGTCTTTTGCATTTATGTGTCCATTTTCTTTTCCTCTCACTAGAATGTAAGCTACCTTGTCTGTCTGGTGTACCCAGAACAGGATTGTTCACAGAGAGAAGGAATGAGTGAGTGACCACTTGAACTAAGGAGATGGAAAAAGAAGGAAGTAACCTATGTCGGGTGGTCACTGTACCCACTGGAGCCCACATGACCCTTCTCCTGGGTACTACAAATGCCTCCAAACCTACAGCCCTATCTTTAGCTCCACCCAGTCAAGCACTTACTTCAAACTCCCTTCGGTTGTTCCATGAGGGGTCAAGTTTGGTTCTCATTAAAACTCCCAAAAGCACTGAGGGCAGCGGCCACACTCTAACATGTCTTTCATCCCTTCTAACGCAGTAGTGGCTCTAACCTTATGTCTTCCCCTTCTTGCCAAGGACTTTTTTGCAAATCTAATGAAGATTATGAACTCTCCCCAGAAAAACACATGTAGTCACAATAAAGTATCTGCTAGCTTCATACTTCTCGAGGTCTACGGATGCTAAGTTTAGATGTCTGCCCTCTGAACGCTGATCATGAGGCAGGACAGTCAGAATGTGTGCACTGACTCCCTGCCACTGAAGCACTACTTCGTCTGTGAAGGTCAGTGAAGGTGGAAGTCATTTGGCAAGGCTCGGTTCAGGTGCAGCTTGATCTAGATGTTCAAGTATGGGTAGGACTGCACACACAGAAGAGGGAAAAGGGGATTCAAGGTATGAGGAAAAGCATGAATAAAGGCATGAGGTGGAGGACATTCAGGTGACCCATTCCAAGAGCATGCTTGAGAGAATGGAGAAGTAGGCGGGTATATAAGGTAGGGAATATAAGACCTGACCTAGCACAGGAGGCCATGACAAGGCTCTATACCTTTCTGAGCAGAGGAAAGATGTGAGGACAGTGGTGTTCCGACAAGGGAACACAAAGAAGAGAAGAGAGAAGGGGCCAGGAAGCAGAAAGCCTGGCCCAAGTGGCTAAGATGGCAGCAGTTACGAATGGAAAGGCAGAAAAGAAGCAGAGAAATGTTCCAAAGGCAGAACCAGCATTTGGTGAGGACAGATTAAGGGATCTAGTGTTGGAAAGAGCTGGGGATGGGATGACCAGCGAAGCAGGGGAAAAAACCATCAGTCATATCTTCCTCATAGGATGGTGGGTCATGCACTAGACTAAAACCAGCACAGTTGTTCCCTTCACCAATTTTGAGCCTACACCAGGCACCAATGTACATATCCAACATGTTTCCCAGAAAACCTGCAGTGAGGGCTACCAAATTCTAGGAAGTGAAATAAACCCACGTGTAATGTTTCCAGAATGTATATCAAAATGCCCACGTGGAAAACATCTCAGAGAAGCTCTCTTATAGCCGCCGGTGCCCTGCGTGGAAGCTGCTTTTAATGCAAATGCATCTGATCATTAGTTACATTTCCCCTCTGTGTCTGAAGCCTTCTCAACAACAGCGGCACTGATAACACCAACCAGCATGGCTAATGGCTTTGCACAGCTCCACCTCACTGTCTAAGGAAGCCGTACCCGGAGGTTCACATGGATCTCGGCACCAAGTAAAGGAGTGCACCTGCATCTAAAGAGCCTCGTACAGGAGTCACTGGTCACAAGCCTTCGCAAAGGCACAAGGCAGCAGCAGCTACAGCCCCACAACTCATTCAGATTCCCCCACCTCAAAACTGTCCTTCAGGACCAAGCCCTACACAGATTGTGCATGGTGACAGCTGCAGGTAGAAACTAAGTGACTAGGTAATGGTATTGACTTTGGGATGATACTAACTCTTTCAGTGTCTGAAACATTCTGCACGATGCTCAATCGTTTGAAGTGAAATTGGGCATGAACTTACGTTTGGGGTAGGCGGTGGGTGGGGAGATCAAATTGCCAACTTGGTTAGATCAACTCTCTAATTGGGAGCAATTAGAACAATGAACTCTAACTGTTCAGAGGAAGGCCAGATTCAATAAAGACACTTTCACAGTGAGGTTGGAGCTAGAGCCGGGGGCAGTCTTGGCATTAGGATGGACAGCCATGGGAGCCTGGCACCAGCCCGAGGCTGGAGGGGTCAGTGTGAATTAATGCAAATTGGAACTATATGGTGGATTCTGTTCCCCACCTCCTACCCCAGAGCTTTACCAGTCAGCGAGACACACTGCCCAAACTTGTTCTGCTGTTTCGGGGACAAACACATTTTTAAAAAAAATTTTAAAAAATAATCAAATTATGAAAGAAAATTCAAAGGCTTGGATATTCTTTTCACTCTTTTTGTGGTCTTTGCGAAAAGTCTCTTTGCATCATCAAAAATAAATTACTCAGGTTGTCAGGTACTCTGTTGATGAAAGTTACTAGTCTGTGGCAGAGAAGCCCAGGCACCATAGGTGTGTTCTTAATGGCAGATCTGAGGAATGTTTAAATCAAGCTGTGGTTTGAGGCACTTTCCAGCCCGGTATTCAGTAGATACACTTGATCTCCATGATTTATTAGCACAAGAGATAGTGTTTTAAATCAGGCCTGTTATACAAGAAGTTCAATAGTTCCTGATAGAGACTTTCACACTCACGCAGTCTGGATGACCCATGTGCATCAGAACATTGAACCCAGTTGTTTGTATTCTCTGGGCTCGGAAGATCTTGAGAGTTAGCCCACAGGTGACTACGGTTCTACATAACAACTTGAGACTCTCCGAAGCAGCACACTGTCATTTTGGGAGCTAACCTCCCCTCCCTTGTCAGCTTAAAGTCTTTCAGGGCTGGAGAGAGCTAGACTGAGTTAGTGACCTCAGGTGTCCCTAGGTGGAAACCCAGCCCTTCCTTTTAGAAATAGGCCAGCAAGCTAAGGCCAGCCAGACTTCTAGAGACAAGAGTGGGAGTAGTGGAAGTAAGGGGCCAAACATACACAGGCTCAGCTTTCTGTCTCTCTTCCTTCCACAAGAGTGGAAGACAGGCGGGAAAAGAAACACTGATGGATCACTTACTATGCGCCAATTTTGGTCTCACCCCACAAGCCAGCTCTCATGATTTCATTTTGCAGATAAGGAAACAGACAGAGTCCCAGGGTTCTGTGTGCTTACTCTACGTGACCCATTAGGCAGTTTGCTTCTTAAAAATGTTTTCTAGAGGGAGCTAAAAGGTACCGCATCGAACTGGTACCTAAAATGAATTCTTGGATGCTCTGCGAATATCCTCTCTTGACTGTTCCCGGTTCTCACATGAAATGATGCAAGTAGAAATCAATTATTCTGCTGCTAAGTCCTTGACCTGACGGGCTCTCTGCCTAAGGGTGGCTGCCAGGGAAAGGTGGACCAACACAATGTCTGAATGAGTACTGTGCCCTCGTGGAGTACAGAAGTGGGTCAAGAACATGTGGTCAATTTTCCTACGGGCAGGAAATCCTTTAAGACCTTTAAGACCTGCGCATTCCTCTCTGACATAAAGGAGGTTGCTTGTGAGTTGGGATCAGGGTGAATCATAGGCCCTCGGGATCCTTTGGTCTTTACTGGAATCTGATTCTGTTTGGATCTTGGGTTTGACAACAAAACCCAATTAAACCAAACCAACTAGCAAACAAACAAACACTACACACACACACACACACACACACACACACACGTACATATGTTTGGTGGTTTCATCAGCATTTAAGGCATTTAATAGTCTGACCCATTCCTTTGCCAGTGGTCTAGAAAGTAACCTTGCTGTGCTTGGCTTTCTGCACGTGAGAAGTGTAGGTGTGTGTATATTTTCCCTCATCTACCCTGGAGGATAATTGAGACAAGAGCTTTCAAGCTATTTGAGCTTCTTACCAAATGATGCTACTGGAATACAAATGATTATTAGCATCGCTACTGTTAAACGGTTTAAAACTACAATATGAGAAGCAGGGCATATAGATCAGTGTGTCAGCATCCTGCATAATTGAAATTCAATTTGAAGTTAGTTGTCTTTGCATGCTCGGGTTCTATATGAAAGCATTCTTTTGATGAAAGCACTTTCAAGAGGCCAGATGTAGTCACCCAGCAAGAATAATGAAGGGGCAAGAACAGACACGCACAGGTAACACCTGTGGAAAATGGATGTTGGAGCTCTCATTTCTCTAATGCATGTTTATATTACAAAGTCCCACCGTGGTGAAGTTGGGGGACTCTTACAAGTCTTTATTAAGTGCTGAATGTACAGATTTATGTGACTTGAGACTAGCTGGAAACAGATACTGACGTTTTGCTTTGGTAAGGGAAGCATTTTGTTAGAAACAAAAATGTGGTATCGATGAACATTATTTCTGGGAGACAAATGTGATCTTTCTAGTCATTTAGGACCCTGCTCATGGGTTTGATGCTTGGGAGGCACCCTGGAGTACAGGCAAGAGCGTGGGCTCTGCAATCAGACACGCCTGGATTTATTTATTAGCTGTGGGACCTCAAGCACCTTGGTTTCCACCTATAAAATGGGGACAATAAAATCTACCTCAAAGGTTGTTGTGAAGATCACATAATGTAATGTGTATAAAGAACCCAGAACCAGAGTAGGCACTCGTTAAAAATTATTCCTGTTCCCTGCTGTTTGGCACGTTTCAAGCGTCTATATTGTTCTTCAAATACAGTCGATAGACTGGCATTTAAAAAATACCTGGTTTTGAACACTTGAATGTAAATGCTACACAGACCAGAGGTTATTTTCTTTTCTATAGACAACGCACTAAAAAAGATATTCTGCAATATTCTTGCGATTAGGACAGGCCTATTCAGAACAGGCTGTTTAGAAGAGCTCCATCTGAAAACTAGTCAGGAGAAGTGTCACAAAACGAAGCTGGAACATCCCTAAATGGTGTCTAAATTCCCAGGGACATCGTTCTGCAGGCAGAGTTTAAATGCTTAGTTCAATCCCTCCAACAGTGTCTCTGTGAAGTTCTTTCTCTGAGTCCTGAGATCATTCTAATTCTCTTCTCTTGGACCACAAAGGTCCTGTACAATTTCTGTTCCTTTCATCCTATTGGATGGACCTGGAATTTAAGACTCCTTCTAAGGGCCATCTAGAAAAGAAAGGGAAAAAATGGCATGAAGAATGGGGGTGGGGTCTGGTGGGGAAACTCTGGAAGGGCTTGGCATATCCCTGCTCCCCAGACTCCAGAGTCATACAGGAAACGTTCTGGGCCATGCACGCCGTGGGCCTCCATCGAACCTCTTTGGGGGAGCCTCTCACCTCTTCGGCAATGATAAGTCAGTGTCCTTCCTAAATTTTCTTGCCCGAGGGTTGCAGAATCAGCCCTGGAAGCCTTGATAATGAAAGTTATAGTATCACGGCAGTGTGTTCTTTAACATTTATGTGGTGGCCCCAGATGAGTTGGATTTCTGTAGAACACAAGGCCCCCATCTCTCAGTGACTTGAAGGAGTTTTGTATTAGTTGGAAGGAACAGAAGAAAAGCGGGGGTGGGGGGGTGGGTGGAGACAGAGGCCATTAAGACAGAGTCAGGGAAATGGCCGTTCAAATATATTCTTCTTAGAATATCCTGCAAAGTTATGAAAACTATGGTGGGGTAGGGGAGCAGTCATTTTTTTCTATCCTGGCTAGGGTCCTCACTTACTATATTATCTCAGAACTCTGAGATGATATAGATTAATTTCACCATTAATTTTTTCCTTTTCTTACAACAGGGCCAAAGGCATTTAAGAAAAATTTCTAAAAACAACAGATTAAAATTCAAAGAGTTTCAAAACATACTTAGCATGCAAGTTCTAGAAATCCGTTTCTGGGTATTTTCAAAAAGGACACACTTTTGTGAAAATTAAAAAAAAAAGAATGTTGACACTGACATTAATTTAGAAAAGATGAAAAGAATGAATGCACAGTCCATTTTATACTAAATACCAAATTAATATTCCAAATAACCGTACAAATATATGAACAAAACAGATGCAAATGTTGTGTACAAAATAACATTAAGTACAGTATCATTTTCTAGAAACATTCTCTTACTGAAAAAGTTTTTTCTCTTACATCAAAAATTAAGAAGTATAATTAAGAAATTATACTTCTTCCTCTGATGCAGAAACATGTCTAGTTAACATGGGAACAAGTTGGATGAAGAATTACTTTGGTCTCATGCTATTTTTAACACCTGAATTCCCTGTTTGGATTTTCTTAGGCAGGGACAAATGGTTTCTTTGAATAGTTCTTTGCAAGCATGCCTGTTTTAATCAGAATGCTTGTGCAATGCATAAACTTAGCTGAGGTATCAAACCAAGGCGACATGCGGTGTAGACACTCTGAGTAATTTGTTTGATCTGGACCCTGAGCAACTGCAGAAGCTAACTTAAAGCACATTGCTGTCTGTACTTGGGAAGGAAAAGACTAGCATTTCCTGGGCACTCTGCATTTATTTTTCAAGAAATGCAAGAAATAAAGTGGCCACTTTTATAAGTTTGGGCATATTTACAGCATTGCTTTATTTTCTTAATGCATAACAGCATCCATTCATCACTTGAGAGTAACAAAGCAGTAACCTGATATACGACAAATATTACGAGCTTAATGGCTGATGTCCATTACCAATGGGTCCTGCTCACTCTTGGGGGGAGATTGGCACTGAAGGATTACTGAGCAAACAGAGCACCTGAAAAAACTTGCACTCCACAGTCTGTCATCGGGGCTGTGATCGAGGGCATTACCTGAGAACAGCGGCTCTTATCTGAGGCTGCAAACGGCTGCCACTGCCAACAATTCTCAACAAAGAGCGGCGGTTAGGGAAGGCTGAGCCGCGGAGGCCCGGGAGGCTGGGGGCGCCCCCTTCCTAGAGCCCACCCCCTTGATGGATCACCTGAGCCCCAGCCCCACCCCGCCCCTGAATCCGATGGCCACAGCAACTGAGGACAGGCACCTCACGTCTCTGTGTGTTGAAAAACAGAAAGGCTCCAAACATTCTCTTTCTAATACTATAATATACTTAGCATTTAAAGTACTCTTTAATCTCACAACCGACTAAGGAATGTGTCCCTGCATATGGTTAAAACCGTGATGGAAATCTTTGGATTCTATCAATATTGAAAGTACGTGCTTTGCTGTCATCTGTCTTTCTTCTCCTTCCCTAAGAGGACCTCATATCCTTGAGAACTAAACTTGTCACACTGGTTTGACCCTCATGAGAAGTAAGTCACTGCTTTCTCTTTAGTTGTTTTACTTACCTAGAAAAGATCAGTTTTCCAACCAGGGGGGTTTATGGCTTAATGGACTTGTCAAATTATAAATTCCAGGGGAAAACAGGATTTTTGGAGTTTTGGTTTTACTCCTTTTACTGTGTCTGCAACCAAATAAAATATTTACAGCTTTCCCAGGAAAAGACATTTGCCTAATGTTGCCGTGTTGTTATTGTTGTTTCCTTGTGGGATTTTATTTCAATTATATATTAACATTTGACTTATTTGTTAAGGCCTGCCAATTTCATTTATAAGCTGATAAGTATAATACATACAAATACCAACTTCATAGCAGAAATAAAAAAATTTACAGGAAGTTGAAATATTTGGAATTAAATACTGATACTGTATCACTGTGATAATCTCTCATCAATAGTTAAATCCAGTGAAATGAATAATAGTCATTTGATGTTGAAGCTCATGAAAACACGCTGATAATGTTTCGCTTAAACTATTTCATAGTTGTTTTTTTGGAGGAGGGGAGTGTGAGTGGAGCAAGTATCTTCAGGGAAAAAAGGACAAAGGTTAGAATGAAGAAGGAACGTGACATGTCTTTTTAAGAAAACCGGTGGGAATTTGATGCTCATATGCGGTCATTATACTTTCATTTTGTTAGCACCTTTCCTCCTGAAAAAATTTATTTCTATCAGTCTTCGTCAAAGAAAATATCAAATAGTTGATTTAAAAAAAAAAAGAAAGTAAAGGCATGTGCAAAGTACTATATCCGAGGTTTAAAGATGAGATCCACAACTTCATAGGGTGGCATTTAAAATCCACTGGCCTTAGCACCTAGAAGTGTTTTTGTCAAAATTAAATTTTCTTTTTGAAGTGTGGTGGCATCTTAGGGTATCAGTATATTTACAGTGACAATTCTAAGGTAATAAGTATAATAATCATTATGAGCTAGCTCAAAGGAAATGTCCAAGCCAAAATAAGTCATCACCATCAAAGTTTCAAATCTGTGCAAAAATTACAGTTATTTCTAAACCTAACTTTTGAGGGTTTCGGTGCATTATTCTGTTTAAATCTATAAATTATCTATATCTCTCCTTCGGCCTTTGAAATTCTGCCACATCTGCTCTTGCCAGGTAAAATGTTGAATCTATTCTGCTTTAACTCGCAAAAAAGGGAAAAAAAACCCAACAACAACAGAAAAGTATGGATTCGGCACTGTGAATTCCCAAAATTCTTTTGCACATGAGTCCACACTGGATATTCAAAATGGTTTCTGTTCTGCTCATATTTAAACAGACAGTTCACTCAGTAATGGATTATTGAGAATTTTTGTTCTCCAAGAAGCCTGCAACACTTTTGAGGGTGCAAAAATAAGTCCTCTGTTAGAAAAGCCACAAAATAATGGGATTTGGGAAATCTGGTTTAAGATGAAAAGTTAGCTAGCACACACAATTGCACAGTGATGACTGCCCTATGTTTTGAAAAATAAACTTTTCAAAGCAGGAATCTGGGAAAGTTGGACTATTATAAAACTACATATATCACAGCATCACGGTACTGGAAAAAGGGGATGTGTATAGTCAAATTCTGTATTACATGTTCCAGAGACAGTATTTTAGTAATAAAAGGAACATGTTATATCAATTTTCATTAAATAATAAGAGTTTAAAATTCTATGCAGCAAACAATGCCAACAAAAGATCTGTCCTTCCTTTTTTAAAAAAATTCAAAATAAATAGCAAGAAATTAACAAACATAAGCAAACGACTGCAGGCTTTAAAACTACTGTTTATGCTTATATTGGAATGATTAATCTAATTGAACCACAGTATATTTCTAAGTGGATCCTCCCAGAATTATTTAAATCTAGAAATTTTTAGAGAGAAAATTATGCTATAAGTTGCTAATTAACAAGTAAACATCTTTTTCAAACTAAGGTATTCCGATTAGGTAACACTTTATAAATACATGCATTACTTTGGATGTAACTTAAAACTATACCACTAAATCACCTTTCACAGGGAAACACTCTGTACTTTACAATAAGATTCTTGTTCACTACTTTTTTACTTCCTCCATCTAAACAAAAACACTTTACCCACCTTTTAAAGTCTAGAAATTTCTTTTAAAAATCTCACTGAAAGCCTCTAGGTTTTAGTAACTAATATCTATGGAGAAAAATCTGGCTTAATTATGGTGCTTTGCTCCACCAGCAGCCATTTTAAACAGAAAACTGGTTTAGTTGTGTTGACAATCACATTTTAAACTGATTCTTTCCAGATGAAAAGATACTTTTTCAAACAATGTAATAAAAATGTAAACTCAGCTGTTTCACAGACATAAAAGTGATTTATATCACATGTACTGTGCTCGTGGAGTTTTTCTCCTTACACAATGGAAGTTTTATTTTAAGGAAAAGTTAATAATTAACAGCTAGGAAAATCCCACAATGCAAAGAAGTCAACTATAGGGGATTAACCACCCCCCTTTGCTCTCCCACAAAAATCAGCCAATAAACCTGGTGAGAAAACGATGTGATATTTAAAAATTAAAAAGAGTCAACATCAGGATGGTCCTTGCCTTTGGTGGGGGCCAGGTGAGGTGGTGAACGGAGGGAGGGACCAGGTGGCTTCTGGGAGCTGAAAATGTTCTGATTTTTTATCTGAGTGCTGGATACATGGGTATCTAGCTTGTGAAAATTCACTGCAACTGTACACTTACATGTACATTCTGTATGATACTATACTTCAACGAAAAAATTTTAAAAAGAGATTACATATCATATTTTTAAATGATAGTATGAAAAAAATTAGCGTAACTAGGTAAGTACTTACAAATACACTGAGGTAGAGTGGGACCATCAACTAGTCCCCCCATGGAACTCTATTATCAGAGAACCAAAAAATCATGCTGGTGGCTCATGTGATGAGTCCCATGCTAGCCCTAAAGGAGCAAAGAAGAGGGTCATATTTTACACTTTAGGAGAGAGAAATATGCGTGAGAGAGAAAGAATGTATCTGAGGGCTCCTAGCTTCAATCTCCACAAAAACATGATCTTTTTGAAGAGACTTTAACGGAGGCCTGTAAAATTCATGTTTCCAGCAGAATTGTGCAATGGCTGTGAGTCTGTATTTTGTACATCCAGTTCCCAATTATTCCTGTTAATGGGAGGCAGGCCACACGGGTAATTGAAAACCCACAGTCAAGGGCTGGAACATACCCCTCCTCCATCAAAATGGGGGTCAAGTATTAAATAAATAGAAAAATTGGTCTCTGTTTGAATTGCTAATAAACTGTGAAATGTCCAAAGTGCAGGCAACGGCAGGGCAAGCAGAGGACACCATCCAGCTAGTGATCCCCTGAAAAAAATTCTAGAATTGGACAGATGAAGTGAATACCTTTATATCGCAAACATTTACTTAGTACATCTGCTCCGTGAATTCTAGTATTTAAAACTTTGACGTTTAAGCCATCGGCACCCAAATGTTTACTATTTCCGTTTTCTCAATGTAGTATTTCTTCTGTCATTAAAAAATGGAAAGCAATGCGTAGGATTAATCTGCGGTCTCGTGCATTCTGAAAGAATTCTCAGTTGTCCCCCACCACCAGCACTTCCATCAAGGAAAAAAGATTTTTAACCACAATCGCAGCTCCCACCGCATCTCACACCCCACAGCTTACAGGCGGTTGCCACCAGTTCTCTCCTTCTAGAACTCCTCTTTCGCGTTCTGGTTTACTAACCCTTGCCTCTCTGGTGTCCTTACCCTCTGAAATGGGGTCTTATACTGGCTTTATTTACTTTTTTTTTTTCAAGTCTGAGCAAAGTAAAAATATCATCGTTAAGCATACACGTACGTACGCGTGTTCAGCTCAAATAAAACTGAAAGGTCTGGATACAAACAGGCAGCAGGCGAAGATACCGTGACTAGTTCTTTGTACTGTGTGGGGAACGCAAAAGAATTCCACTGTAATTTGAAATCTCTGAAACAGCTCTATTCTGAGGGAAAAGAGAGGCAGAGTGTGGGAGGGAATGGGGGCAGCAGAGAAAGATAAGTACATTTTTTTTGATCCGGCAAAGTCACTGATGGGAAAATCTGAAAAAACAGAGTCAGTGCAAGAACCTCGGGTTCACACTTCCAAGCAGCCAGGAGGCCAATGTGCTATTTTCTACCTCACGGTCATCCTGAAGAAGGAGCCTCTTCCCATCCCTCTTTACCCTCTGTCCCCCTCCCCCACCCCAGAAGAACACAAAAGTCCCTCAGCACGAATACCACGATCGTCTCACACTCCATGTTATCTGCAGTTAGAAGTGAGGGCGAAGTGTGAGCAGAAGTATATGATGAACCCAAAGTTAATGGACCAAATGTTTTCAGAGTTACTTGTGTACATCCCCAGGGTCAAATTCAGTCCTCAGAAGTCCACGTGCAGTTTCCATAGAAATAACTATAAATACTAAGCAGGGGGAAAAGAGCTGCAGTCAGTCTTTTTCTCTGTATTGACACATGGTCTTTATTCTCTTCTGGCTCTATCTCCTGAATGGCAAGTTTTGGCTTGGTTTTATTTATGCAGTGGAACTTCAACTCACACACACCTTCGAGAGAACCAGAGTAAAATACTCGTTGTGGGGATCAGTAAAGAACTAGAAAAAACTTGGCAAGAAGAAGCAAATCAAAGAAGGTCATGAAACATATTTATTTTATTGGGCTATGAAAAAAAATACAGACTCGGAAAGTGAATATGATGTAATCTCAAAGGAAAATAAATAGTTGACAGAGATGGAAGTGTCAATCAGCAAGCATCGAGGCAAAGGAGTAAAAAAAGTTCATGGCCAAGGCGAGTGTAGATAAAATACCACACAGGCAACGAATGCATACAGTTAGGGGCAGGTGCATAGAGCGTTAACGAGGCAGTAGAAATGAGTAGGAAGTTGTTTCCTTGTTAGGGCCGTTCACTTTTCATTTCTCTCCACGAGTGTTTTTATTTCCACAAAAGAAGAAAAAAAAACCCCCTACTTTCAATAAAGTTTTAATAACATGAATTGTAAGGAATCTTTTAACGGACACACAACAGTAGTATGTAATATGCTTGTTTCAGGGTGATTGGAAAGTACGATTATATAATGAATTAAAAATTTAATTGAAGAGCTACTTATTGATGATGTTTGTAAACATCTCAGAAAATAAGGCTCTTGTTCAGGTAATAAAAACTAAAGATCTGTTTATGTCAATGACAGTACATAAAATTGACTAAAAAAATCAACAATATAAGAATCTCATAAGTTTCAAATAATCTAAGTTTTACTCACAGCAAGAATTTATGCATTTACTGCATTTGTCTTTACCATACACCGTGCTTGCATTATTGGAGGCCACTAGACCTTTCTGGTGAAAACTTTATTTACTATGACTTTGTGAATCAAGGGGAAATGAGCGAATTCCCAGGCCACCATATATGACTATAGCTTATTATAATCACTTTAAAGATACAATAAAAATAATCTATTTAAATTGCTTTTTTTACAGGGGCTTTGAGGGAAACTGCCTTTTTATAAATAAAATTAGAACATGATTTTAAAACGCTGCTGAGTGGTATATAGCTTAGAAAATGATTTTAACTTTGTTCTTAAGTCCTAAGGATCATAAATACGTGATCAGTTTGGTCAATTTAAGCTACAAGTAAACCAATTCCATTCTGAGCAAAATTTTGCTTGGGGCAGGGTTTTGTTGTGTTACATGATTCCGTAGGTCAAGTTCTGAGTTCAGCTTCTTGGGGTGAGAGTACAGCATACCTGTACCACAACGATGCTCACCTGGCAGAGCTTAACAAAGGTCCAGGCATCTTAACGAAAGTGTAAAATAAAATGTGACTCGCTTAGACTTAGCGTGTCATCAGAGGACTTTGGTTTTGGTTTCAAAAGAAGGATGGATTTATGAGAGGCTACTTGTTACTTCTAGATTCCTAGTCAGAGAAGCCCAAGACTGAGGAAGAGTTGATTTCTAAAACCGGGGCTGGTGTAGGTCTGAGACAGACAGTGTGGATGCATGAAGCGTCTGTGCAGTGTGAGTCACATGCCCGAATGGAGCCCTTCTTGCGACAACGGTAGCCGCCAACTGTTTGCCACTCTGAGATTCCTGTCACCAACACAGAGGAGCAAGCAGGAGGCAAACTCACAGAGTCCTTCAGACAACCACGGCGGTACCATAAACTCTGCCTGAAAACTCCGTAGACAGTTCATGCAGACTGGCCTGGAGGGTGTGGGGAAGAAGAGCAGATCTCCACAGATGTGGCGTGGTATGTACGTAATACCCTCAGAACAAGGGTAGCCTGAATACTGAGGAGTCACGGGAAATGTGACAAAGGAGGACAGTGGCGACTGATCAAGGGAGGAGATGTTTTTCCTTCTTTAAGTAGGTTTAGCACCATGTAAATCAAAGAAGGGCCTGCAAGTGTCTAGGTTAGCTCTCAGGAAGAGGTAGTAAGTTGATGCTCTAGAACACAATGAAAATGCCACAGACACCGTAACTGCCAATTTACTAGCAATCTCTGCATGATAACATATTGTAAGACTTTAAAGCTGAACATAATAAAAAAATTAAGTCAGAGAATGACGAGTACTGTGTAATCTCACTTATATGTGGAATCGAAGACAATAAACTCATAGGAACCTAAATAAATAAATAAATAAAATGTAGACAATCATCACCACCATGGACACGAGGCAGAAAGGAATTAAGAATAAATTAAATCTGTTGAGGAATAAAATAGGAGTTCCTCTTAGTAAATAAATAAATAATATGTTATTTTCTTTTTTAAAAAGAGGACCAAGTCCAATTTTGAACAGAATTAAAATTTTTAATCTAGTTTAGCTGACTTCAACAAACATTTGTTGAATTTGATCTAAGATGCAAGCACTATGTTGGGTCCCAGGGACATCAAGATAGCTGTGAAAGGATCCTGACCCTTGAATAGCTCACTACTGCCTGGTGGTGACCTGCTGATTAGCTTTATATACATACTTGGTGTAAAAGCCACAGCTGCTGCAAGATTCTGATAGCCCTGGATTTTCTCTGGTCTATTCACATGTATGATACACAGCACACTCGCACAAAAACCTTCGCGTCTCCACAGGGACATTTAGTTCTGGTGGTGAAACTGAGAACTGAGTTATGTGAATGTTCACCTATCAGCTTTGTCAGAAGATACACATTTTTTTTTTCAAAGGGAAAGAGCTAGTGCGCTTTAGATAACTGCCTTGGGGCTCTGGAGGCAGCCAGCAAACCTGGTTTGCATTTCTAGCTGTGCTCCACTCCTTAGCAAGCAACCTTTAACAAGTTGCCTAATTTTTTTCTCCCGTTTATTTTAATCAACCTAAAATAGGATCAGGACCCAGTGGGGGTGGGGAAGTGTGGTAAAGAGAGGAGAAGCGATAGCTAGGATAAGTTAGAGGAGTATAGAATTCTTTTTTTTTTCTTTTTTTGAGGAAAGATGTAGAAAAAGAGTTATGAGTGGGAATTATAGATAATATCAAATTTAAAAAAGTAAAGGGAAGTTCCACTATTCTCCCGATAATTTGGTGAACTATTTTTACTCTAACAGACCATTTCCAAATGGGTACTATCTCTACTTATAGAAAGAATTGCTTGTTTTTCGAAACCTTTCAAATGTCTCATTTAAAATAAAGGCAAAAATCTAATGCTATTGATATTTAGCTATAGGCGAAACTGAAAAACAAACAATGTAACAGCTTAAAACCAGTTCTAAAAGCTTAGAGCAGTCTGTCTCCCCTCCCCACCAACAATGAGGAAGAATAACAAAAACAAGAAACAAGACCAAAGAAATTTAAGAGCTCTTACTACAGGTAAGTTATAGGAAACAGCAGAAAAGACAGTTGATGTGGTAAGCAATGTGGTTTAGATTTTGCTTTACTGTTACCCAGAAAGTTTGCATGGCCCGTGTAAATTCTGTCGCAACGAATCTCTGAACAGTAGCATCTTCCTCTTCAAGGTTTTACTTAACTTCACAACCCCTGTCGTTAAACATAATTTGGGGGAGCAAAGGAGAAGGGAGTGAGCAGGGGCACAAATTAAGGGAAGAGCGTTAAAGAAATCAACACAAAAAGTTTTAATGTAGTTGATCTTCAAACCTTATCTGAAAAGTCTGAATAGGATGAAAAGGTTTTCTCTATTCACTAGTTTCTCTTAATCCTCAGTCCAAACATTTGCCCCAATAAACATTAGATTATTTTTATGTCAGCTATAAAGCTGTCAGTCCTCAATAAACAGATACACTCCTGGTGGTTTTACCTTTGCTGTCAAAGAATTGTCAATATGCATACTGGCTCTCAAATTAAAACAAACACACAGGAAAAGATGTGTAAAATAGAAGCAGCAGAGTAACAGGAGGCTGCTAAGATCCTAACTAAATGATAGTCCAAAGAGAGGATGGTGATTAAAAGAAGCCCAGGATTCTGTGATATAGTCAACGCGTTGTTAGCGCCTTGAGGTCTCCTTAATGGGACTTTGTAATCTCGCCTACTCAGGTAAGCCAGACCCCTACTTTAGCGTGTCTCAATTAAATTTTATGTCCGATGTGTCCATTTGTTGTAGAAAAAGAAACAAGCTCAATGAAAGGGACACTTTGAAGATTTGTATTTCCTATGGGGACAGTTGACTTCTGTCTGGAAAGTCCCTTCAGAGTTTTTGTGGTTTGTTGTCCTGTGATTGAGAATGATTGTACAAGAGATGTGAGGAGATACGGAGGTATGGGGAAAAGACAAATCTATTTTCTGGTCAAATCTCTACCATTTTCTTAGTCGCTTTTCAAAGGATTTTTTTCCACCAGGGCTAATAGGATCATGTGACTGAGACGATAATTCTTTCTGATGCAGTTATTTCATTGCAGAATTAAGCTTTTAGAAGGCCAAAGCCGTGCTTTTTTAATGTACTCTCTGTGTTGCTTCCCAGAAGGCTGTGTATATACTGGCAGTCACTACATACCATTTGCTTGGTGAGTTACAAGTCTTCTTTTAAGGCTAATAACAAAACAGCGTAAATATAGAAAGGATATAGAAATCTGTTCTTAGCTGGGATAATGTTGTTTGCCCTCCATCTCTTATATCCAAAAACTACATAAACTTTAGGGAATTGGGTCTAAAACCAGAGAGAAATTAAGAAATAGTTAATAAAGTGTCCAATATCACAAAAGGAGCTCTTAATTCTGTGCATTTTAATTCTGTCTGGAACGAATAGCTTTTCTTTCTAGAAAGAAAAGGAACAAACAAGTAAGCAAAGAAACAATGAAAGGGTCCTTTATATCGAAGGGTCCAAAACAAGAGATTAAAATAGGATGTGGGGCACTTAGAAACGTAACCTGGTTGAACAAAGAGTTTGAGGAAAAGAGAGCTGAAGGCAAATATATTGGGAATCTTAAGGCCCCAATGAATACCCCCTTTGTTCTGTGTAATAAATGTATGATCTTCCCTGCCAAGGCTGAAAGAAATGGATTTCCCAAGGAATGTCCCATCACTGGAGAAGAGATCTGCCATCAAAAGCCATCATGCTCTGAGGAGGTGTAGCAACAAAGATTAAACATTTAAAACAAATGATCGGTGAAGGAAGAAATGAAGACGGGGATGTAGAAAAGGTAAAATGTCAGTACCCTGAGAATGAGATCCACACACATGAGAAGAGGAAACGGAGAGTGTCAACTTTAAATCTACGTTTTGTATCTTGTGGCCTTGGGCGATTTGGAGTTCAAGGAGAAAGATGGGACACTCTGTTTATCATGGTGTTGTTTCTTATATGTCAAACATACATAACAGAGCCCATGCCAAATACATCAAGTAATATCCCGTTGTCCAGAAGGAACATCTGCAAAGATGGAAAGGTCACATTATAAGCGGAGTTTAGCGTCCGGGCACATGACACCAAACAATCTGGCTTCTCAAATTTTCATTTATTTTCTAAGATTTGCAACTAGCCAGTTGGCCAAAACAGAACAATTTATGTTTCTTAAAAGAGTATTTCATTTAAAGCAATGTAGGGGTAAAGATCTAGACACAGATCACATGGGTTCAAATTCCTACAACCTATGAAACATTAGACAAGTTACATAAATGTTTTGGCCTTGATTGATGCATCAGTAAAATGGGAAGAATGATGGCTCCTCCCCCATGGGTTGTTGTGAGAATACATGGAGTTTCTATATGTAAAGCACTTAGCAAAGCATCTGGCCCCTGGCAAATTATGATTATTTTAATTGCGTAAAGTGAATTTTTAAAAACTTTTATGATTTCTCTCAGCAAAAATTTTGTTATTATTTCTGTACTTACTCAATCAGTGAATTACAATATGGAGTACCTACTACCACAACATAGTCGGACAAAACATGTTCCATCATATTTAAATATTTATAAGACAATTAACAAGTTTCATGCTGACAAAAAAATCCACTGACTGAAATCTTATTTTTAGTTATAGTATTTTTCAAGATTTCCATTTAAGTCTTTAAAAACTGAAAGAATCATACCTCTGGTGAAATTCCCCATCTTTAACTTTTTCAGACATATTTATTGTATCTTTTTTTAAAAGTTCTTACCCATCAAACATAGAATTATATATGATCCAGAAATTTCATTTCTGCCTATATACTCAAGAAAGTTGAAAGCAGGGATTTGAAGAAATATTTGTACACCCATGCTCATAGTAACACTGTTCACAATAGCCAAAGGGTGAAAACAACCCAACTGTCCACGGACATACGGTGGATAAACACAATATGCTATATACATATGACAGAATATTAGTCAGTCTTAACAAGGGAAGAAATTCAGACACACACTGCAGCATGGATGAAACCTGCAGACATTATCCTAAGTGAAATAAGCCAATCACAAAAAGACAAGTGTGATTCCCCTGTACAAAGTACCAAGAGTAGTCAAATTCAGAGACACAGAAAGTAGAATAATGGTTTTCAGGGGCTGGGGAGCATGGAAGAAATAGGGAGTTACTGTTTAGTGAGAATAGAGTTCAATTTAGGAAGATGAAAACATTCTGGAGATGGCAAGCAGTAATGATTTCACAACAAAGTGAAAGTACTCAATGTCACTGAACTGTATACTTAACCATGGTTAAAATGGTAAATTTTATGTTATGTTACAATAAAAATTAAATTGGAATTAAATTTAAAAATCACCATCTGATAATCCCAAAATTTGAGTCACTTATTGTTTCTGTTTGCCTTAATATTTGGTTCTTCTGTCTTTTCTTTCCTAAGACCCCATGATTTTTTAACTGAATGTAGGGCATTGTGCATAAAACAATTCAAAGATCCTCTGGATGATAGTATTTTCCCCCCAAAGAGGAATAAACGTTCTCCTAGCGAACAGATGGAATATGGCAGATCACTTTTATCTTGCTGAAGGTTGGACTGAGGCTTTGTTAGAAACAATGTGTTTATATTTTGCCTTCATTCCTAGGGCAAATTATTCCTCTTGGATGTGGACATTCTGAGTGTCAAATGAAAACCTGTTGTGTTAACCAAAACACCTCTCCCTGGCTGGGTTTGAAGTCTAACCAGCTTGTCTCCCCAGCATCATGGGACTGCTGAACTTTCTGTTCCTCTCTCAGCTTCTGGGGTTTTGTTTTGTTTTGCTTTTTGCTGGGTTTGTGGGAGTTTTTTTCCTGTTCACGTGTAGCTTAGGAGTTGGCAAATGCCTCAAGGGGAAACTGTGTATGAACCCAAAGTTCACTTCTCTCTAGTTTCCCTCTTCTTTGGGAACTTTTGCTTCTCATATCCCAGCCAGATGATAGGTCTGCAAGCCAATCTCCCACTCCTCTCCTCAACTAAGACTTGGTCTGAACTCCCTCTCCCAACCCATCCCAGAAGACTTAGCAAAGTATGGAAAAAGCCTGGATAAATATGCAGCTCACTGAAGTAGGCTTCCTTCCCTCAGGTCTTGTAGCTCTTTGCAAGTTCTGCCTCCTTTGATGACTCTCTAATGCCTTCAAAAGTAGTTTTGTGTATTTTGTTCAATGTTTATAGTTGCTTTCAGCAGGACAGTTGTTCTGATACAAACTACTCTGATTGCTAGAACCAAAGGTTTGTTAATAGAGTCTTTTAAGATTCTAACTCTTCATTTACGTCTGATTATGTTTTAAACATTCGCTTGCTTTTACTTTAATTCACCTTTTTACTGACCAGAATATTTGGTTTTTATTTATACTGTTCTGGGTCCCTGTGCTTATTAAACCCCAGGCAGGCAAGTGTCATTAAGTACAGTAGTGAAGATAGAACACTTTCTAGGCAATGGGGGTAGATTGTCTTCCCTTGGGTCTTCATCAGCCCTTCCAGTTTCCCTGTCTAACCCTCTCAATACCACCCGACAACACTTGTCAATGGTGAGTCCCCTGAATCTAAAAACTCAATGTCAAAAGCCAACTCACTGCCTTCAGACACCTTCGTGGCCCTTAAAAATGTTCTATCTTCTGAGACTGTTATGAAGATGTTACTCTTCAGGAGATAGAGGCAAACTATCATCTTTAGAATTTTTGTCTTAATGATACCATCAAAATCATAAATTTGTCTTGTATTTATTTAGATTTGACTATATATTTTTTCTATACTAATGTGGCCAGAATAGCTTGAAATGTGAAACTAGTAATCATTCAATGAAATTCAGAAAACATAACTTGGATGATGATTATATACAAAGAACCGTGTGATACACTTTAGAAGCCCCAAAGAGATTTTATCAGAGCTCCGCACATTTAAATAATGATGAATCGTTACAAATAATGAGCTATAATATAAAGTAATAATAATGGAACCAGTTAATGATTGTTGTGTGCATACTTATACACCATCTATTATACTAAATGTTAGCAACACAGTACTGTATATACTACTAGCCCATGCAACAAATAAAGAAACTGAAGTATAATGACATTAAGTAATTTGCCCAAGGTCTCCAAATTTGTATGTTGGATTCTAAGCCAGGCCTCTTTGAAGAGAAACATTGTTGTGGAGGAAGAAGATTCCGTAAGAGAACAGATAGAGAAAAATATTTCCATTTTGGGTAATGAGAGAAGGTAGCATGAAAATTGGTTATTTATGGATGACCAGAATTAACAGAGCTGGGCAAAAGGAAAAAAAAATGCCATTCTGGGCTGATGAATATGCATGAGAAAAAGCCAGAAGAATGGTTTCAGGAGTTATAATTGGTCCAGAAGGGCTTGATCATAACATGTATGTGATGACACTAGGTAAGACAAAGCTTGAAAGATTCAAAAGGCAGATAAGGAGAGCTCCAAGTAAATACCATGTCAAGAGTCTCAGATGTGTTTTTGTGTATTTTTAATTACAATTTCTGTGGGTCAAGCACCTTGGCATAGGTTAGTATGTGTCCCTGACTCAAGGTCTCTCATTGGATTGCAGTCAAACTCTCAGCTGGGCCTATGGTCTTATCTGGCTCACTCAGGTGGTTGTTGGTAGGATTCAGTTCTGGGTTGTTAAACAGAGGCCCTCAATTTCTCAGTGGAGCTATTATATGTCTCCTATATATATAAAAATATAAAATTTAATATAATATAAAATATTATAAAATATTAATATAAATATATAATATATTTGTTTATATATATAAATTATGTATATTTATATTATAAAATTATATACATGCATATATATACATATATATATATATATATATATATATAAAAATCAGAGCTACCTTAAGTTCCTTGCCACGTGGGCTCCTCCGTAGGGGAGATTACTCAAAAGGAATAAAATTCCAAGAAACCAAAAGAGCAAGAAGAATAAGAAGGGTCTACCAAAATGGAAGTCAGTTTTTTAATATACTAATGTCAAAGGTTACACCTCATCACTTCTGCCATATTTTCTTCATTGGAAGAGAGTCAATAAGCCTAGTCTAGAACCATAAGAGACTATGGACTCTGGGAAACAATCTGAGGGTTTCAGGGGGTGGGGTGAGGGGATGGGGCAGCCCAGTAATAGTTATTAAGGAGGGCATATGTTGTAATGAGCACTGGGTGTTATACACAAATAATGAATCATGGAACACTACATCAAAAACTAATATACTTTATGGTGACTAACATAACATAATGAAAATATAAGCTTAGTCTATGCTTAAAAGAAGGGGATTATACAAGGACATAAATCCAAGGGGGCAGGGATCATCAGGGCCATCTTAGCGGCACCCTACAACATGGATCAATAGGAAATTATCAGATTTTTATGAATGTGTAAGTGACATAATTTGGCTATCAGCAGTCGTTCACACAGAAGACTAGAAAGTCATTCAAAACTTCTCCTCACTCAACAACAGTATCCATTATTGAATCACTCCAAGGAGTTTAGTTGTCAGCATTTCCTCTTTCTAATGGTACATAAAATAATAGTACATTTTATAATCCCCAGTATCTCAGATCCCATGGAAAAGGATAGGAGCCCTGTGGTGACTTCTGAGACAGCAGTTTGTAAACACATGGTGTAGACAGAAGGCAGACCATGGGGATTAAGGAGTGGACAAGTGGTCAAGAAACATATTTGTAATCTAACACAGATATGTCTTTACACATGAAGCCAGATCTCTGGTAATTGCTATGTCCTTGATCCATTGCTTAATGGATTATATTGCAATATTCTTTTGATTTTAGTTCCTTTATAAATAACGCCAATTTCTGGAAATTTTATTATTTGAATTTTGAAATGCATGTTGACCTGTTCACTGAAAACTGTAAGAATACAAAATGGTAATGACACCAGAGCATGTCCTTTGTCTCATTTTGGTTCTTGATTCTTCTGATTTAGTTAAAGCTTTCTGTAACAAAATCAAAGAACTCATTCATCTAACACAAACTTACAAATTCTCTTTGACAGTTTCCAAAACTCATCTCAAACTTAATCTATTTTGTTACCACTGAGACTGGGTCTACATTAGAATTCCTGGTACCCAGGGCGCTGTTTTCCTGTAAGTTCTCTGTGGCCAAAGAGACTTACGAACAGTGTATCAGCAGGAGAACAAGGCCACTGAATACGGTTGCCATCTCATTTAGATTTTGATGACCACATAGTTCAACATTTATTACAGTCATACGATGATTTTCACCCCATCTGACAATTCATCCAAGAAACTTTGGTTAAATGCCTTATCTCATGTTTCATGAGGTTTTTCTGGTTCTTACTCAATATTCAAGTTGAGTTAGGCAAAGGCACTGACAGGTCAAATAAATAAGTTCATTCAGCGAGTCTTAACCTTAAACTGCATCCTTAACTTCTTTTGAACAGGGCTATGCCCAAAGGATTATGGACCTCTATCTTGGTCTCATGGGAGGATGGTGCCACACTTCATCATACATTTTTAGCCCAATTTTATTTGTCTAAGATGTCATTTTAAGAAAAAGTGCACCTTTGTCTTCTTCGAGTGCTGATCTCAGGAACCCATCTATTATTCTGGGAATCTCACTAACCTCCCCACCGTCCCCACCCATCCCTGCTGAAGTTTGCTGGTTTGCAGAATGTAATCAACCACACCAGATGCTACCTTTCCCTGCCTCCCACCTCCTCCAGATGCTGTTCAGCCAAGTGAGATGACATATAGAATGTGCTTTGAACACTTACTGGGAACAGTGTAAATCTGAGGGTTGCTTCTATTATTACTAATGCCACTACAAAATTATTGACAGAGCAGGGAGCATGATAAAGGATGCAGAAGACCTCGGATAAACATTCACCCCAACAAACACCGGCTGTGGGATGCTGGGCAAGTGCCTTAACATTCTTATCAGTTTCCTGACCAGAAAACTGGAGATCATATTCCCCACCTGTCTACTATACTGCCAGGGTCTCTGTGAGCAGCAAGTGAGGTAAGACATGTGGACACACTTCACCAACAGTAAAGGGTCAAAACGGTACCAATGGTTTTGAATACAATCACTGTCATAACAAGTGTGTCTGAACCTTTTCCTTTCCTCCACTTTCAAACCACCTGAATTACCTGGAGGAAAGGTGAAGCTAAAGTCATGAGACTATAGACAAAAAATTCATGAACTAGTGACAAGAGCATTGTAATTGGGTGATGAAACAGATTTCCAAGTGGGAACTGAGTAGAAACTTAATCATAATTAACAGTCAGATTCTCTGGTAGTATTTGACTCATGGGACTTAGAGAGAAAATACAGCAACTGAAACTATAAGCAATTCAATTTAGTTTAAATACATGTATATGTGCATGTATGGATGGATGGGTTTTGTCAATGCTTTTATCTTCTTAACAGTGTTCTAGAATATTAAAAATCCATATGACCTTTTCTTTCCAAGGAAGATAAAATGAGATCAAATCTGTATACAGCCAGAAATAGAAGATGTTCCAACAGAAGACAGAAAGATGGAATTCCATGAAATCAGAGACGCTGGCTGAAATCAATGATGATGATGAAATATTATCTCCTGGGGCACCTGGGTGGCACAGTTGGTTAGGTGCCTGACTCTTGGTTTCAGTTCAGTTCATGATCTCAGGGTTGCAAGATCAAGCCCTGGGTCTGACTCTGTGCTCAGCATGGTCTACTTGGGACTCTCTCTCACTCTGCAAACCTGCCCCCCCCACCAATAAAAATTTACTTCTTTAACTTATGTCAAATCATACCTAATTTATTTTCTTTCTTTTCTTTTCTTTTAATTTTCTTTCTTTCTTTCTTTCTTTTTTTTAAAGACAGACACAGAGAGAGTGGGTGCACAAACCGTGGTGGGGGGAAGGGCAGAGACAGAATTTTAAGCGGGCTCCTCACCCAGTGTGGAGGCCCACTTGGGGCTTGATCTCATAACCTGAGATCATGACCAGAGCTGAAATTGAGTGGGATGCTTAACCCACTGAGCCACGCAGGCACCCTTAACTTATTTTCTACAATAAGAGAATCAGACAAAGGTAAAAGAGTTTTTAGGAGATTTTCTTGTCTTTTTCATTTTCATCTGAAAATGTTCAGTTTAACAACCACTAGAAAAAGGATTAGGGTTTTGGGAAAGACATTTTTCTTCCCCAAGGTGACTGCATCTAGCTCATCAGAAATCCAGAGTAAGTTAAAATAAAGGCTTGAAAATATTTCCAACTGGACATCTCCCATTGACCATAGAATCCCCTCACCTCCCATTAACACTCTATAAAACATGGGGAATATCTGCTTGGGCTCTGAATTGAGACACTAGCGTTCCCTAAAGACAACTACTTCCACCCAAACAACTGGTCCTCCTTTCCTTCTTGTCAGCACTGCGTGCTGGGAGAGGCTGTGTTTGGTCTCTTAATCAGGCCTTGCTGACGAGCTGACATCACTGCAAACGTTTTCACTTATTCTTTGGCAACACTTAAATCCTTGCCAAAGGCCAGTCAGTAAGTCAGAAAGTATTGTTAGTGAGAGGCTGGGGGAGTCGGAGTGTGACTGTCAGCTAGCAATCTATGGTGATGACAGGAGGGAAATCTAGGAGCTGAAACCATTTTAAAGGTCACTCTGTGGGCAGAACAAAAGACCTCTGACAGAGCTCTGGGACACTGGAAACATAAGGATGCTTCTATCTGAGCACTCGGGAAATTCATTATCCTCTCCCTGATAGTAAAGACCACTTTACAACCCGATACAGCTTACACCACAGCTATTTGCCTTCGCAGCCGTATAGAAGAATCTGGTAAAACAGAAACGCCAAATAATGTGCCAATGGTTCAACTTTCTGCTTTTAAAAAAAAAAAAAATTCTTCTTTAGTATTTTCTCCTTACCCTACATTCTTTCATTTTCAACCTTGAATTGCTAAATAATCAGAGTTTAAAGTGCTTAGCCGCATACTTTCTGTGAAAAGCTTAATTACATACATTTCATGTCTAAAATTTTACGAGTATAATATACTAAGGCATTGATAAGCCATTTTTAAAAGGAACACAGATCATTCAGGAATAATAACCGTATACCCATGCCTGAATTGAGATCATCTCTTTTTTTTTTCCTCTTTGCAAAACAGAAGAAGGTTTGGAAGAAGAAAATGGCTCAGTTTACTGGATGCCATAATCTGGACCCGGGCCCACCTTATTCTTTTTCTCTCCCCCACCTAAATGGAAGACATTTGTTGTACCATCATGAAGAAGCCCAGGCAGGTCAGGGCAGAACTCTGTAGTGTGGGAGCAAGAGAAGCTGGGGTGGTTTGCGTTCCTCCTTATCACCACAGGAAAGCAAGGGAGAAGGGATCTAATGCAGAGCATGGTAACCATAGTTCCTTGAACTGCCCTGGATATTTGAGAGCTGCCAAGACAGTAGATCATGAGTGTTCCTAATATACACACACACACACTCACACACACGGTAATTCTGTGAGGTGATGGATGTGTTCATTAACCCTATGGTGGTAATCAGTTTGCAATATATATGTGCATCAAATCATCACATAGTACACCTTAACCTTCACAATGTTGTATTTCAATAAAGTTGAAAGTGATCCCAAACAAGGAGGCACTCAAGGGAGGTCCAGCAGGTACCAGGAGAGGCCTCTTTGGTAAAACAAAAAGGAGGAGAGAGAAGACACTCAAGGTACCAGGACACTCACATAGAAGGCACAGTGGACATCTGGCACCCACCAAAGAATGGATTCACTTGGGTTCACTAGGCTTGCAAATCTAATCAATACCCAATGATCTACATACAGCTGATATGCACTACAAATTATCTGTTTCGGGGCCTGGGATACAGTCCGTAATCATCCATCTGGGCGAAAACTCTGCACTGGTTAAGTAGCAGTGAGTACACAGGGACCCACCACTCAGTTGTATGTGAACTTCTCTGGGTCTGTATATCAGATAAGAGGGACCAGCCCTGGGATCCAGGGAACGATGGTGGTGAGAACCATCTGCTCCACTCCAGCTTGGCAATACTGGATAGATGTGTGGGTTTCTGTGGGTGAGAAGTCGGGAAGAGAGGACAGAGAAAAAGCAGCAGCAAGTACGGGGCCTTGTGAAGTTGGAACCTGGCTTAGGTGGAGAGGAAGCTGACTGCTCAAGGAAGCACCATTCCTGGGACAAGTCAGCACCTCCCCTGTCTCTTCAAGTCCAGTGCTTGCCTTCCCTTCCATGTGAAAGTGAGGGGCTTTCCAGAGGCCGCCCAGGGGGTCTTCTCTAGGGGCAAAAGTCTTTCTATTTAGGGGCAATGGTGCTTTCGAATCACCTGGCCAGGTTACATTAGGTAAACCATGTTTTAAAAAAGTGGACCCACTAAGGCACCAAATTAAGCCAAGGATCTTGGAGTTGGTCCACCTGTAAAAAGAAAATGTCCAAATCTTACTAGGTTGTTGTTGATTTTTCAGTTGTAGACGTCCCGTTTCCTTTGTTTGTGTCACAAGCCACTCATTCCCCTTCTTAATGAAAACAAGAGGGAGTGATTATACCTCCTGGGGCTGTGCCATTTATGCCGTCTGAAAGGCACTTAAACGAGTGGCACATTATCTCACACATCTGGAGTTTACCAAATTAGCCAATTATGCTGGAGCTCATAAAACGAGGCCTTAAATGTCATTTAACTAGAAAATATTATAATCACCAAGTGGTCTGATTGTAAGATGATACTTGGGGCAGCATCAGTGGTTACAGAAAACAAATCGTGAAACAAAACACAGTTCAAATGCCCCCCAAATGCAACCACATATTTTCTACAGTAATACTTTCTGAAGAATACCATATTTCTGAAGGCACCAGCAATCAACATGTTTCTCATTTGAGACTAAGTCTCATCCGACCTAGTTGTTTCCGAGTTATTTGCCTTGGGCAAACCAATGCCCATGAATTTTTCTCCTAAGAAAACTGAGAAACATGCAAGATGAGAACAGACTGATGGAAAACCATGAACTTATCAGAGATATGGAGCCCTCTGTAAGGGATGGGACAATCACCAGATCAAGGGTCTTGACTTCTCTGAGGTTTGGGGTGCTGTCTTGGAGTTGACAAGATTTGGGTTAACTGAACATATATGGTCTCCCAGGGCTTTCACATTTTATTTGCAGGAAGAGATGAAAGCTGCTTTAAATTGTTATGTGATTTGAGGGTAGGAATACCGCAAGTTTTAGAATAGTTAAAAATTAGGGGTTTATAGCCATTACTCTCACACTGTCTTCTTTTCATTTAATATATAACAAAATTCGGTGTTTAGTAAAAGGTGATATAATATAATGGGAAAACCATGATATGCCACTAGTACCCGTCTAACTTTGGGCAAGTGATTTAACTTCTCTGATCTGTTTCCTCATACAAAATAGATATACAATGTTATGTTGTGTTGAGAATAGTGTTATGTTGGAAATCATGTATGAAAAGGTCCCCAGCATCATGCTTATTACACTAAAAAAAATTAGTTTTACATCTTTCTTTACCTATGTCACCAGAATATCTTAAGTTCTGTTTTATTCTTTTTCCTCTTTGTTTCAGCAAGAATAGTCACTAGGTGCTTTCAGAATCGGGAGAGTGAGGGGACAGGCAGCCCTGGTTATACATTAGCATAATTTACAACCCCCTCACCCATCTGTGCCCATCTCCATCACTCTCTTTAGAGCAATAGGTACAAAAGAGACTAGAAAAACTTTCAGGAGATACTCTGAAGCAGGAGGAAGAAAGATGTGATGCAGAAACACAGGGTAAGTGGAGATAGCAGCTGCTACTCGACGGGAAAGTTTACAAAATGAAACTAATTGGTTTTAAAGGCACCTAATCAGCTAGGCTAAATATGTCTTCTGGGGGGCTCCTGGGTGGCTCAGTGGGTTAAAGCCTCTGCCTTCGGCTCAGGTCATGATCCCAGGGTCCTGGGATCGAGCCCCGCATTGGGCTCTCTGCTCAGCGGGGAGCCTGCTTCCTCCCCTCTCTCTCTCTGCCTGCCTTTCTGCCTACTTGTGATCTATGTCTGTCAAATAAAGAAATAAAATCTTTTAAAAAAATAAAAAATAAAAAATAAATATGTCTTCTGGGCTCACTGTTTCAGTAGATGGACCTATGGGTTTATTTTTGCCAAACCAGAATAAGATGAAAAAATCATGGTGACAATGGAGGACTCTTAACAGTGACAAATACTTTGCCTCTGAGTTCTCTCTTCTCCATTAGACAAAACAACAATGGCCTCTTTGGTAAAAGTTAACTAAGTATGACGATTCCATATAACAGAAATCCCTGCTAAGCATTTGGAAGGCCTTTTTTTGGGGGAGAGGTCGGGGGGGGGGTGTAAAACTGTCTTTCATTAAGTAAAATATATCGGTGCTTTTGCTTCTTTTTTCTTTAAAAAAATTTTTTTTGATGCTTTTGCTTCTTAAAAGAACCTTAAAAGTGGTTAAGGAACTTGGACCCATGTATTTGAGCCACTGTCTCTTGTAAACATGAATTCTGGGCAGAGAAGTGGGGAATTGCATTTCTCAGAATGGTGAGGAGTACCCTTCACTTTCTTACAGCAGGGAGGGAAATGGGAGACTGTGCAGACGTTAAGAGTGTGATCAGACTTTAATGTTCTTAAACAACAGAAAAGAAATAGCTTTCAAAACCTTTAACTTTGGGGATATAGGAAAAACCAGGAGAGATGAATTGTCTTAACTATGCTAATAGTCAAACTGACTTGCACTGTGTTCCTGCAGCCACAGATCAGACTGGCCTGGATGTACCTGAGTGAAAAAAATATCTTTGAAAGCAGAGGGCACTCTAAAAGCTAAATAAGAAAATCAAACGGAACTGCTTTCACTAGGAAAAAAAAATTCAACACAACATGTGCTAAAAGGCTTTCTTTTCTTTTTTCTTCTTAACACTATGGAATTTTTAACATTTTTTTAACATATGAAATATTCTTGCTCTGTATCAAAAATAATAGGAGATTTTTCTTTTGTATTTTTACAAGTACTTCCATCTCTGAGACTAGAGCTCTCCAGCTTTGGGCTAATAACATGTCCAGATCGAAAGGCATTACAGAAAGAAAGTCAATTTTCTCTAGAAGCAATTATACATACAGTCTAGGAAAAGGCCAGTTTTACTATGCAAGGACCACCCATGCTGTATGTTTGTTGTATTACTTGATATCAAAGCAGAAACATCAAATTCTTCCTAACACACATGAAATAAAGAGCCTGGCTAAGGAACTCCCACATCCAATTCAGAGGTATCTGTTACAGCGTACAGAACTTGGCAATGCTGCTACTACCATTTTACTGGAAAGGGACACTGCTATTGACTATATAATGCACTATGATTTCTTTAACTTTATATATATTTTGGGTAAAATGAGCATGATTTTGATCCCAGTTGTCATAGATGCACGTATATCCTTAACGGATGGCACTTAGGTACCGTATCATCAGAGTAATAGCAAGACTTTGCTGATTCTTTGTCATTAGCCCACCTGAAATATTTAATCATGATGATCATGATTATTATCATAACCTCAGAGGGGGTGGTCAATACAAGAATTATCATCTCTGTTTCGTTTTGCCTCATTATGATTTTGATGTGATGACTTGCATTCATTTAATGTGCACTTACTATTTCTACTCAGTGCTAAACACAGTCATGGGAGAGACAGAGCTAAATGAAAAACGGCTCTTAGGAGAATATGTTCTTGGGGTGGGAGAGAGGAGACAGAGAGAAAATAGCCACAGTAGATTGAGAGATAGATGCACGCCATATTTTGCATAGCATATAACAATGCTAAAAAAAAGCGTATGGTAGAGAAAAGATGGTCAAAGAGAGAGAGAGAGAGAGAGAAATGTGAGGGCATCCTTGAAAGAGGAGAGATGGTTTCTTGTGTGGATGAAGGGGTTGTTACTGCAGGAATAAGATAACGACCAGTACACAAAGGTATGAGAATGTGAGCAGATCTGTTGTTCTTAGAGTAGATCTGTGTATGGCAAATGAGCCTGGAGAAGAAGGGAGGGCCATAGCAGGACGGGTGCTGTACCACAATAAGAAATTTAGCTTTCTAGGTGCCTGGGTGGCTCAGTCGGTTAAGTGTCTGCCTTCTGCCTGGGTCATGATCTCAGGATCCTGGGAATGAGTCCCACATCAGGCTCCCTGCTAGCGGGCAGCCTGCTTCTCCCTCTGCCTTTGCCCCTCCCCCTGCTCATGCTTTCTCTCTCTCTCAAATAAATAAATAAAGTCTTTTTTAAAAAAAGAAAGAAAAAAAAAGAAGTTTAGGCTTTCAACTGCAGGGCACATTTTTATATATTACCCAAATACTCCAAAAGTAAATGTTTTAAAACAGTACGATATGGCATAGAGATAGATAAACCAATGGAACAGAATAGGAAATGGAGAAACAGAGTAGAAAATTTCGATGATCTATTTGTGGGAGTTTAAATACACAAAAAGCTAGCATTGCCAATAAGGGAGTAAAAGAGATTTTTCAACAAGTGGTATTTGGACCACTAATTGACCATTTGAAAATAAAACTTAATTCCTATATGCTACACGATGCATTATAAAAATTCTCAGGTGGATTAAAGATTTAAATGTAAAACATACCCAAGAATATGTTTATAATCTTGGGGTTAGAGGATATCCTTCTTTCTAATGTGACAACAAGGTCAGATATCACAAAGGAAAAGACAGATACGATCACCAAACCACAATCTTCAAAAATGACAAGGTTCTGAAAGGTGTAAGATACTACAGCTCTAAGAAAAATGACAAGGTGGGAAAAATATTTGTAAATCTATGTCATAGTTAAAGAATCAGTACCTACAATATATACTGAGCTCCTATAAATCTAAAAGTCTAACCCAAGAAAAACGGGTAAAGAGCACAAATAAAAAATTCATGAAAGAAATGATACCTCATGGTTACAAAAGTATGTTCAATCCCAGTTATAATCAAAAGAATGCTTGTAGACAGTTTTATTTTTCACCTGTTAGATTATTAATAGGAGACACATGTGGGTGACAGATATACCAAATAATGACTGATAATGTCCAGTGTTTGTGAAGGTGTGGAGAAATGAGAATTCTCAAAAACTGATACTTTCTGGAAGATAGTTGGTTAACATTTATAATATAAGATATGCATATCATTTGATCCTGTATGTCCATAGCTAGCAACTTATTTTATAGAAAAAAATCTATATGCACATAAATATGAAAAAATAGTATAAGGATATTTATTGCACCGTCGTTTGTAATAGTGAAAATCTACAAACAACCTAGTGGTCTGCCAAAAGGATTAATTTAATAGACTGCAGCATGTAGACACAAAAATTACTATGGTATTATTAAAAATATATATACTGGCATGGAAACAAACCCATGACATATGTTTAGCTGAAATAAACAACTGGTAGAATAACATTCATAGTATAATCTGCCAAGAGAGGTAGTGAACTACAGAGGTTAGGAGGATGGGCTTTGAGGTCAAACAGACCTGGATTTGAGTCCCAGTTCCATTATATATCAGATATGTGAAAATGACTAATTCCTCTGAGTCTTCATTTGGTTTCTTCATTTGTCCACCTGGAGTGGATTCTAATAGAACCTACCCCACAGAGTCATAAGGAGAATTTCTAGCACACAGTAGAGGCTAAGTATATACTAGTTATAATTATTACTGTTACCATTTTTTGCATACTTATTATTTTCAACCAATTCTCTTACGAAAACAACTTCAAAAAGCAAATCTAATATCCTTTGGAAAATTGTGCTGGAAAGAGTCTTTAACTAAAACTACACATCAAAGACACTTTTAGCTTATGTAAAAAAAAATTCTATTTATCTGATCATCTAGTAGATAGGATAACAAGTCTGACACATCAATTTTTGACATAGTTCTGTTTTGATTGAATATTCATAAGCCATAATGCAAATAAGGAACACATTAGGACACTATAGTCAAGAATCAAAATAAAGAACTATTACCTTTAGATACCTGCTGCTATGAGAACTTTAAAAAATCTCAATCGCACAAAATAGAAATCATCTTCTAATCAGCAAACTGATTATTAATATCATTTTGTGGTAGCTCTTCTGTATACATACTTAATTTTCAATTGTATTATTAGGAAAAACACACCAAAAGTGCGAAGGCACCCTTTTAAATACTTTTCTCTAATAACAGTAGGAAAATGAGTTATTCAAAATGAGAAAAATGTGCTTTGTAATAACATGTCAAATGTCTAGATCAACATAGAATTCATACACAAAGAACCATACATACCCTTCTATTCGGAAGATCGTTCGAAAGCTGTCTCCCAAGCTTTTATAACTGTTTGGATCTGTTGCACATCTCTGAATCTGGAACCTAGGGAAAAAGAAAAAATCAAACAACAACAAAAAAATCCAAGTTAAGGATTTTGCCAAATGGCTTTCCTCATTTTTCAATCTTAGGACACTTAGCCTTTTCAGGTTAACCTGAAATATTCTGGGTTTTGCTATAGATTCTATTTGATTTATTTGCCTTATATAATCTTAACCTTATTTTTGTAGACTTTAAAATTATATTCTTCTGTACTTTAATAGAAACTATAGAAAGAGTTTTTTCATCTGTTTCTTAGCCAGGCAGATGCACCATAAGGCATGTGTGCCTTTTTCTTTTAATGAAAAGCATACACAGATGTCATAGATTGTTTTACTGTATAATTCAGAAATCTGAAGGTGCATATGAAACAAATAAGTAGCTCTATTTCTTATCTTAATTAGTGCCCCCTTGATGGTAATTTAATACAAAGGTTAAAAATACAGAGCAGCTAATATGGCCTAACTTTGATCGTGATTGTGAATTTGGAATTCATCCTGGCAGACAGGAACCTGTGCTTAGAGCAAGAGTTGCAGCTGTGTTGTGGTACAGTTTACAATCCCTTCTTCTCCTTCGTGATGGAGCAGAGCTGGTCATTACGTTCAGGCTTCCTGAATTTTCACAGAAGCATATAGTTTGGTGCTCAGTAAAAATGTACCACATTTTAGAAAGCAAATTTCTTTTTTTTTTTTTTTCTTCTTTTTGGTTAGGAGCATGCATCTCAGGACTCTAGCCTTTTAACATTTGGGAGTTTCCCAATGTGAGGGTCTTAACTTGCTCATGGTGTATTTTTACTCCCGGGTTTGTTTCTAACGAGATTTATGACAAGGACTCTCATGTCCCTACACCCCAGTTGTTCTCCATTTTGGGGTTTCTTTAGTCTCCTCATTACTTGTGTTTAACTTCCTTGTCCCAATTCTGAGTTAAGGCCCTTCTGTTCTTCCTTCCACAGTTTTAACAAAAATTTTTAAAAGAACGTTTCCAAAAACACCTCTTCTATCGTCTACTTTAAGATGCTTTTCTCAGATTGTGGAGTTATAATACAAACACTTCTACCTCTAAGAATGATGTGTTTTATGGGTTCTAGGCCCCAGGGAATTATGCTGAAAACTGACATATATATCACAGAAAAGAGTGAATATTTTGCTTTGATTGAAGGCAGTTGGGCATATGAAAGGAGTATATTATAAAACTGGAAAGTGAGGCTGGATTATATTTGATTTTGTAGGGAGTCGCTGAACATAACTGTGCAGGAGAGTAGCCATTCTGAGAAGAGGAAACCGAGGATCCCAGCACAGTTCTTCCAGCAGAACACACACAAATACCTACAAAAATATTTACTGCCTGATTGGGTGGGTTGGAATGGGAATCTGGAGGGCGGAGCATCCATGAAGGCGGTATGATAATCCTGGGGAAGATAATGCCTGAACATCAGGGGAGGCAACAGGAATGTAAAGAAAGGGGTGAGCTTGTTGGGTAATTCCTTTTCGCTTTAAATATATGTGTGCGCGTGTGTGTGTGTGTGAGTGCGCGCGTGTGTGTATGTGTGTATGTTTTATGATACATTCAACAAGACACCTTCTTGATCCTCTTCAACCCACCAAGCAATATTCCACTATTGCCAAAATTTAAAATGTCATAAATGTTCATCTTCACAATGGTTTTGTTCATCAAATTTAAAACTCCATTAGTATGATCATTTTTTGAAGGTTAGTTTTTAGATAAGAACTATATCTCTAAGATTTGAATTGTATTGAACTCATCAGAAGATCATGGACCAATACAGCTCACTCATTTAAACTGTTCCGGATCTAGAGGTACATTTGGTGTAGGCATAACCACTGGCCCAGAAGGCTGAGTAAGCAGTGCTGTCTAGAACCAAGAATATGATTTGGTGGTCAGGTAGATGGACCATGTTTGGTATTTCTGGACTACTGCATATAGATGAGATAACTCGGTACTTTGACTACAAATGAATTAACACTAAACCCAAAAGAGTACAATGAGAAAACGACATGTACACCTACACAACAAATAATTTTGCATAAAATTTGTTTATACTACAAATAACAAAAAGCATAGGGAGTGATTTCCAAAATATGACGCTGATTCTCGTGCGAAAAAGAATCTCCAACTCTGCATTTCCATATTTGTAAGCTATATTCACTACTAAGGAAGAAACATTTTCGTACATTCTTAGTTGGGAAGTCCAACATTATTCTCTAACTGTTCTTTTACGAAAATAATTTAAAATAGTTTTATATATTATCAAAATATTACATGGTCGTAGATTTTTCTCATAAAATCTGTAAAATTTTCATTAAGTTCACTTACCTCCATCAAATTCCTTTCTAGATACTTTTTCCCCAAATTACCAAGTATTTTTAAAATAATTGTCATATGAAATGAGGTCTACAGGTTTTTAAAAAAAAAGCTCAGGGCATTATCTTCACTATCAAGAGTTGCAATAAATAAGTAAATGAGAACAATAATTCACAATATAAAGAAAAAGATCCACAATGTCAAGTAGCACCAGTACCAAACTGTCCAGGTGTTCATCAGAGGGAGCAATTACTGCTCTCTACAGAGGGTCAGGAAGGACTTCAGGAAGGAGAAGGGATTTGAGCTGGTCCTATAGGATTCAGAGGCAAAAAGAGTAAGCAGGAGAAAGCATTCCAGGTGGGGAAATGAGAGAAACAAAGGCCAGGGAGGAAAAGTTGTCCTTTGAAGAGAAGTGAAGAAAGAGATCCCCCACCATGGCAGCCTCCCACATTTCCTTCAGGTGTGAAGGAAACCTGCTGTGGCATTCAGTTGCTCAGGGTGCGTGGAGACCTGAGTGGGTTGGGGGAGGAAATTAATGAGATAAAGTCGAAAATCCCAGTAGAGGCTATGTGACCTCTTCCTGCTCCTCAGCGGAGTACTTCCGTGAAATCTTCATGGCCATCTCCCAGTGATGTGACCCTGGTCGTAGAAGGGTCAGCAAGTACATCCCAATGCTTAGAAAAATGACCTTAGCCCCTCTTCTACTGCTGAAGCTCGAGACATTGACTTTGTCTATGATGTCTGTGTGCCTGGGTAACACTGAGGCAGGTCTTCCATCAGCTTACACCAAGATGAGTACAGACTATGGTTATTTCATAATTAACTTAATTAACTATTTCATCTAACCTTGTATTGGAAGTCTAGGCACTTTATTTGCTAGTTGCAATTTCTTTCTTTTTGTAGAATCTGACAGATGCTATTTCTAATCCGCCATTCATTCAGCTACTAAGAGTTCTTGAACACTTAGTATGTATTAAGTATTCCACTATTTGGGGTATTACAAAGAAGTAAGACATAATCCTGCCCGTTAGAAGTTTCTAGTTAGGTGAAGGAACTATGCAAACAGATGATTTCCATATGCAAGTAATGATAGTGTTTCAGAGTATCCAGTGTCAGCCAAGGAGTTTTCCCGGCATTGAGTAAATACCATTATTACTCTTCTTGGAGATGATCTCCTATCTATGGGTGGACTGTAGCTGACAGAAAATAGTACTGTGAGGAGACACTGACGGGAAGAAGGAAAATGTGAAGGCTAACTTTGGGCTAAAGATCTGTGATTACATTTCACCCACGCCCCCTAGAACAGGCAACGAGAACAGTGAGTGGAATCCTTAAGGAGTGTTCCACTTAGAAACTGACTGATGAGTGATGCTGTGTTAATTACAAACAGGAGTGGCAACATCAAAATAACATTCCATGAGGAGAGTCCACAAGCTATGTTGTAAAGCAGTGCAAAAGCATGGGCAGGCAGGGTAAATACTAATTCCTCAGAAAAGCCACCCACCATTCTTCACTGGAGGTCTCATTCAGCAGGCTAAAGCAAGCACGGCTGTCTCTTCTACAGCACATCGCTAATACGGCGTGTCTACACGTTGCAGAGAAAGCACATGCAGTATTTAATTCTACTACACATGACTTGTTCGGATCATAGAGTTATCAGTTCTTCTAAGGAATCTGTTTCAAGTTGACATAATTACAGTGCATTTTGGTCAATCATGTAAAACAGCAATTTCCTTCTTCCTCTCCACTCATTTCAGCAACTTAAAAGGCTTCTCTCTTGGATTGAAGCTTTACGTCAGCATTATTCCAAGCTGCATTCTGGGCTAACAAATTCTCTCTATGCCTGGGGAGACAATCTTCCAGTTACGTAATATAACTCTTTGTAAAATTACCCAGGCAAAGCCACACTACTCTTGATTGTATTTAGAAGAAAAGGTTGGACCTTTCCATTGTCCTAATAAAAGCAGCTTAGACACATCTGGAATCTCCATCTGAGAAACTTCTCTTATTAGAATGAAAACGTGCTGCCAAACTGGCAAATGGGACAGGGGAGTAACACTCGAGAAGTACTCAGTGCCTGACATGCAATCAGGATGAACCACAAAGACGTGTGGCTCAAACCCTCCATACGCCTCATTGCCCAGGAGGCAGCAAGCCTGTCTGCTGGGGTTCCAGGGAGCACAGTCGGACACACTCCTCTTGAGCGGAGGGAACAGCCCTGTCATCCACCATGCCATAAACATGAAGTGAGTTACTGTGGTAACCCACCAGGGCAAAGAAGGGCTGCTCAATGTTCACAAACGAATGTACAAGCGTATCTTTAAAAGCTGAAGAATGTTCTCACTTACTAAACTATTTATTTTTCTCTGAGCGGGTTGAGAACCATTACTGCAGCGTTTCCCACTGGCTTCATTGTGTGCTTAGCCAGGGATACCCACTTTCAGACTAGTCTGCTGTTGATTCTCTGCACAGCTAGGAACGCCAGGTTAAGCATTCAGCTGGTCTGGGTGCTTCCTAAGACACGGTCATAAAAAAGATCTGTCTTTAAGAAATAAAATGACTTTGCTTGCCTTAAAAGATGTAGGATAAGGTTGTTTGAAAATTTCAAAATCTCAGATTTCTGTGGTGCCTTTATTTGCAAAGTAATTTTTTAATCTATCATCTTTTTAAGAAAGATTTTATGTATTTATTTGACACAGAGAGAGACAGTGAGAGAGGGAACACAAGCAGGGAGAGGGGGAGAGGGAGAAGCAGGCTTCCCGCCGAGCAGGGAGCCTGCTGCGGGGTTTGATCCCCGGACCCTGGGATCATGACCTGAGCCGAAGGCAGATGCTCAATGACTGAGCCACCCAGACGCCCCTTATCTATCATCTTTTTAAAGAAATACTGATGGCTGATGGCATCTGTCCCGGGGAGAGGAGGCCTCAGGTCACACACATACAGGTACACGTATATGCATATATGTACGTGTATATGTAATTTATAGTGTATTTGTATGAAGGGTGGCAGTTGAGTTGCAAAGAGTCAGATTGGGGTAGATGATGACATTTGTCTTGGAGCTATGTTCGCATAGCACACACTCTGCTTTTTAGTTCGATCATACGATTGTTCGTGGTGCTTTAGGGTAGGGAATTGATGGCATATTAGGAAGGGGGTGAGAGCCATCAGAACCATCCCTTTGGTACTGCCATTGACCCCGAGCAGAGCAGTGAGATGGGTGAAGTTTAGCTCTAGCAACATCTCCAGGTCATTTTCAAGTTCAACAATATTCTTGTGCTCTCTGCTACCTTCCCTTCTTCAATTCCACTCTCAGAAAAGCATTCACACCCTTTATCCTTCATGTAGCTTTTCAACTGAGATGCTGTCTCTCAGATCCGGTCCCCCGTAAAAGGGATTTCAGCTATCAGAGGCGAGGTAGAAAGGTGTGTTTTGTTTCAGATGGAGATGCAGTGTACCTATGGCACCAAAGATAGTCCCTAGTGGTACGTATTTCCTGAGTGGAACTGTATGCTACCATCATGCTGTAGGTTACATAAAAATTACACCTTTCTGTCAGAGGTGAGGGATTTGGGGGAAATGAGACACAGACCAGGAGCCACCAGTTACAATTTAAGTGTAGTCACGAATAAGCAGTGAAAACTAGTGAGGTTTGTAGCGTAATCCTTCTTGGCCTTTCTCCTCAGCAGTAAAATGGGAGAGGAGACGTTAGACGACACTTTGATTTTGAAGGGACAGTGACACACAGACCTGTATTTTATGAGTTTGTTAGCCATAAGAAAGAGGAAGCATTTCATTGTTTTGTAAAGCCCCAAATTCCATATTTTATAGAGGTGGGAGACAGCTAATAAAAATTGTACACTGACAGTAAGTCGTGATGAATCTAATGAAACTCCCTGCCAAGATCTTTGCAGATGTGGTATGAACCAAGATTATTAGTAATTACCAGAATGTTACACATGCTCCTTAATAAACACTTAAGAAACCCACTAATGAATCAGAGATTAACAGACTAAAGGATAGCAATTACAGAACACATTAAAAGGATAACTGTAGGAAGATTAAGTAAAGATTTTAATTCACCATAATTAGCCCATCTTACTGAAATAAGATGTTTCTCTTATGGAGTATGTTTGCTTTCTTACTGGTTGGTTGAGCATGGCCAAAGTCACACCAAACATGCGAAGACATGTATAAGGTTTTGAAATTTAGTTGTCCACACCTACCTTACAACCTTTGGGAAAAGACCCAAAGAAGCACATCTTGAGAAAAATTCCCACCATGTCTATTTATTTCCTATACTCTGAAAAATCACCTTCCACTGAGGCTGCCCCAAGAGAAGAAATATCCACTTTCCATGAAAGGTTAACCACTGAACTGAAGGGGGATGGGGCCTCTGCATTTGTCATCCCTACAGAAAGACCACGTCCGATGGTGAGGAGATGAGGCCGCATCTTGGGAGATGATCCCATCAGTTTTCTTTAGAAAGTGCTGGGGAGAAAGGTTTTCTTTGAACGTGTCTCAAAAAAATGTTGGCTACGGGTATTCTGTTTTACTTTAGTTTAAATATAACAATAATCCACGTAACACTGCCTTGGCAGTGACCAAGCACGAGAGTCCTTTAATCATGTTGGAAGGGTGCGGTTTATGGTTCTAGACACAGATTTCTGCCTCAACATTTCCTGAGATCCTCATCTGTACAAGAGGCAAAGTTAAGAGTTCTGGGGACACAGAAGGGAATAAGCCACAGAGCTTGTCCTCTAGAATGGAAAAAAAAGGTGGAGCTCAGGGAGATGTTCGTAGTTAATTATAAAATAAGGCAGAATACAGGGGTGCCTGGGTGCCTCAGTCGGTTAAGCGTCTGTCTTTGCCTCAGGTTATGATCCCGGGGTCCTGGGCTCCAGTCCAGTGTTGGCTCCCTGCTCAGTGGGGAGTCTGCTTGTCCTTCTTCCCCTGCCCTTACCCACCCCCCCCACCTGCCGCCCCTCCCCTGCTTGTGCTTTCTCTCTCTCTCTAACAAATAAAAAAAATCTTAAAAAAAAAATAAGGCAAAAACAAGTGTTAAAGATTCTGGGAACTAGGTTTGTCTGCAACTTAAGCATTGTTTTTGCTTGCTGGGTTCATGACTTAGGCCTGGCATCAATTAGCACCCTAAACTAATGCTAACAAATCCACAAGGGTCATGAGTTTGGCTCTGTCTGTGCAGTGACCACCAACCAAAGTTCAAAAGCTGTGCCCTTATGTATTTGGCTGCTTATCAAAGTATTCTAAAAATTCAGGGAAAAGAAAGATATCTTTCCTGAATGTGCTCAGTCATTGCTCTGAGAGAGTCTCTTTATAAAAGAAATCTATGCCTGGTAAAAATGAAGATTTTGCCTTTTTAAAGTCTGAATGTCTTTACTAGGTGTAGGTGGGCTGGGCTATGCTTTGGCTTAGTGTTTATGATATTGTAAAGGAGACCAATAAATTTCTCCATGTTATTTTAAAACAGTTTATAATTTGAAGAAATATGTAACCTGGAGTGTTCAGTCAGCCTAGATAATTACTACAGATAAAGTAACACATCTTGGCAAAGCCACAAAAGCAAGGGAAATCTTCTGTGCCATGTAATTCTGAACATGCTTTTGAACAGAGCCTCAAAAATATTATCTCTCTGAAATATCAGATCAACCCAGATAGCCTGATTATACTTTAAGTAATTTCCTGTGATCCTAGACACGTCTAATTGCGGTCTCCTTTCACAAGCCTGGGAGATTCAAAGTCTGATATTCTGCAACTGTACATTTTACAATTCACACTTTAACTATACACCTAAATATCCTATAAATGGTTCATCGTTTTGCCAAACGCAAGTTTTGCTACAATAAACATTTACCTATGTGTCCCTGACTAGTGTGATGAAATAGATCGAGTTTTGTGCATCTTACACAATTATAAGGCATATGGTATTCCTAGCATGTAGAGTCTGTGCAAAATTTGACCTTGTAAGATGAATCATGATAAGACAGTTGATTCTACCGTCTGGCACACGTTCTTCCAGTTGTTTATATTACTTATGGGATAATAGCTAAGAACACTGACAATATAATTCTAAAATTTATTTTAATGACAATATGCTAGTTAACAAGTCAGAGACAAATGATCATTAGAAATTATAACCTAAATCTAATAATGTTAAACCACGAGCAATAAAACAGGCTAATTGACGTGGCTGTATAATTAAAGTGCTCCGAGCATAAACTGGTCTCAATTAAAGAAAAGCCTGACTGGCATGACTTTCCGTATTTTGCTTTGTAAAATACATGTCACAATATAAAATTATGCTTATAATATAATAATATAGGGCTGCCACTTCTTGACCATACATATGTGTGTATGTATGCATGTATTTAACTCAACTTAGTATTTAGCATCGACAAATGACCAGACGCACCTACCTACATTTTCCCACGTGCGCTGATGTAGGCTGGCCATTACAGTGGTTAATTAGCATGAAATCAAATTATATGTGGGAAGGGAGGGAAGGCGGGATCACAGGTTGGAAAATAACCCACTCGCAAGGTAGTGAGAGTAGAGAGGGTGACATCAGCTTTAACAGTCAAATACTAAAATTACCACGGTCATGACAAATACTGTTTTCACGTATTCCCAGAATAATTAGTTTTAAAAAACCTGATCCCTCCCTCCCCCCAAAAAGTCAGCTATATTCTTTCTCTCTCTGATCCTCCCCACCTACATCCCTGGGTCAAGAGGTTTTCTTAATGTTCATCAGTAGCACCTACAGCCTGGTGACAGAGAACCACAGAACGCCATTCTTACCTGCTGAACTCCAGCTCATGGCCCAGGGTGAGACTGAAGTTCTTGGTTTCCAGCCTCCATAAAAGATTTCCAGAACAGGGAAATCGAAAGCAGTCAAATCTACTAGAATCCTCTTACTGGCCCTGGGAACTAAGCCACTTCACATAAACTAATTATGCACAAGAGACCATAAGCTGGGGTCCCAGTGAGGGAGAATGTCAGAGAATACAGTCTCTAGACACCTAATATACTATTCCATTTTATTTTTACTGATCAAATGTGCCTATTTTATGGTTTATTTAGCACTGATAAGGAAGGATGTTTTTCAACAATGTCAAAGAGAGAAAGATTAGGAGAATGGGTGGTTTTTTTTGCATTCATAAGCATAAATGCTTATGCTAGAAAGAAATTTGGGGAATGGAGGTAAGAAACTTGGCAAGTAAGGAAGAAAACATGCTTATGCTTATCAGAGCTGAGGAAAATTTCAAGGGACATTTTTATTTTTATACCAAGATTGACCTCATATGTTACCAAGATTTGGATCAGTTATTATTGATTCCAAATGAGAACAGTTTTCAAAAGCATTTTATAGGTGGACAGGACCCAAAAATGATCAAAACAGTGGTGATCATACTGCTTGCTTGTAAATCACTTTTAACTTTGAGAGCATTTTTATTTTTATTTATTTTTATTTTATTTTATATTTTTTTAGATTTTATTTATTTATTTGACAGAGAGAGAGAGAGGATACAAGCAGGCAGAACAGCAGACAGAGGGAGAAGCAGGCTCCCCACAGAGCAGGAAGCCCAATGCAGGACTCCATCCCAGGATCCTGGGATCATGACCTGAGCCAAAGGCAGATGCTTAACTGACTGAGCCACCCAGGTGCCCGAGAGCATTTTTACATATGTGATCTCATCTCAGGATACTCCTCTGTTTCACGGTTCCTTATATTTGTAGGGTAAAAATCACTTGAAAAAGGGAAAAAGAAAAAGTATTAGCTTGGACCTAAAAAAGCATCAGACTAGAGGGAATAGGTTTCCCTGAAGTCTCTCCGCTTATTTTTGTCTCTAGGTCAGAGAATGTCCAGTAAAATTACTTCTCTAAAACCAAGCTTTTTTCCTTTGTTAAAGAGGGAATAATGTTGCTTGCATGCAACCCAGCTGACTTTGAAGTTTATCTCTGGAACTCTAAAAGAAAAATCAGTCCTAAATTAACTGCTCTGGGGAGAGCCAGTTTTCAGAGATGAATTGATTGTGTTAATTTGATTTGATCCCTTATTGTCTGGAGTATAGACTGTGCATGGAGAGGATCGCTCACGGGGAGGTGGGATGGCCATCTTTGCGGAAGAATTTGGGCACAGTCCTATTTGAACAGCAAGACATCATGTGATTCCTCCCAGACCTCTCATTGTAGACAACTGGACTGATACATTTTTGTAAACCAAACCAAACCAAACCAAACCAAACAAAAAAAACCCCAAACCCCTGACCTTTCTATATTTATTTAACATCTATTCTATGGATTTTATTTCTAAGCCTACTGTCTTCCTGGGGAACACTGTCAAGATCAATATCAACTAACTCTGTAACTTCCCTCTCTCTCCTCCCTCTCTCTAACTCTCTCTCTCTTTTCTCAATTATATGCTTGTTATAATAATGAAGATTCCAGTATGACAGGAGCCCATACTCAAAAGAGCCCATTGGAAGGGTGTGGTTTCATGATTATCATCAAATAACATGCGAAAAATAATAAAAAATCACTTAGAACACTGGCAACACAAGAGATGCATGAATTATTCCCACCCAGGAACCAGCCAAACTTGGCGACAGAACTCATACAGGAAACTCTGTTTCACCAACTAAGCAAATATTTAATAAAAGACAACTAATATACTTAGCCAAATTACAGGTGGGTAGTTTGATGGGTAACAAAGAACTTCAAGACCGTTCATTTAAATTCACAAGATGATGAACTTATTCCAACTAGCAGTTTTTACATAAATATAAATTTGCATTTTAAAATAATTACACCCCCCCCAAAAAAAAAACTAGCTCTCTATTGTACAAATTAAGACCCAGATTAACTGGATATCTTGGTTAATGTAGGTTCCTTAAAATCTTAAAGACTAAACATAAGACATTCACTTAAAATGAGACCCATGTTGAGAACCTATAGTGAACACACACATAAGAGTTAAACGCTCTCCTTCAAACTTCTCCTAGGGTGAGTTCTGATTGTGTCCAATGAAACTCTACTCATTTTCAGTCAATTAATTATCATGAGTTCCAAGTATGACAATTAGCTTTTTTTTTAATGGTTAAGAGAGTAAGTTTAATGCATATTTTACCACAATTAAAAAAAAAAAAGCCTCATTCAATTTAGGGATATGTCACAGCCCTTTCAGCATGTCCCCAAGCTGATCCCGCAAAAACCAGTTTGTTCGGGAGCACGACAGAAAGATTAGCTCAAGAAGATGGTAGTGCTGAAGGAAGGTTTTGGGGGTGGGGTGGGGTAGGGGTGGGGTAGAGGTGAGCCAGGAAAAGGGAAAGTGATTGACGAAAAAAATTTAGTGCGGAAGACTCCTGGAGGACCCTGCACTTTTCTTGTCCCTGGAACACAGCTGGATAGTTATCAAATTATTCTAAACACCCAAGAAATCAATCAGAGGTCTGAGAGAACAAAACTGAAAGGCTACAAGTAGTAAAGAGACCACCTTCCGGAAGGTAGAAGGTGTGGAAGGTCACCTGGAGGAGACATTGCTGAAGATTAAACACTGGGAATTTTAGCTCCTCCCTCCACAAGTAAAACCTTATCATTGAATATAGAAGAGCAAAAAAGTGTTCTGGAACAGTGAAATTTATAAAGAATTCATGCCAACAAATATTTGCTGAGTGCCTACTCTGTATGGGGCACTCACATGTAAAGATTGCTTAATTCAGACATTGACCCTGTTACAGAAGTTTGCATTCTAGGGGTGCCTGGGTGGCTCAGTCATTTGAGCATCCGACTCTTGGTTTCGGCTTAGGTCATGATCTCAGGGTCGTGAGACTGAGCCTGGCATTTGGCTGCATGCTCAGCTGGAGTCTGCTTAGGTTTCTCTCTCCTTCTCCCTCTGCTCCCCACCTCTCCTTGCACACACACACACACACACACACTCTCTCTCTCTCTCTCTCAAATAAATAAATAAATCTTTAAAAAAAAGTTTTCATTCTAATAGGAGACAAACATGTGGCATGAAAACATGAATAACAGGCAAGTTTTCCTAGATTTAACATATTCTTGCTTTCCCCTTTAAATAGGACCCAGGAAACCCAACAGCATATTCGCAGTGCCTGGGGTTAGTGGAGGCCTTCTGGATGGGAATTAACCTTTTGTGCTGTTACACTGGGATCTGTTCAAGCCTCCCTAAACTAATGGCCTCACAGCGCTTTTCTGCTTCTTTGTTTCCTCTCTATGGTTTTGTTCTATCCCTTATTGCCAAGCAATGAGCTATCTTCTCTTGCACATCACCACGTCTGCCTCAAAGCCACTCTCCCTGATTCCATCTCCTCCTTCCCCTTTACTCTCCTACATTCCTCCCATGACCTTTCACTCACCGCTTAAAACCAGCAGTGAATGAAGGACGAGATGACTCAGCTTGGTCATGGCTCTTAGTGAGGGCTGCAGGGGTCATGCTGTGAGTCATGTCCATGAGCATCAGTACCGGGCTCTTGTAACATCTCTTCTGGCTGTCCAGAGACCATTTTCTGCATGTGTTTTGTTTCTCAGTTCTGTGCCAGAGCTGAGGTTCTGAGATAAGTGGGCCTCTGGCTGAGTTTGAGTTTTCCCTGAGAGTGGGCTGTCCTGAGAGGAGAGAAGGGGCAGAGAGTCTCCATGTTCCTCTAATATCCTCTTCCCTAGGCTCTGTGGTCATGCTCAGGTAGAGTACCTCAGGCAGGGACAGGCTCTCCTGCTCTTAGGAAGACAGCCCTGCCACCATGTGCTCCTATCCCTTTGAGATCTGTCCACTCCATGGCTTTAACAAAGAGTCCCATCACTCCTAGGCACTGAAGGACTAATTTATAACTTACAATAAGGATGGTAAGAATGACACACAGCACAGCTGATGCCAGCCATAATGATTCCCTCATCCTGTTCCCCTATTTGTTTTATGGGTTCTATTCCTGGTTGTTTCTTCAAATAAAGTGCCCTTCCTTTTCTTGGTATGTTTTCCATTTTTGCATTATGAACCATGCGGTGTCTGTTATTTAGAGTCTCACAAATGCATGTTTAGTTTGAAAATTTGAGGAAAATATTCTTTTGAAAAAAACCTATATTTTTCGGAATTCTGACCAAATCACTGTGGTTTTCTGTTGGCGCTGATGATATTGCACTACCCCTTTTGGGAGAGAGAAGAGATGGAAATATAGAAAAGAAAAGGAAAGAAGAAAAAAAGAAAGAGAGGGAGGGAGGAGAGAGGGAGAGAAGGAGGAAGGAAGAAGAAAGAATGAAAGAAGGAAGGAAAGAGAACGAAAAGAAAGGAAGACTGAACAAAAGAGAAAGAACCATTGCAAAGGATTCTACTTCCCAGTACAAATACTTTTGGAACTGCTAAGGCCACTCTTAATTCATGTGTGTTAGGTCAAATTCTGGCAGAAAGCACAAGACAGCTGCAATTCCATACTTTGAAATGTCTATTAAAAAAATCTTGATATAATTTATAGAATAGTTGGCAGATATTCCCTGTTTTTTCTCATTCCCTTGAATGTAGACAACTTTTGGAATAAAGGAAGGGGAGAAATGAGTATTTTCAATGGTGACGTCAGTATATTCACAACATTAAGAATGTGATGCCAAGAGAACTTTTTGCAGTGAAGATTGGTTTGGGTGTGTATATATTTTTAGCAATATTACTTGTGTCAGATTCAGTTCGGCTAACTATCAGGAGAATTAAAAAGCTGTATAATTTCTGAAAGTTTGTAGGACCAAAGACAAAAATTTACCACAGGGAAACAAATACACAATGGAACACACTGCACTTTTAGATACAAATAAGATAAAGAAAATTTTCTTAAAAATCTCAAGTTTAAACATGCTAGAAATTTAAAGGCATAAACAGATGGCCTTTTATGATATTGCAACACCAATCCTAACCGAACATGGTTTCATCAAGGACTTTGGCTGCTAGAACTGACGTGTCTCAAAGTAACTCACATCAAGGAGGAAGTGGTTATTACAGACACCGTGTGTGACAAAATAGTGTAATAAGGTCTCCTGGCAATGGTGACTGGGACAGGGAAATCCATCAGGGATTGTGGTGGAAGCGATAAGCAGACCACGAAAACCTTCTGCTCCCTTTTTCATTGTGCGAAGTTGATTTGGGGAGATATCTACGTAGTCAGATAATAAGTACATCCCCGGCGCCCTGTACATCATGTGACTAGTTTTTTTGAATGGAATTAAAGTGATGTAATGTGTCACTTTCAGACTGAGATTCTTATGAGTGGGACTTCTTCTCATTCTCTCTCCTGTCTCACCCAATGTACTTGGCAAGACACATCTTAACATCAACACTAGTTACACTGGACATCAAATCTGTCTCACCTGCAAGAAGGAAGCAGAGGACTCCAAAGCTGTAGTGGGTGGGTACACAGCCACAAGATGGAAGGAGCCTGGATCTGTCTCACACATTTACTTTCTTGGGATAAACACTGACATCAGGGGTTTATTTGTTACTGCAACTAGATTTCCCTTAACTGATCCAAGAACCAACCTTGTACTGTGTCTCTGTCTCTCTCTGTGTCCTCTCTGTAGACTGGTTCCTTCTGGTTATTCATGTTTCCTGCTCCCCAACAGCCTGCATTGACTTTAATAAAGGTACCCAGCCGTGGTTTCATGTGACACAAACCCGGTGCCCACCACTAACGCCTTTCTGCCACTACACGTGCCAAATCTCTTTCGTTTGCTCCTCCTGACACACTCTCCACCCTCTTTCTTCCTGTTTGTTGCCTCGAGAGGTGATCCAAATTGATTACATCAAAGAATCCTATGTTCTCTGTCTACCAGTTGGATCTGGTCAATGAGAAGCCCCGGCAGGTGACAGGAGGAAGGGAGGAAGATGAATTTGGGATATTTATTTGTCTGGTTCCTTCCTGTGAGGTTTCCTCAGGCTTGTCTCTGTCAACAGAAGTTCCCTGCTCCTCTCAGGAAGCCCTCTCTTCACAACTTTCATCTTTCAAGTTTTTGTAACCTTTCCCTTCACGCATGCCTTTGAGCTTAGAGGTAGTGACAGCTTTACCTCTTGCCGCTGATAGCCTCAGGATCCCGAGTTCTTCCTGATGATTTCTTTACACCCTGCCCATACTTCTGTCGTGAATCCATTTATTTATTTATTTCATTTATTTTTTAAAAAGATTTTATTTATTTATTTGACAGAGTCACAAGCAGGCAGAGAGAGAGAGAGGGGGAAGCAAACTCCCTGCCGAGCAGAGAGCCCCATGCGGGGCTCGATCCCAGGACCCTGGGATCATGACCTGAGCCGAAGGCAGAGGCTTTAACCCACTGAGCCACCCAGGCACCCCGTGAATCCATTTATAAACCGCTTCCAGTCATCCTAATTTGAGAGAATTACCTTTTCCCTTTCACTGCAAAATCATATCCCAGTTAATATTCTCTAAGAGTCAGTTGCCTACCACTGGCTCTCTTAGCCATGTCCATGGGATAGAGTTATTCTGCAAATGTGGCCTCAAGCCCACACCTGCAGCCAAGCCTGTGAGTGGCAGCAATGTGCAGAGAAAGAGGAAGTTTGCGGGCATCTCAAAACATGTCTATCAAACAATATATCTTCATATCTTCTAAAGTTTCCTTTCTTTTTTCACTCCTGTTTAGCTAGATAATTGCCATCATCTCCATTGTATTTTTTTTCCTCTGGTGGCCTGCCTTATCACAGAGAGAGCACATCATTACTTTTTATAGGATCGTATATTGTGAACAGTGTCTTTCCCTAGTATACCATTTAGAATCCAAGTCTTTAGATTTCAAAATGGAAATGTTTATAAAAACAAAATAGGAGGGGTGCCTGGGTGACTCAGTCACTAAATGTCTGCCTTCAGCCCAGGTCATGATCCCAGGGTCCTGGGATTGAGCCCCGCATCAGGTTCCCTGCCCAGCAGGAGGCCTGCTTCTCCTTCTCCCACTTCCCCTGCTTGTGTTCCCTCTCTCGATCTCTCTCTCTCTATCTGTCAAATAAATAAATAAATAAATAAATCTTAAAAAAAAAAAAAAACCACAAACCCAAAAAACAAAATAGGAGAAAGAAGTAGAAATAACCATAGACTAGTGTTATTGCTATGTTATTTTTTAGGTAGAAAAACATCTTTGTACCAGCTGGGATATGCCATGGATATGTCATATGATATTTGCATCCAAAGAGCTCATCAATTTTCTCTTGGACTTTTTTTTTTGTATGATTCACGTTTTTTTGCTGCCATTAGTATCTAGCAAAAGATGCTACATAGGCACACAATGGAATCAGGAATTATTATTATACCAAATATCTCATCACTTTCATTCAATATAAAAAGTACCTTACACGATAGGGTAGCTGGGTGATGGACACTGGAGAGGGTATGGGCTATGGTGAGTGCTGTGAATTGTGTAAGGCTGATGAATCACAGACCTGTACCCCTGAAACAAATAATACATTATATGTTAATAAAATTTTTTTTAAAAAAGTGCCTTACACTTGGGAGCCAAGCAGTGTTAATAAAGTACCTAACTTAAGGCACTATAAAAATTGTGTGAATATCCAGGTACAGAATCCAAACATTATATTTTAAGGGTTTTATTTATTTATTTTTTAATTTTATTTATGTATTTGACAAAGAGAGCAAGAGAGCACAATCAGGGAAAGGAGCCGCAGGAGAAGCAGGCTCCCCACTGAGCAAGGAACCCAACACAGGACTTGATTCTAGGACCCTGGGATCATGACCTGAGCCAAATGCGGATGCTTAACTGACTGAGCCACCGAGGCGCCCTGGGTTTATTTTTTTCTAAATATTTTATTTTAAGTCTTTGGTAGTACCAGTTGTATCCTTTCTCTTATTTCAGGAAAAGGGGAACTAGAAAGCACTCACCTGCCTCCCCTGGGAGAAGATGAAATGGAAGAAAATACATTTTTCATTCTATTTAAAGTCGCATGTTTTGTATAAACTGAAATAAGGCTAATATTGCAAGACAGTTATTTTACCAACTTAACATATTCTTAAGGAATATTATTATCACTGCCCTTCACCATACATAGGAAACCCATACCATCTGCTCCTTGATATCCCACATCATCAATTTCATGATTGGGATATATGTAAAAGCTTAGATTTACCAGGACTTCATAATGGGATTCAAAACAGGAGATGGTTATCTGTTTTCAAAAGTCATAGACTGACCATATAGCCACAGCACCACCCACCTCCTGGAACCGCCCAGCACACACACATACACGCACACACACACGCATAGCTAAAACCAGGGAAATCAGCTTAGAAATTAGTCCACCATGAAAGCATTTTATTTACACTGGTTTCTAGTGCATATATAAAAAGTAGATTATCTTTATGTTATCATAGTTCTTCTAAAGAGGAACTACTTACAAAGAAACCATTAAAATAGCACTACTGTTTAAGTAAACTCCTCAAAGGCCTAAATTTGCACCATCTAGTATGGAAACCACTAGTCACATGTGGCTTTGGAGCAGTTGAGATGTGCTTGGTGCAACTGAGGAAATGAATTTATTTTATTTAACTCACTTTAGATTTAAATTTAAGAGCTAAAGAACTGTAAAACATTCATCCATTAAATATCACTTCATTGTTTTCCTAGGACTACACTACCTGTTGCATCCCACAGATGTTTTGTAGCAAGCATGTACTTTTTACTTTCTATTATGTGGCTAAGAGCAAATTGCAAACTATGTGTATGTCTCACGTTATATTTCAGTTGGAACGTTCTGGCTTGAAAACTAAGATCTGAGGCTGAAATAAGTATATATATATATATATATATATATATATATTTTTTTTTTTTTTGCATATGGTTTCCCCGTCATATATGTAGCATTATCAGAGTTTGTGGGGAAACATCTCTAATAAACAGAGTAATCCGAGAGTTAGGAAACCATCCTGAATTTCAAATTCAGTTCCCCTCCTATAAGCTTGGTGTTACTTATTGCATAGCCTCATTACTCCATTGTTTATATAGGTTTAAAATAAAAGTAGTTTCATCCCAAGATAACCTTTAATCAGTTTTGAACTGATAAAAGATGAAACTATCTCTTTGATGCTCCTTGAACAATCTTTTATAAGATTCATCAACTTAGAATGAAGCCAGAGTGCCTGTAAGGCAGACAAAAATGTTTTCTGAGAAATCCAAAATGGAATCTACTGGATTAAATTCCAAACCAAATTAGGAACATTGAAAAGCCTCTTAAATACACAATGTTCTTTTCCTTCAAGCTATTTGAGAGTTGCAGCTGAAGAAACCCGTGTGATCTTTTCCAAGTACAAAATATGAGGAAGATCAATACATAGATATGCTGAAGGCCTTTCCGTGCTTGTGTCTTTGCTAGTTTGATAAAACTAGCAATTAAGTAGTATCTTCCAAACATAAGGGATCATCAGTATCATCTTAAAGAAAATCAAATCTCTTGCTGGAAAACAGAAAGAGCCAGTTCTCCTCAGGACGGTGTTGTAGAGAGGTTGGACCTGTTTATGGAGAGACAGTGACTTGAAAATCACCAGTGTGTAATGAAAATTAAAAAGTGCTTTCTTCTTCCACATCAACCTAATGACTCTATGAAATAATATACATATCTTCATTATAATGAATCCTAACAATGACTTGAGATCTTCTAATTTAAATGGTATGTCCTTTTGTTTTTTCTTAGATAGGACAAGAGACAAAAGCTAGAAAGTTTGGGTCATATGGATCATGGCAGCACTGCTATGTCTGGAATTTTCTTATAAATATCCTATTGCTCTGAGCCTCACAGGCCTGGCTAAAACAGCAGGGACAATCTCATTTGCACTTTTATAGCTGTAGAGGGATTTTCAAGAGCTAAAACAATTTTCTAGAATATTCTGTATTAACGAATCCAAAGTGTGATCATTACACCTTTTCATGCTTTTCCGTGAGCTCACAATTTGGAAGTAATTAAAAAAAAAAAACAACAACAAAATTATAAACAACAACAGGAAGGCATTGTTGGGTACTTAAAAGAAATCTACTCTGCAACAGGTTTTTACTGCATGTTTGCAGCTTTATGCCTCTTTAAGATTATTTTTTCAAATACTGTAAATGACTGTTTGTACCCTTGTGCCCCTTTTGAAAATCAGCACTTCAAAGGAATGTCTTTGGCATTGCACAATAACTAAGTAAATCTCAGAGACAAAGTGGATGTGACCCTCTCTTGTGCCATTAAACGATAGAGAACTTTTTATCAAAATCTACTCTTACTTATGTTACAAATGTTCATTGTTTGCCAGCATTTGAATAACTTCACTTTTCTTAAAATTGGGAAAATATGAATATTTCACCCAAATGTAAAACTTCCATATAAGTCCATTAAAGTCAATTTTTCAAGCCAGCTATAAATTCTACAGAAAACTATACCAGGCAGGAATAAGAATACTGAAAAACATGACATGCAAGGAAGTTTAAAACTCAGAGTCAGTGAGAAGGGAATTTAAAGTAAATATACAATACTATTAAAATAAATTTTATACACACACACAGAGAAAATAAATAAACGCTTAAAGGAGATAGGATATACGAATTGAGTTGATGGACTGGAGACTAGATGGGGTTAAATGGAGAAAACTTATCTGAAGCAGTTAACTTGGGATGCCAGGAAGGACGGTTCTGGGGCAGTGAGCAGAGTGTTTTCATGGCTGGATGGGAAGCTAAGCCAGCACAGAAAAGAGTCTTGTTAGAGAGTTTTAAAAGGAGATATGTGTACATCACTGAGGGCTGATAAAACCTTTTCCTCAGGAGTAAACATATGATTTTTGAAAGCTTAGGAGGGCTGTTATAGAAATTCAGGGGAAAAAGGCACACATAAAGTCGAAAAGAAGTAAGTACCTGAACAATAAGCAGAAGTGAGTGTAAATTATCCAATAGTTGATTTGTATCTATTTAGGAAAGGGCATCGCCATCCACTGAACTTGGCTCTGCAAAGGGACAATTGTGCCAGACCATTTTAATTTCCTCCCACAGGAGAGTGACAGGCAATGTCAACTGACAGGAAGCAATAGTTACAAAGGATGTTAAAATAGGCCAGCCATGAGAGAACCGAAATCTGGAACACAAATCTGATAAAGGCGTCTGGCAAGGTAGGGATACACGTAGGTAGAGACAGACCTAGATTCAAATCCTGAGTCTACTGCATGAACTTGGACAGAACATTTAAATCTTTCTGTTTATCTGGAAAAGTGATACAAACCCTTGCCATCTGCAGTGAGGAATAAACAAGACAATGTGTATAAAATGCTTGGTACCTATATTTCCCAGTAAATACTGGCTTCCTTCCACCCTTCTCAATCCATCCTCTCCTCCCTTCTCTTTCTCTAATTGCCCATACACCTTGGAAAGAAAGATTCATGAAAAGGCTAAGAGTAAAGCCCTGTGAAAACAGGAAAAGGGACACAGTCCCATTTCCTTTTACTCTTAAATTCTTGTTACAGGTTTCCTGGCTCTACAAGGAACCATTTACACCCATTTGGCATTCTCACAGTGGTTCCCCGTTTTCCCTCGTCAAATGTCAAGAAGCTGATGGAAACAGCCTCCTTGCCAAGTGATATTTTTTAAAAATATTTTAAAATATATATGTAGATCTATACTACAGCTCTATACATATATCACGTAAAACGCAGTGCAAACACAAGTATGACCACCAACAAATGGTAGCCCTATGAATGCGTAAAAAAAGCCAATCCACCAGGTCAGCTTTACAACTACAACCTTCAGTGAGGATATCAGTGACTTGGTTCTTAAAGATTTGTCCAGTTTGATCAAGTAAACAAAAATCAATTTCCTAGCATGCTCTATAACATCTCGATAACAATTTAACACTTTTGCAAAAAGAAAGAGTCGGGGATTATACGATCGCTTAGAATGTATTATTTCTAGACTGAGCAGACATAAGTCTTTGAGGATTAATTTCATGCTGAGGGTTAAATTTCACTTTCGTGATAGGCTAACCGTTGCCTGGGGCTGCACAGATAATGAACCTGCCAAGGGATTAGCAAGGAAACACTTGTGTTATTATAAAGCGGGTACACTTCCCTTTCTAACCAAGTTCATCCTACATGACATTAACAAATTACTCCCTCTCTCTGCCCACATTTCAATATAATGTGAGCCAACAAGTGACCCTGAACCAATAGGACATGAGATAAGATCTTCTCAGCGCATGAATGGCTATTAAACTCGTCTGTGAGAGCTAGACCTCCTGCAGGGAAACACAAGGCATTTTATCTCCATAGGGCCCCTGCCTCCCCTGCAAAAACCTTTCTTGGTCATAAAGCCTCTAAGTGGACACAATGCCAAGAGGTAGGAATGTCTTTAACAAAAATATTTAGCCTACAGAAAAGGCACTCTCCAGAAAACACAAATGACACAATTCATTTCTGACAAACTTGCAAGGACTTAATATCTTTTAAGTAAGAATTCAGTGGCTTAGCATTTGCTAAAGTATGTGTTCAGAGAGATTTCTGATTTTTCAGATGAAAATATCCTTTACTCAAGAGACCCCTTCTGACATAACAGCTATGTTCACAGACCTCAAATCTGTTGGCCTTTTTTCAGATTTCATTCCCAGAAGATCATCTCCTGCTGGTGGCTGGAGAGGAACCCCCGTGAGCAACACCATTGTCTCCCTCCAGCTGTGGTCTCTAGGCACTTGTCATGTTTCCACTACTTGACTGTGAGCTCCCCGAGGGCAGTGAGTTCATCTTACCTTATTGCATCCCTCTGGGTTCGGACCAATAACGTTACGGAGTGGACACTCAGCTACTATTGGCAGGATAGAATCCAACCAGCCTCTACCGTTGGCCACATCCTGATCCCTTGGCACAACGTCTGGAGGAAAGGAAATCTAACAGATAAACAGAGTATGTGGCTTCTATATATGATGTTATAATTTAGGCGTGTTTAGTAAAAATTAGAAGTGCTTTTGTGAAAAAGCTGATCCGTTACTGAATGCACCAACTGCTGTCAAAGTGAGACCAGCTACTTCTTTAATTTGCCAGTAAGCAGCAGGAGGAGAAATGCAGAATGTTTAGGATATCCATTGAGATTTGCTACAGCCCAACTTGGTTCAGACCATGGGTAGTATGGGAAACCATACTGTAGTTCTATGATATATCAGTGTACCTCTATTCAAAATATTGTCCTGTGTACAGTCCATAATGTTTCTATAAATTCACATTCTTATTTGCCAGCTTGAAGGCTTTACTGTTGGGCCCATAATGGTCTCATTGCATTTCACATATATTCTCAGACTAATAAAATGTGTAACTCTTAAACACAGATGTGTTGAATGCTTACATGGAAGCATTATGTAATGAAGATGGAGGCATCTAAGCTTTGACTTCTGAGCTCTGTTAGACTGAAGCACTACATGAGCCCTGTTTGCAAGGCAGTTTCGGTAGATTGGCCGCCATGGGCATCACAGCACCTGCACAAAGAAAGAGCAGATGGCAGAGAAAATGGATGCAGACAGTAACAGTGCTCTTCATCCAAAGGTCTGGCAGTTAAGAAAAGGAGGGAGGGACCATAAACAAGAGGAATTAATAGGAAGGGTTTTGTTTTTTTTTTTTTTTTTAAGGATGCTGGAGAGGAGTATATTTGTAGTTAGAAAAATCAGATTAGAGTGGGAAATGGAGGAAGCAAAAGAAAGAGGGGATAGAGTGGGTCCCAGAGGAGTAGAATTAGGAGGATCTGAGGGTAGAAAAAGAGACTAGATACTTCCTCTTTAGCCTCAAGGCTAAAGAAAGATAAGAGAAGAAATGCAGGCTTAAGAGACAGTAGAAGGGTTTCAAAGAGAATCATGTCAGGGGTCCCCAGTTTCCTCAGTAGAAAGAGAGGCAAGTTCGCCTGCAGAGGATGGTGGGAAGGGATGTGACTGGAGGCTTGTACCATGAGAGGGGCCCAGAGAGGCTGCTGCTTCGGGGAGTGAAGTGGGAGCTCAGGAAGGAATTCATCGGAAGGACGGACAAGTTTCCGTGGGACCAGAGAACTCGGGGCTGGGTTCTCCTGTGGCTGGAATGGCTGACTGTGGGCGTCCGGCCCGAGAGCCAGGCCAAGTCAGAAGGACAGTGAGGAGAAGGCCTCAAGGTGGAGGAGGGGGAGAAGAAGGAGCCGAAGGATAACAGTTTTGACAGGAATGAGGAGTAGGTACGGCACACACAAGAGAGGGGAGCAGTGGAGGAGTGAGAAAAGGGGGAATTTCAGATTTGACATTGGGGAGGGGAGCAGCCTGCAGGGAGAGAAAGACCAGGGCTGGTGCAGGAGCTGTGGGGACAAGAGGTGAAATGCTTGGCTACAATGAGGTTGAAGGGCCAATAATGCCATCAGGGAAGAGGCCCTAGAGTGCTGGAGGGTTGTGGGGTCACGTGCAGACAGTTGGTAAACGGCCGAGTGATGAAAGGGAAAGTGAGGGTGAGGGTCAAGGACAATGGCAGAGGCAAGTGAGGAGTATGTGGGCCCCTTATGTGAACAGAGAAGAGGAAAAGCAGCAGCCTGCTCCCGGGGGGCTATGAGGAGTATCAGAGATAGTTGGGTGAAGGGGCAGAAGGAGAGGACGAGGCGATGTGAGAGGCAGAGGCACACAGGGCTGGTGAGCGGTGGTTACGGCAGAGCAAGTTTAGGGAGACCTCGGGCTGACCTGGGCTGGGGTCAGAGAGCACGAGGCAGCAGTGGACATCCCCTGGCTTTGCAGTTCCTTGGTTTTCTCAGCTCCAGTGGCCTCTGTCCCCACGACGCCCCCATGACTCACCGATCTGGCTAAAGCTGGACTGTGTCCCACTGGAAGACTCCTCGCTACCATGATCTCAAGATTTGCCTTGCTGCTGACTCATCTTTCCAGTTGTTCTGGTGAACGAGCTCTTCTGTCCTGTGACCCAGTGTGCACTGTCATCTCCACTACCTCGTCTCGGGACAGTGGGGCCCACAGATGGGCTGCAGGTCTGCAATGAGCACCGGGAACCAAGCCATCATCCCAGAGTCAGCGGAAGAGATTCTAGGTCAACATGTGCCACAGCTTTGCTTTCCCCATGGAACCACAGTGTAGGCCAGTGATTTTATGATTCCAGTCCTCACGCGAAACTAGTAGTTCAGGAATGGAAAGAATTAAGTCAGAGTCAAGAGGTAGACTGGGAAGAGATGGAGACGATGGGAGGTGGGCAAAGTGCTCCCAGCTGCCAGGGCTCTCACTCTGCTTTCTGCCTCTGGGTGAGGCCCGGGGCTCGCCGATGTGGAGTTGGCGGGGCGGGGGGGGGGGGGCGGAATAAAGGAGCCTTGATGTCTGTAAAGATTTCTTACCTTCTTTTGGAAGAGAGAAATAAATGCAAATTACAGAGAGCTATGAAAGAGCTATAGTCCTGCACAACAGGACCTTCTCCCACCCTGGGACTGGCAGCTGCACAGCCCCGGCGGGGTCTATGGGGTCTTCGGGAGCCCAACGCCACCCTGGGACGTGCTGCACCTGCACCTTCTCTGGGTGGCCACCTCGTCTCTATTAAGACTATTTGCTATTTAGCTTTTGCTAAATAAATCAAGGACTGTAGTAAAGACTTACAGAGCATGACTGAATGGCCTCTTCCTGCCAAACTTGAGCCTACCTGAGGTAATGTAGGTGGGGTGTAAAGAACAGGATGTGATATCATAAGCCCGACACCCCAGAAAGATGGCCGCGTCTGCAGAAAAATCAATTTCAGAGACAGGAAAAAGAAAATTTCAGGGATGCTGGAAGATGGGAGAAGAGCACTATTAGAAGCAAGTTGCACTCCTCTGATACTCCAGGCTACCGGGTCAGGGAGACATGATTTGCCACATTAGGCAGCATTCCTGCTCACGGCGGCATGAAACAGTGACGCTTCTCTCCAGAGTAGAGTGGGAGGTCTGCTTTATTTGTTGGCCGTCAGTAGCGCCCAGAAGAAACACACCTTTGTCTTTCAATCAGCATTTTATTTGGTTAAGTGTATTATACCAGTCCATCTACTAGTCTCTTACTGGAAGTGTCAAGTTATTACAGGTTTGTACCGATTTCAACATCTCACTTGCTATGGAGTGTGAATTCTGTAATCTGCCAAAAAGCATTTAGCTGAATGAAGTTCTGTAATCTACATAATCACTACATAAAATATATTTACTACATTTTTATTTAATGTTCCCTTTAAAGGAGTCACTGGAGTTTATCCAAGATCACTTACTTATAATAATTTTTCATTTCCCATATGAAGGTTATTAAATCTTAATTAAAGTGCATTTGCAGTCAACCATAAGAGGCTCTCATTCAAATTATATTGACAAATTTTATTATACAGCCCCACAGTCTTAACACATTAACTCGTCTCTCAAACCAAATTTCAGAAACAGATAGCACTTGCATTTGTACGTGCCAGGGGAAAAATAATAAACATTCTTTGAGTATTTACTATGAGATGGGTTATCTTTCCGAGGGAACACAGCATCAGGAATGCAAAGAACCAGTTTTATTTAAATAATGACTATGACTGGCCAAAGGGAACTAGATTAACTTTTCTATGGTTCAGTTTCATAAAAGGCCACAATGTAACACTAAAGCACACCCCTTTGCTCTGAAAAGTTAAGTTGACGTATCTGAAACCAATTCCCTGTCTGCCCCTGAAGCGGGTCAAACACAGACAAATACAACTGAAACAGGAAGTCCTGGGACAAGAAGCAAAAGAAACATATTCTAGAAATTCAGAGGCTCTAGCTCACTTCTGGGGGATGGTTCAAAGCTGGTGAGGAGTGGGCTGGGACCTCAGAGGCAAGAGAATGACACAAGCCCCAGCGACCCGCAGCAGTGCCCCAGAGTTGACCTTCCAGAGGGATGCTGGGGTTCACAGACACAACTCCACAAGAACCTTGTCTGCTAGGCTCCCCGGTCACAAGCAGAGTAGAACTGAATTCACCATCAAGAATGAAAGCCAGGGTTTTTCCAGAAAAATTCTCATCCAAGAACTCACTGAGAGTCGATCCTCTGTGATGAGAAACAAGAAACTTCTCTGATGGATAACAAAAGGAATAGTTTCTTTCAACCACAAATATATTTGTTTGCCTTTATCTTTTGAATTTCTGAAGAAAAATAACTGTTATGTTATCCCTTCTTGGAGTTATCTTTTATCTAACAAATATTGCAGTGTTCTCAACATCATTTAAAAAAAAAAAGCTCTCCAAATGGGTAACCTAAGCAAATTCCTTACTAGCTTCACTAATGAGAAAAGAAGAATCAGTTTGTTTTGGACAGACTTTATTCATATAAATTTTCTTGAAAAGTATTGTCCTTCAAATGGTTTGATAACATCAATTTCCTTAGATTAGGCTCTAAGCAACCAAATGGTGCTCTCCAAAATTTTTCCCACTTACTATTATAAAATAGAATTATGTGATACACAAGGTTCTTAAAGGCTTTCTAAATTTCAACATGCTGTGATTTCCAAAAATTGTAGATGAGCAAATCTTCAATAGGTCTGATATCTGATGAGCCACAGAGAAGGGAGGGAGAACGAAGAAGACAGAAGAGCAGCAGCTTTGAGATCAGTATCTTGAGGCCTGGATGCTAGTTCTACCATGTAGTTGTGTAACCGAGCATGTACCTGCTCTGGGTCTAAAAATAACTTTACGTATGGTGTTAAATTAAATGTCAATTATTTTATTTTTTGTTATTATGGCACTAATTAAATAATAATTATTTTCCCTTTAGGAACTCTGGATAAACAAGATTTTTCTTTTTTTCTTTTTGTAAGAATTAACATAGTAAGCCTTGAATTTCTTGAAATATAATAAAAGTATCAACATGTCCTTATTTTGTCTACTATATGTCGTGCATAGGAACTTCAAAAATATCAGCTATCTCTCTTAACAAAGACATTATCCTTCTTAAACACACACACACACACACACTCTAAAACCCAAACTACTGGGTATGTAGCAACTGGAAAATAGAGAGGGCTGAATGCAAAGCATAGTTCAGGTCTCAACTGACTTGGTAGAAATAACTTTGGGGCTTTCAATTTTACAAGAATTACTTAATGACTTTTGTTAATATTTTTACAGCTCTTCCTCAGAGTCCTCCAGAACCCACAACTGCCCCCTTTGGCTAAAGGCTCCACTGGTCTCCAGGGCTGGAAACCTTGGAATCATCTTCTATTTTTTTTCCTTTCCTTCCATTCCCTGATCATATTCCCCCTCAATTTTCCTTTCAAACATCTTTCAGCATTGTCTTTTCCTCTCCATTTCCACTGACTTCTTGACACAGGTTTGTATAACCTCACGACTATATCCATTTATTAAGCCCAACCTCTTTTCTTACTTTTACTTGTAACTGTCAGTCTTCCTAAAAATGCCACAATCACCTAATTAATACCCTGCTCAAGAATCTCTAATGGCTTCCTGGAGCCTAGTCCATCAGGACCAAACACGTGTGTCTTGGGTTCAATATCCTCCATAATCCATCCTCATTCTACCTGTCATTTTAGTTTCCACTTTTCTTCAAAGCATCTCTTCTGTCCTGGTGAGGCCGGGGCACTGACCCCTGACTACTTGCTCATTTCTTCCTCTGAGCTTTACCTGTACTCTTTCTTCCCCTTGGAAAGTTCTCTTACTATATCTCTCACCGAAATCTTATGCAAAGCCGGAAGCCTTACCTAAAAACCTACCCTCTCTTTTCTCTCTGAGTACCATTAGATTAACACCAAATTTCTTCTTATTTTTCCACATATTTTGCCTCCTTAAATAAGTTGTAAGCTGCTAGTGAGACATGTCCCATTTTTTTTTTTTTAAATGCATTCCCCCTCAGCCCAGAGTCTATACTCAAATACATGACCCAAAGATATACTAACCGATGCTATAGCACCAGGTATCTTATTGTTAGCTGGTGTTCTTTCTCCTCTTCTTCCTAATAAATTCCCTGACTTACTCGGAGCAGCAATGTGCCCAGGGGAAAGACTATATTTGTCAACCTTCCGAGCTACTTGGTGAGGTGCGAGTAGGAAGTAGTATTAGGTGAGGCTCCCAGGAGACAACTCTAAAGGTGGCTGACTCAGCTGGAGAGCATGTTCTTTCTGCTCGGAAGCTGGATGTACAGCTGGAGTTCTGGTAGCCATTTTGCACTGTGAAATTACTTCGCAAAAGGATGGAAGGCACAGACAAGGAATCAAGGAGTCAAAAGACTGAAGGAGCTTGGGTCATAGATGATATCATAGTACTCTGCTCCTGACTTATTTGTGAAAGAGGACGATTACAGCTAAATACAATTCCTAACTTACACTGGTGTCAATAAGGGAGAAAGAAGCTTGCGTGTAAGGTGACATAAAATGAGGAGAAAATCATAATCCTTGGCATAAACAGGAAAAGAATAAAGTAGGAAAGGTTTGAAAACTGGGTAGAAAACATGGCTTATCAAGGGGTGTACCCACATGGCACTCATCCTGGTGCTACAGAAAGAAACCTGGGATGGGGGAGGGAGAAAGATGTGGGTCTAGGAGACCAGTGCTCCCGGGTCCATTACTCTCTGGGGGCTGGCCCTGGATATTATGAGGAAAGAAATTGCTAGGGGACATGTTTGGCACCATATGGACAGAGTTTGGCTAATACTATAAAGAAATCCTTGGTTAAAAAATTCACATATCAAGTAACGACATTCACAACAGCTGTCAATTCAGTGTTAGAATCCTAATCAGCTAGGATGTTGCATGATGGAAACTGGCTGCCTTCTGGAAGGTGAGGATATCAGAGTTACTGTGACCCTGAGTGGGAAGGGCAGCAGAGAAGACACCCTGATAATCGGTGTGCTATTCACTCGGTCTGTACAATTTTTATTTAATTATTAAACTAGTACAACAGGTAAATATTATAAATCTCATTTGTAAAATTCATCTAGGGTCATCAGTTTTTAACATTTTGTCACACGTTTTTCCTTCCCCCCCTCACTCTGCATGTGTGTATACATATGTATGTCTACAGAACATGAATATTTTGGTGAGTCAGTTGATATTAGGTTGAAGACATCGTAACACTTGATCCTTAAATGCTTCAGAATATCCCCTAAGAACAAGGACGTTGTTCAATATAACAACATGCCATCATTTCACTTAAAAAATTTAACATCAGAAAATCGTATTATCTAGACTTCAGTCCACATTCTTATTTCTCTACCTGCCCAAATAACATCCTTCGTACTTTGTTGGACACCATACTACATATTATATTCAATTGTCATGTCTCTTTAGTATCCATTAATCTAATAGAGTTCCCTGACCTTTGATTTGGTCTTACAAGACTTTTCTGAAGTATACAGACCCAGTTGTTTGTAGAATGTCCCACAATTTGAATTTGACTGATTGATGTTCCTGTTTCATAGGTTAAACATTAATATTTTTGGTAAAAAAAAAAATACTACATAGGTGATGTTGTATCCTTTTCATGCGTCACATCAGGAGACACACAATGTCTGTCTATCTCATTGTAGGTGGACAGAACTATAGATTTTGATGCTTTATGTTTACTAAAGAAGTCCAGTTACTTCAAAGGCACCTAATTGATTAGCACACCAGCCCAGCATTAAATAGGTGAGTAACAATTGAGCCCGCATTCGCTTTCTTTTAACACCTTAAGAACACATCCTCCTAATGTATCATTCCCCTTCAATTAGAGAAATAAAAGTGTTTTCTTTCTTCTGACAAGTTTTCTGTCAAGGTGAATTGTTTCTGCTCCAGATAAAATGTGGACACAGCATCTCTCTCTCTTCCTTTCCATGCGCCCTTGCTAGAAGTTGGGTATAGGTGGGTCCCAGTGATGCCAGCAACTAAGAGGGGAAAACCAGCAAACAGATCACATTAAACTGTGCTGCCCAGAGAAGGTGTCTGGAAGAGACAAACTCAGATCCGAAATATGATCCCTGAGCACTCAATCATTTCCATTTTATTTTACCTAATGAGGCAGGAGTTAAAAATGTCGACCTGATCAGAGTCAGATGGAAGCCTTATAGGAGCGGGACCCCCACTGCCCTCCTGTCCCGACACCCTTTGTTACCTCCAAGTGAGCTGAGACCAGGCTGTGAACCATGTAAATAGAAGGCTTCCAGGTTAATGAAAAGCTTCAGCACCATTCAAAAATCTGGACAGAGGGTCATGCTGCCTCCTAATCCAAAGAAACTTCATGCAGCTCAGTAATAAAGTTTAATGAATGCTGGTCATTTTGAATCATGAGGCTGTGAGACTGGCCAGCGGCTAATAGTTTCCTTACAGAATCTCCTCTTTAGCCGGGACACAGCAAGTACTTGAAAGCTGCCTGGGAAGGCCGAGTCGCACATGAAATGTAATATTCCATATGCCCAAATCCAAGGGGAAGTTTTTGAAAAGGGCAGTAAACATTTCTCACAAGCTGATGTTTTTATTAGGTGATGGCATGCTTTGAGCTGCATTTCATTCATTATCTGCAAAAGGAACTTTCTTTCAACGCCACGTCAGATTTGACCTATTGCAATCATGTAATGTTGTATAAAGCTGGCCTGCAAAGTAGCTTCTCCACCTTTCTAGGGGCGTATGCATGTAAGGCAGGCTAACAATTTAACGGAAACCGACCCTGGAAAAATTCCCATCTCCTGGAGAATCAAGCATGGATTTGCTTTTATTAATTTTAAAATCCGACTATCCTAAGTTGCTTCGAAGAGCAACACAGAGATGGATGGCTTTCTGAAAACAACTAAGGATCATCATCAGAGTGCATGAAAAAGCCATATAGAAAAAGGCAAAGATCAAATGCTACTTTCATGAGGATGGATGCACACCTGATATCGTTGAGATTGATTTTAAAATATAGTAGAGATCAGATTCCAGTTACCTACTACGTGGACTCAGATATGCCATAAGTCAAACCATAGTCTAAAAATGTTCTTGCTTGCACACAGCAGAAGTCTAAAACATGCCAAGCCATATACGAGGCACTGGGATTTTCAGGAATGCAGAGAACTTTTCCACATTTAAAAGAGCCTCACACTGGAGTCTTTTGCATAAAACTTCCATAGAAGAATATAATCCAACTGGCTAATTTATCATATTTTCCTCAATCTCCTCTTTTCAGTAAATAGGACTTGCTATTGGCTTTTACCTATTCTTGTAAAATAATTAGCTGGGACTGTAGACATTCTCTTGACAGGCAAGACTGGGAATTCAATGTAAATATGGATTTGAAGATTTATGGGGCGGAATATTGTGATCACACAACGGCGCTTCTCCAGGTTTCCAGAGATCATAATTCCTGCCTCTGTTTATTATTCAGTTTATGGTTGGAGCATAACAGATGATTCATTTTTAATGTGATAAATGTTTGGGGGTTTGTTTGAGGGAAATAAAAGTTTATAGTTCAGCACTGGACATGGATAGTAAACTGGAGTGTAAGGCAATATATTTCTAAAACATGGTGATTAGGATATTTATTTGCTCCTTTATACCCAGGGCTCCAGTGAAGAGTGACTGGTTGTGTTTACTTTTAAACCCCTGAACCCCATTACTCTGCTTTGCAGTGTTCTAGAAGGAATTTAAATTTTCTCAAAAAATACAAACTACTACTTTCTAGTTGTGAATGGAATTCATAATTCCTTATATGTAGATAACACTAACTCTATACAAAGCACCAGAGAGCAAATCGGGATCAAAACAGAGTACCCTGACCCATAAGATCTTTACGGTCTATGAAAAAATAATGCTGAGAAATATAATTGTCTCTGTTATCCAGATTATCTCCACAGCAAGGCAAACTTTTGTTTGATCCATGTATCCATCTATCCACCCATTCACTCAACAAAAGTTTATTGAGCACATACTAAATGTCAGACTTAGTTCTAATGCTAGTGATACAGGAGTGAACAACAGAAAAGTCCGTAGCCCCAATGAGTTTACATTCTAGGAGGGAGATTAACAATAAACAAAGAGACTAATACAACTCTTTCTACAACTCTTTCTACAACTCCCAAATCCAAATGCTCAAACCATCCAAAAACCATGATTTCCCCCTAAGTTTGTGGCAAACTCATCTGGTGGCAAAACCTTATCTGAAAAGAAGTGAGGCTCTCTGTAGCTTTCATTACATTTATTGTGAATGGGCACATGTTTAACTGCAGAATTATTACATTTGATTATGGAATGCTGTCCCAGACCCCACTGTAGTGTTTGTAATACACCTAGTATACCCTACTACCTTTTATAAAATACAAAAATTTCTGAATTATGAAATATCTATCTTCAAGAGGTTTTTAAAAAAAAAACAGTTTTACTGAGGTATCATCAATGTACAAAGAACTGCACACAATTAATGTGTACAACCTGATGAGTTCGGACATATGTGAACACCCATGATACCACCAGCACAACCAAGGTAACAGACAAAGCCAACACTTTCTAGAGTTTCCTTGTGTCCCTTTGTTTTTGTTTTCATGGTAAGAACACGAAACATGAGATCTTCCCACTTAACAATGTTTGAAATGCAGGAGACCGTACAGTTAACCATAGATGCCATTTTGTACAGCAGCTCTCCAGCACTAACTCATCTAGTTTAACAGAAGCTGTATGCCTGTTGAACAAAAACTCCCATTTCTTCCAGCCCCCAGCCCCTGGCAACCACTATTATATTCTCTGCTTCTGTGAGTCTATTTTAGCTATTTAAATACTTCATATAAGTGAAATCATGCAGTGATTTGTCCTTCTGTGACTGGCTTATCTCATTTAGCATAATATCATTCAGGTTTAACCATGTTGTTGCAAATGGTAGGATTGCCTTCTTTTTTAATATTGAATATTATATTCCACTGTACGTATATACCACATTTTCTTTATTCATTCATCTGTTGGTCGTCACGTGGGTGGTTTCCATATCTTGGCTATTGTGAGTGATGTTGCAATGAAAGAGTGCTGACATCACTTTGGGATCCTGATTTCAATTCTTTTGAATATATAAAAGGGATTGGCTTGTCACGCGGTAGTCTATTTTTAATTTTTTGAGGAGCCCCCACACTGTTCTCCATAGTGGCTGCACTGTGTTATGATTCCTACCAACAGTGTACAAGTTTAAGTTAAGGAATTCAGATTTGTATGTCATAACATCAGGAAGTGAATGAATGAACAGATGCATGGATGAATGGATGAATAAATAGATGTTTAGATTTTTTTTCAGGTAAATCTGATAATTCTATTAAAATATATAGGCATCACTAGATCTATACATTTTGCAATGTCTGCGACCTAAAATCAGGATATTTGATAGTTCTTGGCCCAAACATTCATTGATTCATTTATGGGTACCTACTTTGTCTACTGAGGAGACTAAAATGAGTAAGGCTTAGTCCCTATCTTAGTCCCTATTGTAAACTACAATCGAGCAGGCGACACAGATATGAAAATAGAATGTCACACACTGTGATGAATGGCACTATCACCTGACACTGCCTCGGAGAACCGGGGAGAGGGGGTGACATTTCAGAAGTGTTGAAAGATGAGTATATGTTTACCAGGCAAAGAAGGTAAGAGAGGACCCTCCAGGAGGTAGATTTCTCTGTTTAAAGGCTCCCAGAATTTGAGAAGAGCATGGGATGTTTGAAGAAAAGGTGAGAAGGTCACTGTGGTGGTAGCAGAAGGTGCATGGGGGGTAAGCAGCTGGGAAGCAGAAAGACTGGAGTCCAAAGGCGGCCTGGCTGTGGCTTTGCAAAGGAGGTTAGATGATTTTTACAGGACATTTTCAGGCACGAAAGTGAATGAAGCATACAAATTTTTGCTTTCTTTCATTTATTGTTTCAGGAAGATAATGCTGGGAGCAGTAAACGAAGGTTAGGTTTGAATAGCAACCAAGAATGGAAGGCAGGCCATTGGGAATTGGTGACAAAGGCTGAACTGGGGCGAGGGCCATGGGGGCATGGGAACAGAGTTCAGAGACATTTCCAAGGTGACACAAAAGGGTATGATGACCAATGGATATGTGCAGCGAGGGAGAGGGAAGAGTCAGGGTGTTGAACCTGGGTGACCAGGTAGAGAAAACCAGGTAGATAAAAACACCATGAAATGAGATAATCATAAGGCATTGCTAAATATTATCCAACAACCCTCAAAGTTCCCCCTTTCAAGTTCTCACCTTACCTCAGAAGGTCAACAATATTCTGTTTTACACAACTGTGGACCCTATTCACAAGGCACAACAAGATTAGAAATTTTTTTCTTGTACCTAGGGACTTTCCAGTGGGAGAAGCAAAAGAATTAGGCATTAAGTATATTCTCCATACTGTCAAGGCCCAGATTCGTTTCCAGTGTCATAAATCATCATAATTAACAACCTTTCAACCAAATGGATCCCAAAGCACTTTCCAAATTATGCAACTCTGGAGGTGAATTGCCTCGGCTGTCCAACAGCTGTCAGCAGCATTCTGCAGCGGGGACAGAACGAGAGGTAGGATGCAGAATCTCCAGGGAGCTCCATGCAGTACTTAGGTTTGTGGAATGCAGGTCCCCAAAGTGGAACTTGGCTCAGAACAGGGTCTCATCTACTCTTGGTAGAAATGCAGTAAAGCCATTCTTATTGCCAAAGAGTCAACCGATTGCTCTTTTTTACAAAAGATACCTGTGAATGCAATCAATATCAGTCCTTTGCCTGAGAAATCAGTTATATATTTCAAATCACATTTCTTACTTTGGTAGTGGATTCCTTCCTGGTTGATCAGGGCATGGTTGGTTTGAGTGAAACCTCATTTCTTTTTCATATATTAAGAGATCAATAAACAAGTATGAAATTGAATCAAATCAGTCTGCCTGGAATTTCATGTGCTCAAATCCACTTTGTTTTTTTCTTTTTGTTTGTTTTTAAATTTGGGTTTTGAGGGGCCATTTTGTAATCTGACCGAAGTCTGACTTTTCATCTCTCTCCCTGTTCATTCAGGCCCAGCCAATCATAGAAAACCGCCTAGAATATTCTCTTAATTTTGTGTTTGTCCAAGGAAGGCAGGGGACTTACAAAGTTGCAAAATTAATGGCAAATATACTTGGAGCTTCTAAATTATTCTATGATTTGGGTTAAATACCAAAATTGATATAGTATGATCTTTAATATAAGACTAAAATAAATTTTAAAGATAATATATGAGAATTTGAGCTTGCTTTAGACTACTCAGGTGCCTCCCCTGATAGTTCTCTTATTCCTTCCCTGTCCTCATCTGCTCATGTATAGTTGTTCCCTTTTCATTTGATATGGGGAGGACTACGGGGAATAAATTGATGAGACACTACCATAATAAGTGCTTTTATTTTTAAAGCATGGCTTTTTTGGGCAGCAGGGGGATGAATTACACAATTTTGATACCTTGATTCAAGGTATCTGATATTAAAAAAAAGAAATCAGATATTAAAGGAAATAGTGATGAAAAGGGCCTATATACTTATGTTTCATAATAAGCAAAAACTATCACTACTAGTCTGAGAATAATTCAAAACAACCTCAGTCCAGTTGACACAAATTATTTTACCAACACCATTCTAAAAGAAGAAGAACTTGGTTTTTACATCAGTCCAATGCGATAATTTCTGGATTGCTATCCTGTGCAGAAACTCAGCTAATCACTCTAAGTGATACAAAGTGAAATGAGATAAAAACAGCATTTCCAAAGCTTTGGGCTATGCTACTCTTTGGGAGGATCTATCCTTATGTCTGGTGGATCTTGAAAATCAGTTACCCAGAGCTTATTTCCCACTAAAACTCACGTCAGACATGTTATTAGGATCTATTATCATGTTGAGTTAATATTTCAGAATCAAGGGCTTAGACTTATTAAAAAGTTGAACTTATTTTACTTTAAGTTTCTTGTTAATTTGCTGTTTAAGTAATTCATCTACCCATTAGTTCAAATCTTTATTGTTTTCTAGGTATGTGCCAGTCTTTGGGGATCAAGTGAATGACAGACGGCTCTTAGAGCCATGGAAGTTTCAGTCTTGTGTGGATACAGGTAAGTAAACAGGTAATTAGCAATACTTTGTGCACAAAGTGCTATGATCAAGAGAAAGTTAGAGGAGGGCACACAGTAGCAGGTGGGTACCTGACCCTAACTGAGAAGGGGGAGAAGATCTGCCGGGGGGAGTGATGGGTAAACAAAGGACTAAAGGATGAGGAGTCAGCCAGGGGAAGGAGGGAAGGAATGAGGTGGAGAGAGACTGTACGAGACAGAGGAACAGCATGGGCAAAAGCAGAATGAAACAAGAGAGTGGTGTTTGGGGACACAGAGTTCAGGTGGGAGAATGATAGGAGAGGAGGAGGATAAACCATGTAGGGACCAGATGTGACAGCTCCGTGAACAGAGCTGAGGACTGTGGGCTTCATCCTGAGAGCAGAGGAGATTTGAGTCCCAAAGATGCGAAAGGAGCCTAAAATTTATCCAAACAGACATTATCCTAAACCTCTGGCTCAGAAAGAGAGCGAGATATTCACACATGCTTTCAATCACACCAACCCATGTTCACAGGGAAGTAATGATTGCTACTAAGGACTGACTCTTTGCCAGAAATTGCATGACATTTTACATATATGAAAGCATCTAATACAACCATTCAACTTGGGTGTTGTGACCTCTATTTCACAGATTAAGAAAATGAGGATCAGTTAAGTAATTGGTCAGCTAAGTCACAGAGTCAGGATTCAAACCCAAGCCTGTCTTGCTCTAACACTAAAATTCTTTCCATACCTTAGCTTACCAGCTATAGAAAGCATTAGCAGATTTTGAAAGAAAGGTACCTTCTGCAGTCTCTGTTAAGAAAAAAAGCTTATAATCATAGAAACTACTTAGTCAGAACTCAGGTTTGACTACCGTTTCTTCCCAGTCCCTCAAAAATTATGTTCACCGGGGTACCTTGTAACCACCTCGGAATATTGACTGATAGTTCATTGATTTGTTATAACATATTACTTTCTCCATATTACCTGCATTCTAACAGAGTCATAGCACAGGGCACAAAGGCCTACTAAAGTCTCTGAATGGCTTTTAGTACCATTCAGCCAAAGAGGAGGGCAGGGATTATGCATCTATTTAGGAAGCAATATTTTGGTCTTGATTATGCTCCATGGGACTCCTTCATTTACTACTAGAAATTCAGACTTAATGCATAATACAGGGACCACACGGCAGGTGAGAGAGAATCTTGTTTTCTACCTATTCTTTCCCTCTACTAAAAAATGTTAGTGGTGGAAATGGTGATTAAAGATTACGACATTCTATAGTCTCTTTAAATAAAGACATACTCCATGCATTTGCCCAGCAGAGGGTTTACTTGGTATCTCTATCTAAAGGAAAATGTTCTTACTAAGAACAAGCTAATAGATGCTGGAGTCATCAATAGTTTATTAAAGTTAGTTTTTCCTATGCACAAAACAAATTATGTAAGGATAACCTGGGAGCCATATGCGTCACATGATTTGTTAGGGCCCAATCACACCTAATTTCAGTGGCTGAAGAAAAAGAGGCAAGCAATTAAGAGAGAGTTTGGTCAGCTTCTGTTCAACCAAGGACGGAAACCTGCACAGCTGGAGACAATTCTGAGCGAACTGATCAGAATTCCTTTACCTTAACTAGAGCCCACTAACAAGTGGATACCCATGAGTTTCTATAATCAAGCAGCAAAAATTTTAGAACCCAGAAAGGCACTGGAATATTCAATAGCTCTAACCCATGTCAATTTAAAGAGCAGGGGCACCTACTAGCTTGGGATAAGGCAGGTATTTTTTATGAAAAGTATCATCTTCTGGGGAACAAAATGTTGTACCTGGGTGTGAGGAAAATTAATCAGCTGAATGTGGCTGATTACAAAATAAACTGACAAACTAGAAAAAAAATGGGACTAGAAAAACTGAGGAAATTATCACTCTTGATGTCATAATATCTTATATTCAAAATGTTGTGTCTCCTATAAAAAAAAAAAAGACTTACATTTTAATGTGTGTTCTCCAAATGAGCAGCTAAGAGTCTTCTCTGAGTTGTTAATCCCCAGAACCCTGCGAAGGGTTGCTTTATATATACTGGCTTGCTGGCTTGCTTGCCAACCTGGTGACCATGTCCAAAAAAAAAAGTCTTTTCCTGGGGTAGATCAGCTACTTTTAAGGAGGTTTCCCTAATTCCCATATAACGAACACGGTACTCTGGAAGGATACCAAGCACATTAAACATTTGGAAGAGTTAGTGAAAGCAGTTACATATTTTTTAAATAATAAAATAGATCTACCTCCCCCAAAACTTATGATTATTTTTGCAGTTGCAGATTTTAACTTGAAGCCAAAAAGTCCTGGAAACACAGTCATTGCTATCCAAATGAGCTATGTATCCTTTCATGTAGTACATGAGAAGGAAGGACCTACCCAGCAAAATCACCTATATGCAGAACAACAAAAACAGTGATCAAGTTCAGGCTGTTTCCTCCAGCCAGCAAAAGTGAGCCTGGCTAGTTTGCTTTAGTGCTGAAACACTCTTTCTGGATTCTACACCTTTTCTTAACTATACTATTGCTATTTCAGGAAAAACAAAACCACACACACAACAACAAAAAAACCCCCTAACAATTAGACACACCTGCTTAAAGCGACCTGCGCCCTGTTCACACTTCATGGTGTATCTTAAAGTGACAGCATATTAAAACGTCAGTGTAATTCCTGTGCATTATGGTAGCTATAACAGCTGAAAGTACAATTAAAGCTCCTAGCATTATGGAACTGAATTTGACTCATTTAGAGTGCTAAAAATTCATATATCACACGAGAAATGTAATTTTCATAAGATCGTAAAAATTCAGAAAAATGGAAGTTTTCACATAAACTCACAAATTCCAATGGCTTTTTGGTTTGTGTGTTTACAGTATGGTCATGGTATTCTTTGAGAATCTACCATCATGTGTTAGCATAATACATAAAATTTTGGATAAGAAAATTGTCACTCTAATATTTCCAAGACAAACACACAGCTAACCATATTCAGCTTTAAATATATATATTAAAAACCCATACAGGAAACACTGCTAAAATTTTACATGGAAACCAAATATACTGAATTTGAATATAATGAATATCATAAACCTGAAGTGGGATCAAATTGCTTCCATGCACTGAAAAAGGAAAATTGTAAATCTGTTAGAACATATATCCCTGGTAATAAATTGTGACATTCTTATTGTGAAAACTGGGAGTGCAGCAAAGTACTTATACTATAAGACTGTCTTGGTAGCCAAAATAAAATAGAATATTACAAAAGAATTTGGCACCAAAACCAAAATAACAATTGTTCAAGGGGAAATGGTATAATTAAATTACGCGTTTGAAAACTGTAATGATAAGATATGAATCACACGGTCCAGATAAATGTTTTGGCAGAGCTCTGCTTCCATTAAGATCTCCCAAGGACAACTCTGAAATTGCAAAATCTGAGAAGCTGTCTGAGTCAATGCTGTCTTCAAGGAAAGCGTTTCACAGTGGACTGAACGCTACCCGGCAGAGAAGCGCCATCTTGCTCCCGAGAAGCCCCTCCTCCGCCCAGCGGACACCAAACAGACCCTCAACCCCCCTAAATCACTGGTTGTATGGGGGGGAAACGCACCTTGATGACTGCAGTTTCTCCTGCATGGCTATTCTGGGTTCTGCTGGACCAGTGACAAATGCCACAGCTTTTTAATGGTCTGATCCCTGAGACTCTCATCTGCCAACACCCTATTTTTCAGAGGCCCTAAGTGTCCTCAGAGACCCTCCAACAAACACTGCTGCATTATGCCTCTAGTGCTTTTGTTCCACTTGGATTAGAGAGCACAGTCCATAGACTGTCTTTTTTTTTTTCCTCTCTCTCTTTTTCACAAAAGTAGGTAGGGTGAAAATCTTTTAAATTATAGAAATCAGAAGTATAGGTTTAACTGTTTGTTTCAACTCAGGGCTGATAAGTGGTAGATGGATGTGGCCTGTTTATATTTAGAGCAATATTTCAAGTTGGGCTAAATCACTCCTTGACTCCTCCCTTCAGTTAGCACTCAGATGTTATCTCTTTGGTACCAGGCACAGGGCCATATGATAGGAGTACAAATATAAATGTGACACGATTTCATATTTTGACAGAGGAGACCGCACAAATCTAATAATATGATCTGAAACATGCCTATTATATACATTATACACCCCCACACATGCATAGGACCTGTTTGCACACACGCGTGCGCATGTGCACACACACACACAGAGTTTCATCCAATGTCACTCCACCCAGAGGGTAGAAAAGTATTCATAGAGGTAGTTATATTTGAATTGATTCTTGAAACATGAGAGAATCCCCCAAACATTACATTACAAATATAGTGTCTACAATGCGTAACCCAGGAAACTAAAGATGGAAGAAACAAGGATTGACACAATATAGCTTCCTCCTTGTAACTACCTCACTACTGCTAGGTCAAGTACAAATCCAGAAAGGTCCAATGTGTAGAGCCACCCTGCCTGGGTTAAATCCTGGCTCTTTCCTCTTGCCCTCTCCAAGTTCTAAGTTCCTTATCTGTAAAATGGGGATCATAGTGCTTCTTTTGTGAGCTTTTGGAAAGATTAAAATAGACAACATGGTCCAGAATTCTACATGGCACATAGTAAGTGCTCGATAAGATAGCCCCTAATCATTTTTCCTACTCTTACCATTATTATGTGTAGCCACAGGTCATGTTTGGGAAATAATAAATAATATTCTGGTGCAGATGGGAGCATCAGAGGGAGCAGATACAGCAGATTCTGAAAAATGTAGGTGGGGGTCCTCCAAGAAAAGCCTCTTAGGTTGTGCAGAGGAGTCTGCACTTAACCTCATCAACAGAAGTGAACGGTAGATGGTCACAGAGTTCAGTCAAGCCCTGATGAGAGACTCACAGTATACGGAAACCTGCAGTGGAGGAGAATGATCCTTGTCTTTCGTACTTGCCTTGGGCTGATGCAGGGAAGGCATTCAGCCATCCCTGGAAGCTATCACGGGGGAGTCAGGGCAGCAGTCTGCCCAAGGTGCAGACAATAAGAGGATGCATTGTCTGTACAGAGCTTTTTAACAATAATGAACGTCGACATAATTTTTATTATCACCAGGCCCTGGCGACTATGAGCAATGTCAGTGATAAACTGTTCTTCCCTGCTGAGCGAGCCACCTCTTTGGTAGGCCACAGTCTGCTGGTTTGTTTTGTGAAATCCAAGGAGGATTAACAAGCACCCAGAAACTGGGTGCCCATTAGTATTTCCTGGCATTTAGGCGTGCGCTAATTTAGGAGCAGGAAATGAACCCGAGGAACAAACAGCCAGACAGAAAATTCTAGTGGGGCTGTGGAGTTGGGAAATGTTTAGAACATTTCCCAAGGAGAAAAGTCTAAGGAGAAGGCACCGTCAAGGAGGTCCTGGGAAAAAGAGGCCAAACGACACTGGGCAGTAGGTGAGGAAGAGGAAGATACAGACACAGAGGAAGGCTTAAAACAATACAGTCTCCTCATCTGTGGTGACCTTGCCACTGGTAGGTCAAGAGCCAACCCAGGAAGGTCTGGCCCAGGGGTTTCCAGGAACCACTTCAGGAATCAGCATCACCTTCTCAAAGATGCGCATTATTGGCTTCCACCCAGACTGGCTGAATCTGGGGTAAGGCCCAGCCATTCATGCTTTAACCACCCCTCCACGTGATTCTGACACCTACGGAAGTTTGAGAATCACAGATCCCCCATCCGTGCAGCAGCTCCCTGAACACAGGACTGTGTTCTTCTGGTGCCTCACTGGTATCTGCGACATTTGTTACATGTCAATATTTATGCCTATTAGACATGAGATCAGTGCATTCATTCTTCTGTTAGATCTAGTGGTTCTCCAGGGGAGCGGAGAGTGATTTTGTCCCCTAAGGAATATTGGGCAATGTCTGATGACATTTTTGGTTGTCACATTGGGAGGAAGATGCTACTGGCATCTAGCGAGTAGAGGCTACTGGGTACTAAACACTCTACAATGCCCAGGACAGATCCCCTACAACAAAGAATTAACCAGCCCTAAGTGTCAACAGAGCTGGGGTTGAGAATCCTTGGTTAACCTTACAAAGAAAGAGGTTTCTTTAGGATCCCTATTACGTTGGGGGAAGGAAAAGGCAACGCGGGGAAGTCGGCATCCAATCTGCTGTCTTTGAACACAAATCTCCACTCGAGCGGTGAGGAATGTTTACTGATTGGTGACTGACTGTTTATTGTTGGTCTGTAAAGGAAGTAGGAGCTTTATGACCCTAACCAGGAACTGCCGGCTTTGTTTGCTCTCCCTCTCTTGAGCTGTCCTTCTGTATACTGTTTCTACCCTGACTTCATTCTTTGATTCTAAAGCAGTCAGGCCAGTCCTGATCTGGATCTCGGGTGAAGGCCTGAGTCCTGGCTGCTCAGACAGGGCTTGTAAGAGGGGGAGATTTGGGAGATTGCTAATTCTGGTAGTGGGCACTGCGGAGACAACTTCACTGAAATGCTGAAGCCAAGATCCTCCCCACTCCCACCCAGCACCCCTGCCTTCCTTAAATTGGGGGAGGCCAGTGACAAGGGGGCCATTGGCACCACGTTGGAGAGATCCACAGCTAGGTAGGGCTGTGCTAGGTATGGGGGATGACCGACCTGTGGAAGCCCTGGGGCCTCCACCCCCTGGCACACTGCTGATACAGCAGAGGTGGGCACACACAGGGCTGTTCACCAAATGAATTCAACTAGAATCTGAAGGAGGCAGGAATTGGGCTTTATTGTGGGGCAGAAGGACAGGAAGGAGCCAGATCTGTGGAAAACTGTAGGCTGGGCACTGGAAAATGTGGGCTCAGATGGAAAGAACAAATGAGAGTCACAAATATTTGGCTTATTTTCTTTTCTCATGTAATTTGGAGGAGGCTTGTCTATTGTGCTGTCCAAGGAAGCTTGTTGCTGGTGCAAAAGGACACTTAATTCTCATGAACAGCTCTTGCCATCTTTTTACACAATGATTTTACACCACATTTCCGTGGGATCTTTGTTTGTTTGGGTTTTTTTTTGAAGATTTTATCTGTTTATTTGACAGAGAGACACAGCGAGAGAGGGAAAAGAAGCAAGGGAGAAGCAGGCTTTCTGCAGAGCAGGGTGCCCAATGTGGGGCTCGATCCCAGGACGCTGGGCTCATGACCTGAGCCAGAGGCAGATGTTTAGGACTGAGCCACCCAGGCACTCCCCATGGGGTCTTTTAAAATGTACCACTGTTTGATAATTCCACAATGCACTCCAACAGCCAAATGGCATACTGAATATGGTTCTCTTTGAATTTTCAAGGAAATTCTTTGTATTTAAAGTCCAAAGCAAGCTTCTTCTTATGCCTGAGGTCTGGATCTGCCTGGGATCGGGTCTCCAGGTTTCCCATCATCAGCTGCAGTGGAGGCAGCGATAGGAAGACTATTCTGGACAGCCGACACTGCACCCACACTGGAAGTCTCACTTCCTAAAAGACACGGGGCGAGCTAGAGGCCGTCAGATGGAAACACCTTTCAGGCAGCACCCCAGGAGTCTCTATTTAAACAGGTGACCTTGCGGAGAGAGGCTCCAGATCCCATTACCGACTGCCCGGCTGAGAGGCAGATTTGTTTTTATGAGCTCTCAAGGCACACATCGGGGGCGCGGCGTAAATATGGAGAAAACTCCCTGAGACCTCGCTCCTCTTACGCATACTATAAAGAAAAGAAACTCATGCACATTTCAAGCCTAACTGCTCAACAGCAGAGGGCCAGTGAGCAAAGTGGTTATTGTCCCATTAAAGTTTTAAATACACATCATCTAGGGGGAGAAAAAAGAATACCAGACATTTCAGCCCTCCTGCTTCCTTCAGGGAATGGAGGAGAGAAGAAAACAGCTGCTTGTATATGAAGCAGTTTAAGGGTCAAATACTGCTCTGCCCAGTGGTGCTGACATCACTTAACTCTCCCCAGGAGAGGGGCACTGGCGTCATTGGCTGGGCGGGCCAGCGCAGGCCCGAAGATGGGCCAGCCCCGGCTCCCATTCTGTTTCTCCTCGAGCACCTACGGGGTCAACAACTGCAAATGAACATGGCAATTAAGACTCTAAAACTTTGTTTTTATTGGCTTTTTGAGGAAAAAAAAATTTTTTTTTCACAATGTATGAAAACACAATGTAGCCAGTAAGTTAAGATGTAAATGTGAGTTTCAAACTTTGCATAGTCATTAGGCCAATCATTAGTCATTTGTGGTTGACAAGGTGGGTTATAATTTGACACCTGGCAAAAATCAAGCACATTTCAGAGAATTTGGAACTGGGAAATGAGATGGAAAAAACACCCTCTTTTTCCCTAGGAGGTCCCATGAAGTAACGTTTGCAAACCGCTTCTTTCTCCACAGAAGTGAACTGCCTGTGATTCAGGGCTGTGATGTCTCTCCATCTCTGCTTGCTGGACACCCACCCCCCCGAGCCTTGCAGGAACTGGCCAAAGAATCCAGCTCAGAAGGTTCCCAGAAGTGAACCTCTGGGAGTTAAGAGAAAAGAGATAAATAACTTCTCGATCTGATGCATAAGCAACAAGAGACCACCAGAAAGTTGCAGTGTCAATTCAGAAAATATTTTCTGAAACATCATAGAGTCATGGGAGAAAGGAGTTTTAGAATGACAGACTCCTTAGCTCCTAACTTCTCCATAAAATTCCAGTTTTTCTTCCGTCTGCTATCTGAGACCATTTTCTTTTGTGTAATGTGATCAAAATATCGAACCCTGAGTTTGTATTTTCTGACCCCCGACCTCTTCACAGGTGTTCTGGCTCATTTCCTGAGAGTTATGTTTGATTTGGGAATGCTTCTCTCTTTTCTTCCATTCCCTTGTTACAGTTTGAAACCTGGAACACCCGCATACAAGACCCTGACTATCTCCCCGTGCTACCTAAAAAACACTCTTAAATGTTCTCTCAGAACTTGGCAAGCATCTGGACAGGGACAGTTTTCTCACACTCTGGGAAATCAAAATGTGCAGCAATAGTTCTTTATACCAATTCTTTAACCTGAGATTAATTTCAGGGCCATTTCTTTCTCTTTTTCTTTTCTATCAAACCTAATAGTTTCCCTGTTTTAGTAAGAAAAGGAAATCAAATAAACAATTTACATAACTTTTCAGTGTATGACAAGGAAACAGAAATGCTACTCTGGAATTCTTTAGGACCAAACATCAGCCCAAATCCCAAAATGATCCCCAAATCCTTGCTTCAGAAGCAGTGCTTAATATTTTCTTTCTTTTTTTTTTTTTAGTGCTTAATATTTTCTTAATAAATGTCTGTTTCTTGCTCTCCCTTTCCCTCCCCCCCCACCTCTGATTCCAAAAGAGACTAGAAAATATCACTTTTGGAAGTCATGAATTGTTTTTGTTTTGCAATGAAGCTAGGGCCCTATTTGACACTACTATTCTATTCATCCTGGTTGTCTCTGAAAGAGGAAAAAGCTTAAGATACCTAATAAATCTTGATAAAAAGAGATGTCTATACCTTTTGATTCATTAAGGAACCAATTACTGAACTAGTAAAAAGAGCTACCTTGAGGAATGCAACAGGCTCTGCTTACTCCATCTGGCATTATTCATTAAAACACAGACATACACACACACACGTAGATCAGCCTCAGTAAGTTGTAGAAGTAAAAATAAGATTGTATCATGAAAAACATTTCCTTAAGGAAGGTCCAGGGTGACTTCGTGGAGCCCACCTGTCACCAGCATCATAGCCACTAATCTGCACACCACCCGGGGATGGGGGGTGAGGTCTTCTCTTCCTAGCTTAGTGGATGAGGGGTCATCCATGCACTAGACTGGAAGAAAGATGCTAAAACCTTGGCAAAAGAGAATACACAGGACTGAGCGAGGCTCAACTATCCTGAATCCAGATGACAGCTTTTCCATGCCAGGATTAACAAAGGAGCAGCTGGTACAGAGGTCCTGGAAAATTCACTGGCACTGAGCAAATATATGAATATCATTTCTAATTCTCTGTGGTATAAAACTATAAACCACAAGTTAAGCACTAAAGAAAGAACAGCTTAGGCTCTATGAAATGCCCAGATTATGTAGCCAAAGAAATATGTGAATTCCATAAAGTATGTGAATTGCCCTTGTGTGAAGCCTGGCTCATGATTAGAGCAAAAGTCAGTCTTAGCACTTTTGTTTGTTTTATTTTTCCAAATACACAATTTAAAAAATATATATGTAGTGTCAATTTTTCAACTACAGTCATTCAACAAGTATTTACCATGGACCTACTTTGTGCCAACACTCTTCTAGATGCTGTGTGCCTGCATCAGTGAACAGAGAAAGAAGGGGCTTTGCTTATAGAAGCCTACATTCCAAGGGAGGTGGGCTTACAGTTAATGTGGACACAAAGAAATCAACTTGATGAAATCAGAAGATGAGAGCAAAGATAAATAGGGTAATGAGAAAGAGAAACAGGAGGCTATGTTAGACGAGTGGCCAGAGAAGATTCTCAGAGATGACAAGTGAGCCTAGGTTAGGAGGGAGCTAGTTATTTCAGGAAGAAAGGCTATCAGGCACACAGGTCCTGAGGCAGGAGAGAGCTTGGTATGTTCAGGGAATGTAGAAATCCCACTGCTAGGTATGTATTAAGATCACATTTTTAAGCAGTGAAAACATGGCCTTGGAAACATAACATCACATTGGAAGGACATCACATTGGATCACTTAGGGGTATACCCTTAATTTCCAGGTAAAGAATCTAGTCCCAGAGCAATTCCATTGACTCACACATCTGGGACCAACAGCCTGGAACTAGAATGCTGATCTCCTATCTTCATCTTCCTGCATGATTTGTTGCCTCTCTGAGTTGTTACGTGGTAATGACATTCTCCCTTGACACTGTCCGCAAAGGCTGGAAAGCCTGTGTATGAAGGGACCATATCTGCTAGCTTGTCCTTTCAGAATGATAATGGGTCAGAGTTCTAACCAGCTCCCACTTCAGAGCATCCAAAAACAAAAAATCAATCCTTTTCTTTTTCTTGCATGTACTTGTTAATTTTCTGAATTTAAAAGGACATAAATAGATGATTTACATTCTAAAGCCCATTTTTTTTCTTTGAGTATTTAGCAGTTTTGGATTAGATCTGAAAATGAGACCTTTACTGTCATGTGTTGGGTTTTGTTTTTTTTTTTCATAAAAAAGAGAAATGAATATCCCAGATAGATTTTGATTACTCAAGGTTGAGGATATTCAGTTTACTTTTCAATCGTTTTTGCTATAAAAGGAAAGTATGTGACCTTTTAGGTACTCACAAAAGTTTTACCGGAGAAAATATTATTCAATAGCCCCCAAATGGGAAAATTTTATTCGGCAGGAACTTGGCGCAGAGTACGCAGAATTGCATCCAGAGAATATACAGCTCTATTTATCATCTTGCAAACTTCTTCATTATGTCAAAACTAAATCTCAGCTGTGCCCTGACTGCAAAGGAGCTATTTTAGCCATCTCAACAAGAATATTTTGAGAATTAATTGATTTTCCAGGAACATTAAACAATTTTATCAATTTTTGGTCAAGGTTCACAGTTAAGATATTACATTATCAGCCTTGAATTTGTTTGTCTAAAGAAATTTATGATTTTTATTCTTGCGTCACAAAAAGGAAAAACAGTCTTCTAGAGTATCTATAACCATAGCTTTCAGCTGTACTACAATCCCAACAATTCAGATCTCATTAGGCTTGATTCCCATTCTATGCTCAACTCCAAAGCAGCTTTCCCATGGGCCTGGCTTGAGGTTCTAGGGTTCAGCCCACAGTTAGAGCCTTCTTTTCTCAAGCAGCTTCTTTCTCAACACTTTCAAGTTTTCTCACGCTACAGGAAGAGCTTCCTCCATGGCACAAGACATTTAAGGAATATTCCAGTCCTTCTGAGATAAGCACCTGCTCTTTCGAATAGATGCAGATGAGAAGAAACACCCTTAATAAGATAATTTTATTTTCGCTGGTGGCAGATTGCTTAGAGCTTGACTAAAAATCATTCAAAATAAGTACGATAGCCAAATACAAGCTTTGAACTTTTTGAACGGTTTGAACTTTTGCTTTACTCTTGAATTTAGAGCTAGGGCTTATCTCCAAAAGGCTTTGAATAGCCACTGAAAATAGACATGGTATGAGTTCCAAGTTCTCTACCCCCAAAAACTTATACTTAAAATAGAAGATTATGTGAGAAAACTTGATTATATTTTAAAAAAACCACTTAGAAAAATATCCCGTTTTTAAATCAAAGTAATCACAAATCAGTTTACTCTATTATCATTTTATAGTCTTATTGAATTCTAACAACCAAAAATTGGAGTTTAAGATGGCTAAGGCAAAATACATCATTATAGGGGAAAGTGTGTAGGTCATTGGCTAAATAAGTAGCTTAATGAAACTGCTGAAAATTTAAAAACAACTGGATAAAACTCTGGATGGGGTTGGGGTTGCGGGGAGAAACAGAGGAAATAGTTTTCATGCTGATGCTCATTTTAGAAGTAATTCACTTTCCCATGACAAAGATAAGAAAGCCATTTAAGAGTTATTTACCTTTCAGCTTAAAAAAAATAGAAAGAAAGAAGATGTCTGGAGAAGCCCATTGACAGGCATGAAGAATGCATAGGCACTTTCCCTTCTCATCCTCTAGGCTGGGATCATAGGAGAAGCTTTTGCAGTTAAGCAGAAGGAAAAGAGAGGTATCAAAACAGAACACATGTTACATTATGACCTAAGGGAGAATCTTCTAAGCCCATTTAATTAGTTGGGGAATAATAGCTACTGTACTTTAAACACCAAATCTTTATTCTAAAAATTTAGACAAAAACACTAATGAAGGAGATTAAACACTTTACAAAGGTTCTACAATGTGAGTCATAAAAACAATATGCTTCCCTAGGGATTAATTTAAAAAAAGAATTCCATTTACAAAAAAGAAAAAGAAAGAAAGAAAAAAAAAGAAAGGAAGAAAAAAGAAAAAGGAAGGAAAGAAAAAAATTAGAAACTAGAGTTCAAGATTATAAAGTTGAGTTACAGTTGATTTAATATAATTGAGCTTTGTTATTTTATGTGGAGGGAACTGACTGGATTTTTTTTTCATGGATATCTCTTTACTTGTCTTTTATTTTTTTAATTTATTTATTATTTTTAATTTTTTTATAAACATATAATATATTATTAGCCCCAGCGTACAGGTCTATGAATCGCCAGGTTTACACATTTCACAACACTCACCATAGCACATACCCTCCCCAGTGTCCATAACCCCACCACCCTCTCCCTATCCCCCTCCCCCCAGCAACCCTCAGTTTGTTTTGTGAGATTAAGAGTCTCTTATGGTTTGTCTCCCTCCTGATCCCATCTTGTTTCATTTATACTTTTCCTACCCCCCAAGCCCCCCACGTTGCGTCTCCACTTCCTCATATCAGGGAGATCATATGATAGTTGTCTTTCTCTGATTGACTTATTTTGCTAAGCATAATACCTTCTAGTTCCATCCACATCATCACAAATGGCAAGATTTCATTTCTTTTGATGGCTGCATAGTATTCTATATATATATATATATATATATATATATATATATATATATACACCACATCTTCTTTATCCATTCATCTGTTGATGGACATCTAGGTTTTTTCCATAGTTTGGCTATTGTGGACATTACTGCTATAAACATTCGGCTGCACGTGCCCCTTCAGATAACTACGTTTGTATCTTTAGGGTAAATACCCAGTAGTGCAATTGCTGGGTCGTAAGGTAGCTCTATTTTCAACTTATTGAGGAACCTCCATGTTGTTTTCCAGAGTGGTTGTACCAGCTTGCATTCCCACCAACAGTGTAGGAGGGTTCCCCTTTCTCTGCATCCTCACCAGCATCTGTCATTTCCTGACTTGTTAATTTCAGCCATTCTGGCTGGTGTGAGGTGGTATTTCACTGTGGTTTTGATTTGTATTTACCTGATGCTGAGTGATGTGGAGCATTTTTTTCATGTGTTTATTGGCCATTTGTATGTCTTCTTTGCAGAAATGTCTGTTCATGTCCTCTGCCCATTTCTTGATTGGATTATTTGTTCTTTGGATGTTGAGTTTGCTAAGCTCTTTATAGATTTAGATACTAGCCCTTTATCTGATATGTCATTTGCAAATATCTTCTCCCATTCTGTCAGTTGTCTTTTGGTTTTGTTAACTATTTCCATTGCCGTGCAAGAGCTTTTGATCTTGATGAAGTCCCAATTGTTCATTTTTGCCCTTGCTTCCCTTGCCTTTGGCGATGTTCCTAGGAAGAAGTTGCTGCGGCTTGGATTTTTTTTAAAAGAAAGGATTTTCTCCTTATTAATAAATCTGAAAAATAATTTTAGTGTACGGTAGCAAGATTATTCTGCATAAGATCTCGGGGACCAATTTTCCTCCCAATATCTCAGAGAGACAGGTCTCTAGGTGTCCTTTCATTCTACCTCCTCATCATTGCTCTGAGCTCTGCAAGGGAACCTCTGTCCTTCCACTTCCACTCATTATTAACAAAGCAGGTTACATAAATGAAATAAAGAAATTATTAAAACTACTTAGTAACAGCAAAGACTGATGCACCTAGTTGTATGAGTAAGGAAACTATTGTAACCAACACAGCCTAGGGCCTGGCTTTATGTCCAATGGGAAGGACCACCAAACGTGAGGGAGGGAAAGACTTTCTACTGTGAACCCTTGTGGGTGTTCTGATTCAACACTTGTCATCCCAAAGAGAGGCAGAACATTGTTACAGTAAAAATCCCTCCAGTAGGGGCACCTGGGTGGCTTAATCATTAAAACAACTTACTCTTGATTTTGGCTCAGGTCATGATCTTAGGGTCCTGAGATGGAGGCCCCCATCAGAACCTCTTCCCCATGTTCTTCTCCCCTGCTTGCTCTCTCTCTCAAAAAAAAAAAAAAAAAAAAAAAAAAAAAAAAAAAAAAATCCCAGCAGTAATATCTCTTCATGGTGTCATGGCCTATTATCCCTAAACTCTCTGCTGTTCTCCAGAAAGTCAACACCAATCTAGAATATAGACATGCACAAAATAGGATTATTTTCTCTAGTTTTAAGGTCGCCCTTAGGTTATATTCACCTTTTAATTAAATCACTATGCAAATGTGGGGTCTTTCAAAGTCTGTCAGGCACTCAATGGCAATGATGAATTTGATCGGTAATAAAGCACTTAGGTGGGAGCAAATGGCATTTTATTTTACTTTTAAAGACTTATTAATTTGAGAGAGAGAGAGCACAAGTCGGAGGGGCACAGGGATAAGGAGAGAGAATCTCAAGCAGACTCTGTGCTCATCGTGGAGCCTGATGCAGGGCTTGACCCCATGACCCTGAGATCAGGACCTGAGCTGAAACCAAGAGTTGGATGCTTAACCAGGTACACTAACCGACATCCTGCAAATGGCATTTTAAAGCACATATTTATCCACTTATGTATTTACAGCAGTTCTATGATGTAATAAGCAGAGCACAGTTAATTTCCACTTCTATCCTTCCCAAATATATTGTCTATCTTGTGCACCATTTTTTATTTGATTATTTTAATAAATAAAAGCTTTAATGATGACTGCACAGAGAAGAATGACAACCAATGCAGAGTTGCAGTGTGCTCACCGCCTAGTACTTCCTTGCTTTCAGTAACTACAAAAAAAAGACATTTCAGTTCAGTAAAACAAATCCCAAAGAAACCCTAGTATGGTCATGCAACCTCAAAAGCAATGTTGGAGTTACTTATACTCACATGTATTCAGGGATATTGTGACCATTTCTTACCATTATACGTTGCCATTGATTGATTTAGCTACAATGACAAAGTCCCAATAAAAATATAGTTTGTAAAAATGTGGTTCTACTCCTTGCTTACTTTACCTCAGACACATTCTCTCGATGGTTAGAAATAAGCCATGACAGTGGTCTAGCCCTGAATTTCTACGGATGATGAGAAATCAGGCATAACCATGGTCTAACCCTGAATGTGATCTTAATGTTTCATACCACGGACAAATCGTTAACATATGGAAATAACCCCACTCGACTGCTCTGTTAATTTTTTTTAATCTTACAGACTCTCCCGCTTCCCCTCTATACTCCATCGTAACTTTTCCCACTGCTTTCTTCCCATTTTGAAAGGATTCCTCTCTTCTTTGTTTAAAAGGATCTATTGGGGAAAAACATTCTTCGTTCCTTGTTTCCACCCTGCTGTTCTGTTGGCCCCAGTGGCTGTTCAATGTTCCTTCCCCAACCTCTAAATTAAGTGTTCATTTTCAAGTTCACGGCTGGTCCCCTTCTCCCCCCATAAAGGGAAGCTGTGTGTCCTCCTCCCCAGCTCTTAGCCCTTCGCTCTCTACTGGGCTCCCCACAAAGCAGCTCTCTCCACAGCTGTCCTCAGATTTCTCTTTTTAATAAAGTTTGTGGTGGGCTAATGTCTCTAAATCATTTTTACCCATCACAGCCATTTACCTTCCCTCCCTAACAACCAATGCTCACTCCTTGCCCATCTTCTGGCATTGATTTTTGCCTCTGTCACCTCACTCAGTAAGACACTATATGCTTTTCCTGGCTGTAGACGATACCCTCCCTTAGCACTCTCACAGACCGCAGAATGAGCTCCGCAAGGGAAGCTCCGTCCTTCCAATTCCACTCATTACTAACAAAGCAGTTTACATAAAGGAAACCAAGGAGAACCACAGGTAAATGAAGTGTTTAACACACACACACACACACACACACACACACACACACAGAGACAGAGAGAGAAGGAAATCTTTACATGAAGACTTTTCACAGAACAGCCTATGAGGGTATTTAGCAATGTTTCCCAAAGGCTGACCCAGTGAGCAGTCCGGGCTCCTTGCTTAAGATTCACCCAGGAGGGTGTTAAACATAAATGTCGGTAGCCAACCCCCACCCCCAGGAGTTTGGCATTCAGCAGGTCTGGGAGGTGGGAGCCACCAACAGAGAGTGTAAATCAATCTCAAAAACTTGAGTAAAAGCCCATAAGCACATATTACAGTGTGTGGATGCCAAGTTTTCAACCCATGTGAGTCTTTAGAATTCACGCAGTGATTAATATGTTTGGAGAGAAGCATGATAAGACTTTTTAGTGCAAGTCAAGTCCTGATGGGAGGGAGGATGAAAGGCGAGGTATGTACCGGCCTGTCCACTCACCAGCAGCTTCTAACTGTGTCTCTGTAAGGAGATGCGAAGATGCCCCTCCCCTTCTCGCCTTCCCCCGCACCCGCAAGAAAATGTGCCTCACAGCTCTTTGACAGGACACGCTTTTGAAAGATCAGTCCTTACAGGATTGGTAATTTATTTAGTTTGCACCTGATTTATGCCTCATTCGAAAATGAAACAAAACAAAAATGATTAAAAATGACTGGGGGTGAAACAGAATGAGCACCTCAGTAATTCTCTCTTCCCGAAGCACAACGAACCAGTTCCCTTCCCGGGAATGAAAGTGTGAAAGGGATGTAAGCTAAAACCCCCTCGGACCATGATGGGGATAAATCTTCGGGGCTTCTAATTGCCACTTTCCCCACATAGGTACAAATACGAATGCAGTAAAATTCCCTTCCGTCTAGGGCCCTGCTCATTTGCAACCGTCATCCCATTCTAAGCGAGACTTTTCTTACTAAGGAACCACAGGGCCACCTCTCTTTCCCCTTAAAGCATTCCTCTCCCATTGCATTCTAGGCCTGTGCTGTCTAATCGGAGAACCACGGGCACGCGCGGCTATGGAGCATTCGAGTTGTAATGGACTGGTCGGTGTTGCTGTGTGCTCCACGCGTAAAACAGGCACCAGATTTCAAGGACTGAGTGTTTCCAAAGAGAATGTAAACTTCTCACTAATAATTTTTATATTGATTAACATGCAGCGATGGTAGTGTTTTAGACATATGAGGTTGAACTGAATATATTGTTAAAATGAATTTACCTGTTTCTTTCCACTTTTTAAAATGTGGCTATTAGAAAACTTAAACTTACCTAGGTGTTGTTCATTTAATTTTGTTTAGCTGGCACCGTCCTAGATGAAGTCCAACGGTTTGCTTTCCGTCTCAAAGCTTGTCACACCTGCTCTCTGGGCACCTTCAGTCTCTGTGCTGGTTTGATCCCTCCTGCTTGCCTTTTGGCACCCCTGCTGGAAACCCTCTCCCCTCACTCTGCCCTAATCCAGGCTCTGGAACTCCACTGCGAGCTTGAGATGTTTCTACCATTGTCTCAAGTAATTTCTCCTCTTTCATTTCAAAAGATTCTCACTTCCCACCTCTTTAATGAAATCTGCATTAATCTGCATTAATTTAATGCATCGGCATTCGCTGGGCACCACCTGGAGGCTGGGCACTAGGCTCGTTGTGGTGTGCAGCCCTAAACAATGTCACCACATAGCCCTAAAATGATATGTGGAATGATGTCAACAGAAACACATAGATGAAACTGATGCTCTCCTGCCCTCAGACCCATAAGGACTATCTACTTGCAAACACTATTCCGAGAAAAGATTTAAATGTAGTGCTCATATAACACAAGTCTTCCGGCTTGGAAACTTGAAACCGCCTGATTCCGTATTAAACATTTCCCCTCTCCCACACTTTTTATTTTCCCTTGTGTGTTTCCCTGACTGCCTTACAAACTCCATTTGTCTCTGCAGTCCCCTTTCCTTTGCTGACATAGTATAAAACACCATGTAAGCATATGTGTATATAAACACCATAGACGTATATACCCTTATTTATTTCTCATGGTGATATAGACGCCATTATTGTTCCCATTTAAAGCTTGGGAAACTTAGGCACAGGGAAGTTTACTAACTTACCTGACGTCACGCCGATAACAACAGAAGAAGCAGGATTTGAATCCAGGCTGCCTAACCCTACAGCTGGAGTTCTTAACCTGGAGGCTAACTCCAGGTTATCCTGTCTCAGAGAGCGCACACAAATGCCAAAGCCCATGTGAGCTTGAAGCTGCTGGGGCCACCTGGCGCCAAGTAAGAGAAGCACCTGGCCCTCAAATGAAGCCTTTATAAGAAAAGGAAAGCTGAAGGGAGAGAGGAAGAGAGAGAGAATATGAGAGAGATATGAGATATGACTGATTATTTTATTCGAATCCCTGGAGTCCAAAACCAAAAACTACCTTCAGTCTTCCTGGTTATACAAGTGCATAGAGCCTTTTGTGATTTGTAGTTACATGTTCTTAACCAGAGCGTTTTTTGTCTATAAACTATAAAAGAATTACAAGAGAGTGTATATGCATGTTTCTAGGAAGAATCTCAAAGGAGAACCTGATTCTACATGACTGCCATGTATATAGCATCTTAGCCAAATCTCCTCTGCTATAATAAGGTGGGGACATTTGCAAGGCGGTTGGCATGTGGCTAGCCTATGCTTACATTAGGTCTATCGCTGGACCTACACTTATGTGAGGCAGAATACACTATTTCTTAGAGAAAGGCAAGTGCCACAGTGCCTAAAATCTTTTCATAAAAAATTAATCAATTATAACTTCTAATCATCTTCTAAAATGCAGAGGAAGTGCATATTAACCTTGCTAAATTGAAAATGCATGCTTGAAACATAAGCGTCCACCAGTGAATGAATGGGTAAAGAAAATGTGGTACGTATATGTGTGTGTACATACATATATGTGTATATATTTTGTATATATATACACAATATACACTATACACAATGGATATTATGCAGTCATAAAAAGAAGGAAATACTACCATTTGCAACAACATGGATGGGCCCTTGAGGGCATTATGCTAAGTGAAATCAGTCAGACAGAAAAACAACTACCATATGATCTCACTTACGTGGGAAATCTGGGAAAAAAAAGAAAAAGAAAAAAAATGAAATTTATAGATAAAAAGAACAGACTGGTGGTTGTCAGAGCCTGGGGGTGAGGGGTGAGTGAAATTCATGAAGGGGGTCAAAAGGTACAAACTTCGAGTTATAAAATAAATAAGTCCTGGGGATGTAATGCAGAGCATGGCGATATAGTTAATAATACTATATTGCATATCTGAAAGTTGCTAAGAGAATAAATCTTGAAAGCCCTTATCACAAGAAAAAAAATGTGTAACTATGTATGGTGTCAGATGTTAACTAGACTTATTGTGGAATCATTTTGCAATATATAAAAATATTGAATTATTGGGATGCCTGGGTGGCTCAGTTGGTTAAGCGGCTGTCTTTGGCTCAGGGCATGATCCCAGGGTCCTGGGATCGAGTCCTGTGTTGGATACCTTGCTCAGTGGGGAGCCTGCTTCTTTCTCTGCCTCTGCCTGCCACTCTGCTTGCTTGTGTTCTCTCTCTCTCTCTGACAAATAAATTTTTTAAAAATCTTAAAAAAATACCAAATTATTATGTTGTACACCTACCACCAACATAGTGAAATGTCAATTATATCTCAATAAAAAAAATAAAGAAAAGAAAATGCATGCTTATGTCAGCTCTTTCTCCAAATCTCACTAAAATGACAGCTTTTCAGTCCTGGTTCTGTTTGTCTTCAGACACATTTCTAGTTCCTCCCTTGTTCTGCTCTGCTTTATGATGCAGAAAGTCTGCCCTCTGCTAGGCTGGGTTTCTTGGCTTCCATAGCTCAGCAAATAGAAGCATTGGTAGGAGACTGAAGACTGGGGAGAAAGGAGAAAGAGGGGGATTTTTCTCCCTCCCTGTGTGCCTCAGGCAGTGAACAGGCAATGATCAGGGCTCCGGTACCACTAGACAGATCTACTACGGTTCTAGTTTCCACCGGGCAACCTTGATCCTTGGGCTCAGGTCACCACCACCTTCCTCTGCCCTCAGCCTGGGGTAACAGAACTGATCATTACAAAGTTAAAAAAGAGAGAAAGAAATCCCTGTAAAGTATGACTTTGGAAATGCAGTTTTAGAATCTGTTTTCTTTCATTCAACAAAGAAGAGAATCAGGCATAAATAGAATCCCCCAAAAGATGACTAAACTCTAAGAAGTAAAAACTTATTTTGCTATATACTTCAACACATGAGATATTGTTGAAAATGACCCATTTCCATACTCAGATTCATTCGCTGTACTACCCTTCAAGTAATAATATCCAGGGTGAGGCAAAAATAGCCCACAAAGAAACTGTGAAGGAAGTGAGGTTTGGTCTGGTGTATGGCGCCCCCCCCAACTTTGACAACACCGGCAAGAGTTTAGAATCCAGGGCCCTTGATGTCATTAAGGAAAGTGACCTGCTAAAATGACTAATGTTACAAGGTTTCTTATATTATCTTTTATAGTTTACAGTTTATCTTATTTAGAAATACAGTTATCTCCTGTCCAATATGATAATGAAGAGATTTCAGCATCTAGTCTGTCCTGTCCATTCCCTATCACCTGTGGGTTCGTACCCAGTGATAAATAACTTGTAATCTTCGCACATTCTACTTCTGTTGCAAAGTCAATTGCACATTATTTTGGACTTTCAGTTTACTCTATGATTATAAGTCTTATTCAATATGCTTTTTATTGTTATGCAGGTCAAACATAATCCTATATCCAATTCCCTTCTTCTTTAGGGCATCTGGAAGAATTATATTCTGCCCCCCGCTCCGCCCCCACTGAAGTTAGATAAGAGCATATGACTAATTCCAATCAATGAATGCCATTTTCTTGAAAATATCCATGTAACTAAGAAGATATAAAGCCCCAATAACTTGGCACATCCATTCTAAGAAATATTCTATTCAAATCCAGCACCACGAAATAATACGGTTTTAGAAATTTATATTAACTCATCAAAAATTTATACTAACTCATCTGTCCTTTGAGGACAGAGCTTGCTTGGAACCCAAAGACACTAAATACTTAACAAGTGAATGAATGAATGATTGACCGACTGAATGAGTAACTGTAATTTCAATACCTTATCTTATTTAAATCATTCTTACTTTTCCTGTATGCTCACTTGAACACTTTAGAACTTAGAAAGTGACCCTTAAGAAAGACAATTTATTCCTCAGCGAGGCTAGCAATAATATTCTGGCTTTTCAAAGTTAGCATGGAATCGAAGAAGGAAATGCCAGTGAGTTTTGCTTTTTGTTTTCGAACCCTATACTAAGATGATCCAGGGAGTACATGCAATTTTACATTTGAAAGTAATTTACAGTTTTCTTTCTCTGTGTGGGTTTGGTGATTTGAGGCTGTTTTGGACTAAACGTTTGTGTCTCCCCAAATTCATATATTGGAGCCCTCACCCCAGTGTGATGGTATTTGGGGGTGGGGCCTTGGGGGAGGTAATTAAGTTTAGATGATGTCATGAGGTTAGATGAGGTGGAGCCCTAATGATGGGATTAATACTCTTGTAAGTAGAGGGAGATACAGCAGAGCTGCCTCTCTCCTTCATGTGAAGATACAACAAGAAGGCGGCTGTTTATAAGTCAGGTAGCAGGCCCTCACCAAGAACCAAACTGACCAGCACTTTGATCCTTGACTTCCCAGCCTCCAGAACTATAATCAATGTCTGTTGCTTAAGCCACCCAGTCTATAGTATTTTGTTACAGTTGCCTGAGCTAAGACAGGGGCCAACTTCTCATCTCCTCTAGCTCTTTTAGAAATGTAATATTATTTGCATGATACAGCCACTTTCCCTTGCTTTCAGCGTCCAGCTTAAGATTCTGCCGCCTCTTTAGGCAAATTAAGCAACATGTCCATTCAATGATAAGCCTGACACTTTAAGCATTTTCTAACTTCGGTTGTTCCACTGCCATTGTTGCAAGGCACTATTTGCTATGGAGCGTCAACCTAGGTATGCTGCTCCTGGGTTTTACACGATGCAAACAAATGGAAACTTTGACTCAACTCTAACAGCTTCTAATTTTAGAAAATAGAGAGTTCAGTAATTCAGCCACAGATTTAGCTTTTTAAAAAATGTTCGAGATCATATTAAAACGCACATGATTTTTTTTTCACTTGGTAATAGATTTAAAACATTGCCCTGATTTGTATCTTCCTGCAAGAGCAAATGCATTTTCCTAGAAACACGGCATTTTGCACTGCCAAACAGTTGTAGGAATAAATTCTTTAAGCACCGTTTGAAGAGTTTACTTGAAATTTTGGAGTCTCACACCAAAATGCTGAATACTAAATAAGAATCTGTTACATGCAATGCCAAATGAAAGTCTGCTGTCATAATTCACGAAAGTTTAGTTTTTGCGTCATTTTGATAAACTTACTTCACTTACCAACTTAGCCACAAATCATACCTTATGGTTGTCGTGTGAAGGCAGTAAAATATCATACACCTTCAGATGACCTCTATCCAAAAATGCTTTTCCCTTTTCATATTTTATCTGTCAAATAGCGTTTTCTTTAAAAAGTAAATATAAATGCCATTATTGGGAGAAGCAACCGGCCTAGGACAAGTTCTAGCATTTAGTGTTCTGACAGATCTAAATTTGGATATCAGCCAAAGTCAATAAAACTTGTTCATGCAGAACCTTACCTGGTTTTCACCACATCGAGGGGGTGCATCAGGCAAATTTCTACAAGACCTGAAAGATGATAAAGAAAAGTCCAATAAACACTTATGTAAACACTGGTTCTTGTTTCCTTGACCCCCATTGATTTCTCCAGTATAAAGAGTCAAATGAAAACTTGGGGCTTTGGAAATGACAGCTCATAGTTAGAGACTAGTAGCAAAAGACATACTCTCCACGGGCATGGAGGTGAGGCTGTAGGGGAAAAGAAAATGAAAAAGGGATCAGATGTCCAAAATTCTAATCATGTAGGTAGGAATTATTGTGTACCCTTCCAGTTCGATAGATAAACACATGTCAGAGGAAAGGAGGAAAGAAGGGAGAGAAGCTCTCAGCACCCCCACCACCGCCACTCATGACAAATCGTAGCCTCAGTGTTTGAAGGCCTGAAATAAAGATAATGAGATCTGTTATCTCAAGAAGTAGTTATGAGGATCCCACACACATTTAATACATTAATAGCCTAATGAGAATGTGTATTAAGTGTTCATTGCATGCTGGACAGTATTCTAAGCAGTACTTAGAGTAAATCTATCTCATTTAATCTTCAAAAGAGCTTATTGTGATAGGAGGTATTATTATCCCCACTTTACAGATGAGATCACCAAGGCACACAAGGTTAAATAATTCGTCTAAGGTCTCACAGCTAAGATGTACATAGTAGCCCCATAAAGCCCATGACCTTAAACATTGCACACCGAGAAAGAATTTCTATACCTTTTCGCAAATCATTTTTAAAGCCCTCTCTCTTGTTGTCTGAGCAGAGAAGACTGCTCAGTTACAAACTACTGGCATGTAACAACAGTAGCAGTAAAAGTAGTTTTATGGACTAGGGTAGTACAAATGATTACAGCATAATTTTAGTCTTGCAGTAGTAATAATCATAGTAGTTACCTTACTTTCAGCCCCTACACAGTGATGGTCATTTAACAAATGTCATCACTAGTATGCACAGCCACTAGTCAAGGTAAGTATGTATTTTCTTTTTTTAAAGATTTTATTTATTTGAGAGAGAGACACAGTGAGAGAGCATGAAAGGGGAGGAGGTCAGAGCAAGAAGCAGACTCCCTGTGCAGCTGGGAGCCGGATGCGGGACTCAACCTGAGCTCGACCTGAGCTGTAAAGGCAGTTGCTTAACCAACCGAGCCACCCAGGCACCTGGTTAAGTATGTATTTAAAAAAAAATTTTTTTATTTGTTTATTGAGAGAGAGGCAGAGCACATAAGCAATGGGAGAAGCAGGCTCCCTGCTGAGCAGGGAGCCTGCATCCCAATCGAGGATCCTGGGATCATGACCTGAGCCCAAGGCAGATGCTTAACTAACTAAGCCACCCTGGCGACCCCAGGCAAGTATGTATTATTATCATCTTTACTTGAAGATAAGCAAACAGAGGTTGGTAGTATTTGTTGATTTGCCCAAAAGCCATAGTATTTGTGGATAGTTTCTTAAGGGCAGATCATTTACCACTCTTTCCGTTTGCAAACTAACTCAATTTGAGCTTAGCTGTGACTTAGTTCCCCTCTCCCATTCCATACTTACACATATGAGAGTCTTTTACAGCCCCATACTGGTAAGGTCCAGGAAGCACAAAGGTCCTACACCTACCTGAAATCCTGATTTCCTTCCACAGAAGTTTAGGGAATTCTTCCTGCTTAAGCCTGCTAGACAGTTTACAAAGCCTTACGTATTGACCCAAAACAACTGTCTTACTTTGACTAAAACTAACAGGATCCAATATTAACATCTGTGCCACAGGTTTCCCAGCAGGAATGCTCCTTAGTTGTTGGTAACCAAATCAGTGACCCCATCAGAGTCTCATTGCCTAGAGATGGGAAGAGGAGGGCGTTGGGCGGGGCGGGGGGAGGGTGTTGGGGTGGGTGGGGGGCAGCAGAATCGCTAGGCACAACTAAGAGCCTCTGCGCACTGCTCTAACTTCAGGAATAAGACTGCATGGGTGGGTTTCTTCCTTGAAACCAGTAAAGTCTCAATGCACTTCCTCTTGCTTTAAAATACACATTCCCCTTGAAGTAAGATTCTTATCCTGATGCTTTCAGGGAATGATAATTTACCCCTGAGAGCATCAGTTCCTTATCTATAAAGTGAAAAGGTAAATGGTCTATAGAACCTTAAGGTCTCATATTCTATATGTAATTATTCTTGAATTATATATATATAAATACGTATGTATTTATATATATTATTTATTTATTTATTGGAGAGGGAGAGAGAGAGAGAGAAGAGGGCAGGGGCAGAGGCCAAAGGGAGAGGGAGAGAGAGAATCTTAAGCAGGCTCCACACTCAGTGGGCTTTGATCTCAAAACTCTGAAATCACGTCCTGTGCTGAAATCAAGAGACAGACACTTACCTAACTGAGCCAACCAGGCACCCCTGTAAGTTTTACTTATAGTTCTAACTTAAACTTTATTATATTAGCTAGAAGAGGATAAAGCTCTAATCCCATAAATAGGACTTACCCTGGAAACTCAGACTTGTAAAATACCTTCTTACCAAGCACTGCAAGAAACATCTACCAAGTGTACTTCTTTTAAAGACTTACTTATTTATTTGAGAGAGAGTGAGTGTGAGTGAGGGGAAGGGCAGAGGGAGAGGGAGGAAAGCAGACTCTCTGAGCATGGAGCTGCATGTGGGGCTTGATCCCACAACCCTGAGATTATGACCTGAGTCAAAAGCAAGAGTTGGCCACTTGTGTGGCTGAGTCACCCAGGCTCCCCTATTAAGTGCACTTATGTGCATCTCATGAACATAAAGGAATAAGACACTCAGAATCAGTTTGCCAAAGGAGTATGCAGTTTCTTCACTGATGTGGCATTAGAGTACAAAGAAAATATTAAACACAAATAGCCCCAGTTGGTGTATCTCTCAAGAAATTTACCAAAAGAACCAACAATTCCAACAATTTATTAAAAGTAATAGCAGGGGATGCCTGGGTGGCTCAGTGGGTTAAGCCTCTGCCTTCGGCTCAGGTCATGATCTCAGGGTCCTGGGATCGAGCCCCACATTGGGCTCTCTGCTCAGCTGGGAGCCTGCTTCCCCCTCTCTCTCTGCCTGCCTCTCTGCCTACTTGTAATTTCTCTCTCGGTCAAATAAATAAATAAAAATCTTTAAAAGTAATAGCAGAATTCGAAGAATCTGTTCACATTTACCTATATGTATTTGCAAAATTATTCTACTTTCCTGTTTGCTAATAGGCATTTCCAGTAGTAAGTAGATACTATACTAGATTGGTACAGTTTTTGGGTTACTTAAAATTATTTTCTAACCTCTAGTTGCCCTGAAACATTCATTTTATCCATTTTATCCAACAAACTTACACTGGTGTCTAGTGTTGAGAATGGAGTCTAGTGAGGGGAACAGATGCATAAGAACAGTAATTCATGGGAGGAGGTGCAATGTTCAGAGTTTATGGAGACACAGCAGAGAGGTCCCTGAGCCAGCCTGGGGTTGGGTGAAGTGGGGAAAAGGGCCTCGAGGCTGAAAGAGGACAGAATAAGTATCAGGCATGGAGGGGACAATGCACACAAAGAGAAGGAAGTAAGAAAGAACATGATGAACATTGCAGTAGCTGAGGGTTAAGGGCAGGACACAGCAAGAGATGAGGCTCTAAGTGTATGTATATGTATAGGTCACGGTCAGATTCATGCTTAGGCACTTGTAATTCATCCCATAGGCCATGAGGAGCCAGTAAAAGATATTTTTTAAAAAAATAGTTTCTTGGTTGTTTTTTCTTATTCTTATTGTATTCCATCTTCATTGAAGACATTCTGAGGGATTTTAAGCAGAAGTGAGATATTAGCCTCTGTTAACACGATCTCCCAAGAATTAGTAATATGTCCAGTAATCCTCCCACTGCTCTCAATTACACAGTCACATGTAAACCCGTGAGCACTGAGGCTCCAACCCTTACCCTTTAGTTACCAGTAAAAGCCCCACCTCTCATCATGACAGCATAGATGGCCTGATGTCCCATGTACCTCTAAGTCTGAACGAGTCAATGACCATCTATGAAACTACCTGCTAAAGGATAACTTGACCGATAGAAAAGTAGGACTTAAATTGCCAAATGTAATGTGTTTAGTCCAGAATCTCACAGTTGTTCATTCCTTGTTGCTTTTAACGAAAACAAATAATTTCGTAGAATTCAAGTTAGCATCATCTTTCTGCATCAGAAGCAGAAAGAATAGATATGTTGGAAGTGATAGAGAGGTTTTGATTTTCAATCAGAGTTCAGAGTTAAATCCAGATTGACTCAGGTTGAGAATGGTTGCTTGTTGTCCTCTACTGGGTATCTAAGGACTATGAGACTCTAATGATGATGATGATGAAGATGATTACTATTTTTTCTTTAAACCATGTTTGTTTATTTATTTTGAATTTCTTTAAGTTCAATTTAGTGAACATAAACTGTATTATTAGTTTCACGGGGTAGAATTTAGTGATTCATCAGTTACATATAACACTCAGTGCTCATTACTATCAAGTGCTTTCTTAAAGCCCATCACCCAATTATCCCGTCCCTCCTCCCACCTACCTTCCAGCAAACCTCTGTTTCCTAGAGTTCAGCATCTCTTATGGTTTACCTCCTTCTCTATTTTCATCTTATTTTTCCTGCCCTTCCCCTATGTTCGTCTGTTATGTTTCTTAAATTCCACATATGAGTGAAATCATATGGTATTTGTCTTTCTCTGACTGACTTATTTCCATTAGCATAATACCCTCTAGGTCTTTCCACATTGATGCAAATGGCAAAAGTTCATTCTTTTTGATGGCTCAGTAGTATTCATATATATATATGTATACATACACATATATATATGAACTCATATGTATATTCATATACATATGAATATATATCATCACCTCTTCTCTATCCATTCATTTGTCAATGGACATCTGGGCTCTGTCTATATTTTGGCTATTCTGGACATGGCTGCTATAAACATTGGGGTGCATATGCCCCTTCAAATCACTATGATTGTATCCTTTGGATAAATACCTAGTAGGGCAATTGCTGGGTCATAGGGTAGCTCTATTTTCAACCTTTTCAGGAACCTCCATATTGTTTTCCAGAGTGGCTGCACCAGTTTGCAGTCCCACCAACAATGGAAGAGGGTTCCCCCTTCTCCACATCCTCACCAACATCTGTCATTTCTTGACTTGTTAATTTTTACCATTCTGATCAGTGTGAGGTGGTATCCCATTGTGGTTTTGATTTGTATTTCCCTGATGCTGAGTGGTGTGGAGCATTTTTTCATGTGTCTATTGGCCATTTGTATGTCTTCTTTGGAGAAATGTCTGTTCATATCTTCTGCCCATTTCCTGAGTGGATTATTTATGTTTTGGGGGTAGAGTCTGATAAGTTCTTTATCAATTTTGGAAACTGGCCCCTTATCTGATATGTCATATGCAAATATCTTCTATCATTCTGTCAGCTGTCTTTTGGTTTTGTTGACTGTTTCCTTTGCTGTGCAAAAGCTTTTTAACTTGATGAAGTCCCAATAGTTGATTTTTGCTTTTGTTTTTCTTCCCTTTGGAGATGCATCTATCCAGAAGTTGCTGTGGCCAGTGTCAAAGAGGTTGCTGCCTGTGTTCTCCTCTAAGATTTTGATGGATTACTGTCTTACATTTAGGTCTTTCATTCATTTGAGTCTATTTTTGTGTATGGTGTAAGAAAGTGGTCTAGTTTCATTCTTCTGTATGTGGCTGTCCAACTTTCCCAACACCATTTGTTGAAGAGACTTTTTCCCATTGGAAATTCTTTCCTGCTTTGTTGAAAATTAGTCAACCATAGAGTTGAGGGTCCATTTCTGGGCTCTCTATTATGTTCCACTGATCTATGTGCCTGCCTGATCTATGTGCCAATACCATACTGTCTTGATGATTACAGCTTTGTGATAGACCTTGAAGTCTGGAATTGTGACGCCACTAGCTTTGGTTTTCTTTTTCAGTTCCTTTGGTTATTTGGGGATTTTTCTTGGTTCCATACCAATTTTAGGATTATTTGTTCCAGCTCTGTGAAAAATGCTGATGGTATTTTGATAGGGATTTCAGTGAATGTGTAAATTGCTTTGGTTAGCAAGGACATTTTAACAATATTTTTTCTTCCAATCTACAAGCATGGAATGTTTTTCCATTTCTTTGTGTCTTCCTCAATTTCTTTAATAAGTATTCTATGGTTTTCAGAATACAGATTCTTTACCATTTTGGTTAGGTTTATTCCTATGTATTTTATGGTTTTCAGTGCAATTGTAAATGGGATCGATTTCTTGATTTCTTTCCCCTGCCTCATTGTTAGTGTGTAGAAATGCAACTGACTCTGTGCATTGGTTTTATATCCTGCAACTTTGCTGAATTCCTATATCAGTTCTAGCAATTTTTTGCTGGAGTCCTTTGGATTTTCTACATAGAGTATCTTGTTGTCTTTTAAGAGTGAAAGTTTGACTTCTTCTTTGCCAATTTCGATGCCTTTTATTTCTTTTTTGTTGTCTGATTGTTGAGGCTAGGACTTCTAGTACTATGTTGAACAACATGGTGAGAGTAGATATCCCTGTTGTGTTTCCGACCTTAGGGGGAAAGCTCTCAGTTTTTCTCCATTGAGGATGATATTCACTGTGGGTTTTTCACATATGGCTTTTATGATACTGAAATATGTTCCTTCTATCCCTACACTTCAGAGAGTTTTTATCAAGAAAGGATGCTGCATTTTGTCAAATGTTTTTTCTGCATCTATTGAAAGAATCATTGGCTCCTGTCCTTTCTTTTATTAATGTGGTGTGTCACATTGATTGATTTGTGGATGTTGAAACACTCTTGCAGACCAGGAATAAATCCCACTTGGTCGTGGTGAATAATCCTTTCAGTGATTAGATCCTTTAATGATCAGATCCTATGAGCTAGTATTTTGGTGAGAATTTTTGCATCCATGTTCACCAGGGATATTGATCTGTAATTCTCCTTTTTGTTGGGGTCTTTGGTTTTGGGATCAAGGTAATGTTGGCTTCATAGAATGAGTTTGGAAGTTTCCCTTCTATTTCTATTTTTTGAAACAATTTCAGAACAACAGGTATTGATTCTTCTTTAAATGTTTGGTAGAATTCTGCTGGGAAGCCATCCAACCCTAGATTCTGGATTTTTGATTACTGATTCAATTTCTTTGCTGGTTATGGGTCTGTTTAGGTTTTCTGTTTCTTCTGTTTCAGACTTGATAGTTAATACGTTTCTAGAAATGCACCCATTTCTTCCAGATTGCCTAATTTACTGGTATATAATCGCACATAATATGTTCTTATAATTGTTTTTATTTTTTCAGTGTTGGTTGTAATCTCTCCTCTTTCATTTGTGATCATATTTATTTGGATCCTTTCTTTTTTCTTTTTGATAAGTCTGGCTAGGGGCTTGTCAATCTTATTAAATCTTTCAAAGAACCAGCTTCTAGTTTCATTGATCTGTTCTACTGCTTTTTTTTTTTAATTTCTATATCATTGAAGTTGATATTCAGGCTTTATTTAAGGATATTTAGGCTTTATTTAATTTGGATTTAGGCTTTTTGCTGTTCTCTTCCACCTCCTTTAGGTGTAATGTTAGATTGTATTTTTGAGACTCTTCTTGTTTCTTGAGAAAAGTCTGTATTGCAATATACTTCCCTCTTAGGACCACCTTTCCTGCATCTCAAAGGTTCTGAACAGTCGTGTTTTCATTTTCATTTATTTCCAAGTATTTTTTTAAATTGTTTTTTAATTTCCTGGTTGACCCATTCATTCTTTAGTAGGATGTTCTTTAACTTCCATGTATTTGTGGTCTTTACAAAATTTTCCTGTCATTGACTTCACATTTTAAAGCACTGTAGTCTGAAAACATGCATGGTGTAATTTCAATCTTTTTGCACTAGCTGAGACCTGATTTGTGACCCAGTACATGATCTATTGTGGAGAATATTCCATGTGCATTCAAGAAGAATGTGTATTCTGTTGCTTTAGGATGAAATGTTCTGAATATATCTGTGAAGTCCATCTGGTCCACAGTGTCATTCAAAACCCTTCTTCCCTTGTTGATCTTTTGCTTAGATGATCTGTCCATTGCTGTGAGTGGGGTGTTAAAGTCCCCTACTATTATTATATTATTATCAATGAGTTCCTTTATGTTTGTTATTAATTGGTTTACATACTTGTCTGCTCCCAAGTTAAGGGCATAAATAAAACTGTTAGATCTTTTTGTTGGATAGACCCTTTTATTATGATATAGTGCCCTTCTTCATCTCTTATTACAGTCTTTGGTTTAAAATGCAGTTTGTCTGATAAAAGGATTACTACTCCAGCTTTCTTTTGATGTCCACTGGCATGATAAATGGTTCTCCAGCTCCTCACTTTCAATCTGGAGGTGTCTTTGTGTCTATTGTGACTCTCTTGTAAAAAGCATATCAATGGTCTTTTTTTTTTTTTTAATCCATTCTGATACCCTATGTTTTTTGATTGGGGAATTTAATTCATTTACATTCAGAGACATTGTTGAAAGATAAGAATTTAGTGCCATCATATTGCCTATAAAGTCTCTGTTCCTGTAGATTGTCTATCTTCTTTTGTGGTCTCTGTTACCTTTGGGCTCTCTCTTCACTTAAAGGAATTTAATATTTCTAGCAGGGCTGGTTTAGTGTGCACAAATTCCTTTAGATTTTGTTTGTCCTGGAAACTCTTTGTCTCGCCTTCTATTCCGAATGACAGCCTTGCTGGATAAAGTATTCTTGGCTGTATATTTTCCCATTAAGCATCCTGAATATATAACGCCAGTATTTTCTGCCTGCCAGATCTCTGTGGACGGGTCTGCTGCCGGCCTTAGGTTTCTACCCTTGTAGGTTAAGGATCTCTTGTCCTGACCTGATTTCAGGATTTTCTCCTTATCTCTGAAATTTGCAAGCTTCAGTCTTCTATGCTGAAGTGTTGACTTATTTTTATTGATTTTGAGGGGGGTTCTCTGTACTTCCTGGACTTGAATGCTTATTTCCTTTCTCAGATTAGTAAAGTTCTCCACTATAATTTATTCAAATAAACCTTCTGTTCCTCTCTCCCTTTCTTCCTCTTCTGGGACTCCTATTGTCTGCATATTTCACTTTATGGAACTGCAGGGTTTTCTAAGTTTCCCATTGTAATCCTGTAGTTCTCTTTTTCTCTTCTTTTCTGTTTCCTCATTTTCCATCATTTTATCTTCTGCATCACTGACTCTCTTCTGCCTTTTTTATCCTCACTTTTAGAGTCTCCATTTGGGACTGCATCTCAGTAATAGCATTTCTAATTTTAGCCTGACTGGATTTTTTCTTTTATTTCTCTAGAAATGGATTCTCTAGCATCTTCTATGCTTTTTTCAAGCCCAGCTAGTATCTTTATAATCATCGTTTTAAATTCTAGTTCAGACATCTTACTTATACCCTTTTTAAATCTCTTACAGTGCGTAGTACCTCCTGTTTTTCTTTTGGGGTGAATTTCTCTGTCTCATCTCTCTGTTTTGTCCAGAAGAGAACAGAAGAGAGAAAGAGAAAACACAACAATAACCGCAATAACAGAAACAAAAAACAAACCAGAAAAAAAACAAAAACAAAACAAAACAAGAAAAAAAGCAAAACAAAAAACTAGACCCTGGGTGTGTTTTGGTCTGCTTGTTAAAAGAAACTAGATCCCAAGATAAGAAAGGAAGAAAAACTTATATCTATACAAAAATTTAAAAATAAAATAAAATACAATGAAAGGAAACAAAAATATACATAGCATATATAAAAATAAAAATTGAAAAAATAAAATAACTGAAAAAATCATACTGAAAGACTTAAGAATAAAAATCCCACAGATGCTATATCCAGCCTTCTCCAAGAGCTGAAGCTTTGCAGCTCTCTATGATCAGTATACTTGGTGCTGGCTAGTTGTTCCCGCTGGTCTTGCTGGGGGTGGGGGGGTGGCGGGGAAGTTGTGCAGTTTCTCAGGTGCCCTTGCCCTTGCAGAAATGCACCTCCCTCACAAGGGGGCTGGGCTCACTGTAAGCAGCTCTGAATTGGGCTAGGTGGTACTGTTTTGCTCCCTGAAGGCTTTCAGCACCATTGGGTGGGATGAAAATGGCTGCATCCCACTCTCTAGCCCTGGAGCTAAAGTTTGGGGGTCCCCCACACTTCAGTGAGCTTTCACAGAAAAGCAATCACTCTCGTCTCCTGGTTTCTGTCCAAACTCTGAGTTCACCCAGCCTGCAATTAAGTGTTTTTATCTTGGGCACCCGACTGAGCTTCAAAACTTCAAATTTTACTGATTCCTGTGGTGCAGGAGGGGGATCTCACCGTGCTTCTGCCTCTTGCTGGGCCCCTGCCCCGAAAGTGGTTGCAGGACCATGCAGTGGTTTGTGGTTTATAGCAAAACCCAGCAGAAAGCTGTACCTAGACTCACTGTTTGCAGCTGGCTTCCCTGCTTCGATTCCTGGGAACTCTGCCACGCTCAGGCACCCCCGTTCTTGTGACCCCGGGGATCCTGAGGCTATGGTGTTCCACCTGGGATTCTGCCCTCCTCACCACCTGAGCACCTTAAAGCCAAGGATGTCCCCCACTGTAGCAGACTTCTGAAAGTCCCGAATTCACGCCCCACTCCTTAAGTGGGCTCCCTCCCCTTCACTGTATCCTCTGATATATCACCCCAAATTCAAGTCTCCACACCTCCTACCTTCCAAAAAGTGGTCGCTTTGCTATTTGTAGAACTGCAGCACTTCTTTTCTCAGATCTCTGATTTCATAGGTATTCAGAATGATTTAGTAACTACCTGTATTCAAGGGACCAGAAAAACTTAGGGTCCCCTATTCCTCTGCCATCTTAACAACTCCTGGTTATTTTTTATGGAGATAGGCATAAAAATAGAACATGATGAATCCTGTTGGCATAGGCCTGGACATGACCCCCAGAAACTGAATTGTTAAAGTTTTCCATTTACCTGTAACTCCCTTCTCAATATGTCTTATCTGTGCCCACCTTTGAAATCCATCAGCCTTTCAGGCACCCTTGATGGTGCTTCAGCCTATGTCCCCAGTGCCTAGCACAATACCATGCATGCACAAAAACCTTAAGAATCACTTGGTAATCAATCAGGTGCTGATTGATTGGTTGCCTTCTCACATTTACGTAGCACCTGAACATCTGGGTATGTGATTAACAATATTGCAATTCTGTATTCAAGTACTAAGTGTACCTTATTTCATATAATTTTTACCGATATTTCTTGGCCTTACTTGCTTATTCATATAATACTCAGACCAATGAAATAAATGCAGAATAAAGAGCTGCCAGTTCAGTTTATCTTGAGAATTAGCTGACACAATGGTAGGTGCCTTAGTCCTAATCAGCTTTAATTCATTTATTCAACAAACTTCTATTGAGCTTACTGAGTTGAGTGCCAGCCATTATGTGAAGTGACGGGATGCAAAGGTGAATAAGGTAAGTGGAGTCTCCGTCCTTGTGGAGATTTTAGGCAAGAAAACAGATGTTTGCAGTGCCATATAATAACACTGTGGGAGCACAACAAAGGGCACATGTATCAGTTAGATTCAGGTTCAGGTACAACAGCAAAAAACCCAAATAGCAGTAGTTTAAAAGAAGTGGACATTCTTCTCCAACATGAATGCCTCGAGATAGATCAGATCTCAACAACGTTAGAGACTAACTCTGTCTTGTTGGTGAGTTGTGTGTGCCCTCCACTCTCAAAGTCACCTTACTGTCTAGGATAGCTGCTAACAACTTAGCAATTTACATTTCCAGTCCAGACTTCTCTTTGCCAATCAGACTTATATATCCAATTGCCTATTTGGCATCTGTGATTGGATATCTAACAGACATGTCAAAATTCATATACCTAAAACTGGACTCTGTTCCCTCTTCCTCTCTACCCCTACTCCAAACAAAACAAAAACAAAAAACTAGAGCAAAAACAAAAACAAACTAAACAAAATAAAGCAAAGACCAACCTATTCTACCTTAGACTCACCCTGGACTCCTCTTTCTCTCAAAATCCTATTTCAACTTATCAGGAAATCCCTTTGGCTCTCCTTCAAAACATATCCAGACTTCCACCTTCTCTCACTTCCTCTACCGTGCCCACTTGGTCCAAGTCATGATCATCATTTCTCAGCTGATTAACTGCAGCACCTCATTAACAGGTCTCCCTCCATCCACCTTTGACCCTTTCCATCTGTTTTCACCCAGCAGCCTGAGTGATCCTTTTAAAGTGGAAGTCATATCATGCCATTCCTCTGGTTAGCAATGGCTCCCCATTTCACCCAGAGAAAAGCCATATGCAGTCCTGGCCTGCACTCCTCCTCTCACTAATTCTCTTACTACTCCCTTCCGCCCCCCTCACTCATTCCACGCTGGCCACACTGGCTTCATCACTGTATCCCAAACTTGCCAGGACCACTTCAGCTTTTAGCCTTTGTAAATTCTTTTTTTTTTTTTTTAAGATTTTATTCATTCACCTGACAGAGAGAGATCACAAGTAGCAGAGAGGCAGGCAGAGAGAGAGAGGGAGGGAAGCAGGCTCCCTGCTGAGCAGAGAGTCCGATGTGGGACTTGATCCCAGGACCCTGAGATCATGACCTGAGCTGAAGGCAGCGACTTAAGCCACTGAGCCACCCAGGCGCCCCATCAGCTTTTAGCCTTTGTACTACCCATGCCCTCTGCTTGGAAAGCTCTTCCTCAAGTCTCTACTTGCCCAACTAGCTTTGCATGGTCAGTGAGTAACCCTGACCACTACCATGGAGGTCTGTCCTTCCTCACCCCAGCACTGATGAAACTCTTCATGCAGCTCAGTTTTTGCCTTTTTCCATAGGCTGTATCAACTTCTAACATAGTGCATTGTTTACTTACTTATTACATTTCTTCTTTCCTGTCTGTCTCTCCCAGCAGAGAGCTTTACTAAGGTAGAAATCTTTGCATATATTGTCCACTCATATGCACTAAATACTCAGAACATGCCTGACACCTAGAAGTTGCTCAATAAATATTTGTTGAAAAAAGAAACCAAACTATATAAAAAATAAGCCTGCTACAACAAGATTCCTTTCTCGTGGTATATAGAGATAAAGTTTTAAGAATTTAGCATACCGAACAAGAACTCACTCAGTCATTCAAGGAATCCATGATAATGTTTAAAATAGGAAGTCCACTGATAGGTTCTGAGTCCACAGCTATTCTCCAAGTAGAACTGGATTATTCCAAAGATAATTCTGGTAAGTAACATTCTGCAAAGCAGAAAACATCTCAACATCTCTGTGAACTGCAAAGGAATAGCAGTGCAGACAAAAATTGAGGTTGTCAAGTATCCCCAGGATGTCAGTTACAAGTAAAGCCTATGTTTTCCTTTCATCAAGCTCAAGTCTTCACATTGTACTGTAGCCCCTTTCTTGGCATTTTCAAATTGAAGACTTCTCTTTTGTTCTCTCAATTTCACCCTAATCTAACCATTACCCTAAATGATTTTGTGTAACATGTTTAACTCTTTAAAATATAAAAGAATCATTTTATTTTTTTGAAGAGAACCACAGAGGAATAAATGGTTTCAAACTGTGCAAATCTGAAATTCAAAAATAGAACTGCTATAGACAGAACTGATATTTTTTCATCTACTCTACTAGTCAAGCAAATCATTACAACATCCTATTTGATAGCCTGCCCAGAAAATGTGGTAGCCCCACTGAATTATAAGCAATGTGAGACTCATAAAGGGAAATCAAATATATTACGCTTTCCCCTAATAACAGTTAAGGCGCACTACCTTTGTGGCACAGTAAATTAATATTCTGCACACTGAATTGGCCAAATAGGCAATGTGATTTGGCAGGTTTGAAAGATGTTGTTAAAAGTTATGCTTTTGGGCAAGCCACAGCCTTCCTTGAAAAATCTGAAGTGAATATTTTCATAGAAGTTTACTGTTAGCATGTATTCTTCTAAAGAAACTAAGCAGTGGCTGTTAGCAGGTATCTGAAGGAAGCACAATAATTTCCTCCATGCATATCCCTTGTTTGTATAGAGTTTATTATCTAATTGACTTCAGAATTTAGAAAGATACATTTTAGAGGCATAACAGATGTATACATTAAGGTCTAAAGATCATAGTAGATACAGCATGTACAAAGGAGGAAGAGAAGTTGAGGCAGTGTTAAAAAATAAGTGAGTTTTTATTACACTTCACATGCAGAGAAAGACTCAAACTTATGAAACTAATGAGAATCTCACTTGTAAACAAAGTTGTTGTATTAACTTTTTAAACTCAATTTAAGCTCAACGTACCATCTTTAAAAACTACTGTTTGGTGTTTTAACTCAAAGGAAATGATCCTTTTCTCTTTCTTTTTCGTTATATTTATGTCTACATGAGACTCCAAGTAAGCTCCAAGTGCACTTGGGTAAGTGGACCAATTCTCAGATATGTTGGTCTTTTGTGGAAATCTAAGTGCTATATATGGTCCTTTACACATCTGGTAATGCAAAGAGAGACACCAGGGAAAAAGAGGTGTGGATTAAGTTGGAAGATGGGAAAATACTTTCAGAAGTATATAAAATGCCTTTAAGGAGAAGGAAATGTGAATAAAACAGCTTCCTTCCTCTGTCCAAAGGTATGAGCACCTTAAAAAGAGGAAATGTGACTACAAAGCCAGCTTTATCCTTGGTCATTGGACAGAAGTCTAGAAATAGGAAGAAGGTCTCAGGCAAATACATAGCATCTTGCTAAGAGAAGAATTCAGATTTTCAGTTTCTCATCTATATGTCACAAACACCAGTTACCATTTAAAAAAAAGAGCGGGATGAAGTTACAATGCTTTACTTTGCTGTGGAAAAGCTTTTTATCTTGATGAAGTCCCAACAGTTTATTTTTGCCCCTGCTTCCCTTGCCTTTGGAGATATTTTTAGCCAAGAGTTGCTGCAGCCGAGGTCAAAGAGGTTGCTGCCTGTGTTCTCCTCTAAGATTTTGATGGTTTCCTGTCTCACATTTAAGTCTTTCCTCCATTTGAGTTTATTTTTGTGTGTGGTGTAAGAAAATGGTCCAGTTTCATTCTTCTGCATGTGGATGTCCAATTTTTCCAAAACCATTTGTTGAAGAGACTGTCTTTTTTCCATTAGATATTCCTTCCTCTTTTGTCGAAGATTAGTTGACCATAGAGTTGAGGACCCATCTCTGGGTTCTCTATTCCATTGGTCTATGTGTCTGTGTTTGTGCCAGTACCATACTGTCTTGATGATTACAGCTTTGTAATAGACCTTGAAGTCTGGAATCGTGATGCCACTAGCTTTGGTTTTTTTTCTCAGTTCCTTTGGTTATTTGGAGTTTTTTTCTGGTTTCATACTAATTTTAGGATTATTTGTTCCAGCTCTGTGAAAAATGCTGATGGTATTTTTTTTTTAAGATTTTATTTACTTATTTGACACAGAGAGAGAGAGATCACAAATAGGCAGAGCAGCAGACGGGGGTTGGGGGGAGCAGGCTCCCTGCTGAGCAGAGAGCCTGATGCGGGACTCGATCCCAGCACCCTGAGATCATGACCTGAGCCAAAGGCAGAGGCTTAACCTACGGAGCCACCCAGGCGCCCCACTGATGGTATTTTGATAGGGATTTCACTGAATATGTAAATTGCTTTGGGTAAAGGACATTTTTACAATGTTTGTTTTTCCAATCCATGAGCATGGAATGCTGTTTTTAATTTTTTTTGTCTTTCTCAGTTTCTTTAATAAGTGTTCTATCGTTTTCTGTATACAGATCCTTTGTCTCTTTGGTTAGTTTATTCCTAGGTATCTTACAGAACTCCTCTTTTAGCTATGTGGCATTTATACAGTTCCATCACACAGGATTTCTACTAAATACAAATTAAATTAATCTTCATTTCCACATGAAAAATTCACAAAAATGAAACTGTAGTTTCTATAAAATTAAGTACCAATAAAAACAATATTTGGATACTAAAGTGTAAGACATACATAAACACAAAGGTAGTTAGATTTCATATCACAGATATTTAGTTGTAATAGCACTGAATATATTACTAGTCATAGAAACATTATCCAAATAATAATTAATCTTTGATTTCAGTTATAATTCTTAAATCACTAACACACTAGAAATGATATTTGCCTCCATGGCTTCCATCCCAGCGAGCACTATGGGATGTGTCTTTGCTACTGTATATTAAATCTACTGGACATGTACACATCCAGGAGGGCTTTTATTCACCAAAATTTTTTTTGAGTGTCTACTATATACATAGTTTTTCCAGCATAGTTCTAGATGCTGTTTCTCTTCTGCTTGCTTCCATTTTCTCAGAATAAGAAGCAAGATCATGAACTAAGAGTGAGAATCAGGAAGGGAACATTGGAGAGATTAGAGAAAAGATGTGAAATAGTCATCTATGGGATTCTGAAGGAAGGGATGGACCTGGAAAGTGTAATAGGATTACTGGGTAGCATTGAGTCCACTTGAAGCCAGCAGCTGTGAATAATAAGTGTCTTTTCTGTAGCCCCATTCAGCTGTGTGGGTGCAGGAAGAGTAAGATTTAACCAAGATTAGGTTTTGCCAAATGAATACGAAATGAGAAAGGGCAAAGGAAAGAAGGTGTGCCCAAAAGTGATTGCAATGGTTGGCCATGGAATTTAAACTAGGAAGGAGGGAAGTGATGACATGACAGGGATGAGGATATGGCGGTAAGAGCAGTGGCTTGTTGGTCTTGTTGGAGTCAGGATACAAGAAGAGAAAGCTGGAAAGATAAGAGATGGAGTTAATACTAGGATATCTACTAAGTCCTATTTTTAAACTCAACTAAAATTCGGGTTTTTTCTCTGTATTTTCAGTGTCTAGCACAAGGTATGGTACATCATCTGTACATTGAATAAAAATCCTGAATGAACAAAACTCTGATCCTGTAATTGAGTAATACCAAGTATCTGAAGAACAACTACAATGATGGATAGTACATTCTCCATTCCCTGAACTAGATTCAGCACATTCGCTCTTTGTTTTGATTTGATTTTCAAGGTTCCGTTGAGATTATGGCTCGACAAATATTAAACTAAGATCTGACAATCAGCCAAATGTGTACACCTTAGGAAGCTAATACATTTATTGGCCAATGTACATCACATAGAAATGTAAAAAAATTGAAATGCTAATTAAAATAATTATACAAAAAACACAACCTTCCAAAGATGAGTTATTTAAGAATTAAAAAAAAAAACCTACTTCAAAAAAAATTGAATCTGCAGTATTAAATTTCTCAAACACAGATATATTCATATTTGTATGCTGAGGAAAGCTTATATAATAATTAATGGAACACATATTTTAAAAGACTCTGTCATCTTCTGTAGGGAAAGCAGCCCTAACTTTTTATCAAGCAACTTAAAATTTATCCTCACTCAAAAAATCTCTTAGTAGATGAAGATTAAAGCTAAGACAATTTACCCTGGAATTCTACAGGGTGCCCAAAAGTCTGAAAACACATAATAGTAAACATAATGTTGTGAAGGGCATTGTCAATCCATAAAAAGGTAAATTAATATTACCTATTTTTCAGACTTTATACTCTGTTGGTGATTTCATAGGAGAGATGTGATTTCTGTATTCACTCAAGGACTACATTCAGCTGCCAGATAATTTTTTTAAGTATAGTTTTCACACTATGTTACATTAGTTTCAGGTATACAACAGAGTAATTCAACAAGTTTATACATTATGCTATGTTCACCACAAGTGTAGCTACCATCTGCCCGGATGCATCACTATTACAGTACCATTGGCTATAATCTGTATGTTGTGCCTTTTATGCATATAATTTATTCATTATCTGGAAGCCTGTATCTCCCAGTCCCCTTCACCTATTTTGCCCAACTCCCCACCCCCCCACCACGCACACACCCAGCAACCATTAGTTTGTTCTCTGTTTTTATAGGTCTGATTCTGCTGTTTGCTTGTTTATTTATTTTCACTTATATGTGAAATCATATGGTGTTTATCTTCCTCAGTCTGTCTTATTTCACTTAGCATAATACCCTCTAGGTCCATCCATATTGTCTCTAATGGCATAATCTCATTTTTTATGGCTGTATAATATACCATTCATTATCCATTTGTCTATTGACGGATATGAGTTGCTTCCATATCTTGGCTATTGTAAACAGCGCTGCAATAAACACAGGGGTGCATATATCTTTTCAAATTTATGTTTTTGCTCTCTTTGGGTAAATACTCAATGGTGGAATTATTGGACCAGATGACATTTCTATTTTTAATTTTTTGAAGAACCTCCATAATTTTTCCCACAGTGGCTGGACCAATTCAGATAGTTTTTGAATAAATAAAAAGTGAAGAGTAATGTTTATAACTCTAATTTCCTCATGTACTACTTTGATGATATAAGGATCAATTTCTTCATTTTCCACCTGTGAAACAATGGCAGAAACTTGTAGTTTCTTATAATTCTGGGTATTTATAATCCTTGGAATAATACTGGAGCTCCACCAAAATCCATTTTGTCTTTCATCCATGGCCCATGATATCTCAGAAAGATGGCATTTTGCATCATTTCTTGTGTGGGACCATGTAAGTTTGCACCCATGGAAGGTGAGAACCAGGGAGCCTAAGACTATGAGTCTAAATCTTTCAGACCTAATTTCCCCTTCCCATCAACTGGAACTTTGGTGTGGTATTGCATCAACTTGTATGTTACAGATGACAAGACAGGGCCCCAGGGGATGGTGGAGCAACCACTGGAAGGGACCTGTGTCCCTGAGTAACTATGAGGAGCAGAGGTCTGTACTAAACTGAACTATTACTGTCAGGACTTTATATAAGAGATAAATAAACTTTTGGTTCTTGAGCCACTGTATTGATGGGTCTCTCTGATACAGTAGTTAACCTTTACCCTGACACGTACAAATGACAAATCAAGTAGTACCATCACACAGTTGTCAACTATATTATGAATTCACAAATGGTAACTTTTCTGAAATAAATTCAACCTGCCATTCAGGAGGAAAGAGAATTCCCTTCTCTCTCAAAAAGAAGGGTGACCTCATGAAGTGGGCCGAGATCAGGACTATGAAGATTCACTTGGTTCACTAAGCTATCCCAAAGGCTTCTCTTAGGGTTTTGTAGCACCAGTAATTGAAAACTGGATTTAAGTAAAAGAGATTTAAACTTGATGTGGGAGCTATGGCTCAGGTTGGATCACAATACAATTATTAAAATGAGCAAAAGGTCTAACATGTCATTGTCTAGAAAGTGAAACAATACTGCCTATTCCATTGCAGAGTTTAATTCATTCATTATTTGTTTCACACAACTTGAAAGATACTCTTAAAAGGAGCTCTTGGTGTTTGAAAATGGTGTTTTCCAAAATGAACACATATTTCATGTTTTCTATTTTACTCTACCAGTGAAAAGCTGGAGAAATCTGTGGAAGAGAAACAATGCTTTGTTATTCGTGCAGGAAGTCAATTCCAACAAAAATAATTTGTCAGGGTTCCTTTGGTTGTTTGAGACAAAATTCAACACAAATCAGTTTCAGCACAAAAGGGGCATTTCTTGGCTCCTAATTGAAAAGACGGAAATGGCTGGGATGCTTGGCTCTGAGGCTTTATCTTTCCGTCTCTCATCTGCTTGTCTCTGCTTGTCTTTATCCACCCTTGCTACGGAGATTTCCCAACACGGAGAGGTATACTGCCGGGGAGCGCCCCCTATTCCTGCTCAGTAACCTTGAAGATGCAAGAGGTAAGCAGAACTCTCCTTTGCAGGCAACAACAGAAAAATCCCTGGCAGGGCTTTGATTGGCCTCACTTTGGTCCCCTGTGAATCCCTGGGCCAATCATGTGGGCAGGAGGTGTGGACACTTGATTGGTTGGGCTTTAGTCACATGTGCACCCTTGGATGAAAGACTTCAGAAAAGAGAGTTTCAGAGTTTTAAATATTTTTGTAACATCTTTTTCTTTGTAATTTGAAAAGTAATACTGGGTTTGAAATATTTAAACAATACTCTTGCTGCTTCCTTCTCTAAATAATTAAGTTTTAATCCTAATTAACTGACTCCTTTTCTATACTGCTAACCATCCAACGACAACGGTACTGGGACTAATTAATCGCACTTCATCTAAAAAAATTCTTTCCTACTAGGGTCTCTAGTTTATAGTTTGGTTATTCTATATTCCTGTGAGATTAGCAAACTTGGAAAGGAAATGAAATGGCTCAAGTTTTAAATATACATATACTGCATGAGATGTTATGTTAACTTGTGGATAAGGCCCTGGCTCACCTAAACCTGTCATTTATAAAATATTTATTGTATCAGGAAAGGTGTGCAGAAATAGGGAAGACATAATCCCTGCTTGAAAGGTTTATATAATAACTCTGGAAGCCATTGCAACAGGGCATCATGATTATTAAAACTGTAAACTGCTTCCTGGAGGGGCAAACAGAGGTAACTGGCTGCATGTTACAGTCCACAGTTCAGTTTGGCATCGCATCTTGCACAAAAGTGTATCCCAAACCACTTTACAGAAGTGAAATTTCCATTCTCAAGCCAATATATGCTATACATTACAGAACAGCTGTGTGCAAACATTGCCTCATGGGGGGAAGAAAAAACTCAAGGCATTAGGTCATGAGATGAAAATCTAAAGGAGAACATAGGAGGCATGGACCAGTAGGGCAGAAAGGAGGGAGAGACAATGATAGGAAAGGAAACACATTAATTTGCAAGATTTAGAAATGAATCTGTGATAAGCTTAACAGACATCACACACTTTTTCCCTGGAAAAAAAAAAAAATCGAGAGTGAGACAATCTTTCACATGATCCAAAGGAGTAACAGCAGAAGTTAAACAAAAAAATTATGAAGTGAAAGCTGAAAAACTTTCATGTAGCAGTATAATTACATAGGATCGGTAATTTCAACAATATGGGATAAAGGCAATAAAATTATATATTTCGAGGTAACTTGGATTATGGTAAACTATTACCTGAAAATATTATGGGATGAGATATACTGTGAAAGCTATTTCATAAGCATAAACACCATATATAAATTGTATATTTTAAAGTAAATAGAATTTTATAAAATATGCTTAATACGGAGACAAACCAATTAGGCTACATTCTTTCAGAATCTTGCCCGGCTTTAAGAAACCATAAAATGTTAATTTTTATTTTTGAGTCCTAGAAGTAGCAGCTAGTAAGGAAATGTACTTAACAAAGGATGACAGAGAGAATGCTGTACTTAAACCGGATTCCTAATACAAAATTCTGCTTTTAAACTATGTAAAAATTTTTATGTAGAATGACTCTCAAGAAATTTTTTTTGTTATTTATATTTCCTATCATTTAAGTAACATTTAAATATTTTAAAAATTCAAATTAACCATTTTGGGTGTTCACTTGAAGCTTAAGTTTCTATTTCAAGTATCATTCAGACAGCAAATTAGCCTTCCATACACTGTGCATCAAGAACATTATTTAAGTTCCATGAACTCCAAGATTATCCATTTAACAACAGGTTTACATAACTCATTACAAGTTATGCAGTTCTGTTAAGGGGATATTCTCTTGAGTACTGGAGTTTTCCACATAAAAATATGATTAACTCTGTATCTCGTGTAAGCTATTCATGCTTGGCATCTGCTCATTTTAATTTGGCAGGTATCACATTTTACATGACGCATATAACACTATGTATGAAAAGTGAAGAAATCAAATCCGTAATGTATTATTTCCCAAAATATCTGGAAATACTGTATACTCAGTTGGGTTATAGGCAAATTTGGTATGTCTGGCCTTTAAAGGACATGGAAGATTACATAGATGATCATTGATTTTGGCAGCGTAACAGGGGTTTATTAATGACTGGTATGCATGAAGATTTCCACTAAACTGGGTATGATTAGGTTTTCCTTTACTTTCTTTCTTTTTAAAATTTTATTTATTATTTGAGAGAGATAGAGACAGAGAGCAAGAGTAGGGAGGAGAGGGAAAAGCAGGCTCCCTGATGAGCAGGGAGCTCAGTGTGGGGCTTGATCCCAGGACCCCAGTGAGCGCAAGGCAGATGCTTAACTGACTGAGCCACCCAGGCACCCATTTCCTTTATCATCTTAGATATATGGTATTTTTTTTTAAAGCCATGCTACCTAAAACACACACACACACACACACACACAACAACAACAACCCTGTGTCTTAGAAGGAAAGTCAATTGGCTTTTCAGGAATTTTAGTACTATCACATATTTTTATTTTTATATTAAGAATGATGATAGAATAAAGGATCCTCCTCTATATGTTCATCTCCCCCACAAGCTCAGCTCAGAACGAAAAGCAGAACAACAGAGTGGTTAACAGTGTTGGATGCAGAGTCAGAAAGATAATCTTTTTTTTTTTTTTTAAGATTTTATTTGTTTATTTGACAGACAGAGATCACAAGTAGGCAGAGAGGCAGGCAGAGAGAGAGAGGGAAGCAGGCTCCCTGCTGAGCAGAGAGCCCGATGCAGGACTCGATCCCAGGACCCTGAGATCATGACCTGAGCCGAAGGCAGCAGCTTAACCCATTGAGCCACCCAGGTGCCCCCAGAATGATAATCTTGATTTAGCAATGTCCTTATCTGTGTGATAGGAGGTCAAAACTGTATTGACTTCAGCGCTTAGCACAGTGCCTGACATATGACATATTGCTGCTATTACTATTTGTAACTCTGAGATTTCTCAGATAACCCTGAGAAGAGACTTCCAGAGACTATGGTAACGAGGGTTCCAGCTGCACTGCCGAGGTCATCCTCCCCAGTTCCAGCCACATCTCAGAGGCCAGCCATCCTAGGGATGATGGCATGGTTGGGATAGCAGATGACTCTTCAGCCTGAGAACACACTGCTCTGTTGGCTGCTGTTTCATCTGTGACCTTCTCTAAAGAAGGAAGTGTCATGTAGTAGAAACACACACACACACACACACACTCCTGTGGAAATCTCTGAGTTCTGTATCAAGTTTCACAGATCACTGATTCCAGGGGTTCATAACCTGTGGTTGAACTTTGGAAAGAGGAAGATGTCCATGAATTCCTAGAAATGATATGCTAAATTTTTCTTTTTTAGTGTTCATTTTTATGGCAAGAGAAATCCATGACTTTCAACAATTTCTCCAAAGGTTCTGTGTCCTTAAAATAATCAGGAACCACACTCATCGAGCTTCAATTTCTTCCCCTATAAAATGGGAATAAAAGTAATGGTCCTACTGGCCTTACAGGGTTGTTCTGAGGGCCCATGTAAATAGAGTCTGAAAAACCGTAAGTCATCATTGTAGAAGCATTTGCTATTCCTAACTTTGCTGCCCCTTTTTTTTTTTTTAAATCAGTTTGTGTGGGCAGTTCTGATTACACAGTGTCATCCACAAGGAACTCAAAATGTTCTATCTACTTTTTGAAAACCATGTCATAGCTTGCCCAAGCAGTAAGCATTGAAAAGAAGATTGAAGCACTACCTCCAGAAAATAGTCTACAGATGTGTTTTGTTCAGTTCACATAGTGTTCTTTCAGAAATGAATGGGCTGTCAACATTTAGACATCAGGAGTTTTCACTAAAAAAAATCAGATTTTAGGTTACTTTAAAAATGGAACTATCTGGCATCCCTGAGTCACCTTTCTGGAAGACAACAACCAGCCAGAGCTGAGTTCAGGGACATGTGTGCTTCCTGTATCCCCAAAATCAATCTGACTTTCCTACTTTCCTCCTCTGGCCACACAAGTTTCCCTAGCCTATAGATGTGAAGTCTAAATCTTAATTGAGTATAATCAATCTGCTTTGGAAATATATAAAATAAGGTGTCACCTCTCCTCTTTTTTCTTAGAAAGATCTTTTAAACTTCAAATGTAGAATATTTAGAATACATCTTCAGGCAATTAAGAAGAAAGTATCTGTATTTTCCACATACGTTGCTCTTTCTGTTAGCAAATTCTTACCCTTTGAAAGAACATTCTCTAACAGGAATACTGAAGGGCAAGCAAGACCCATGACATGATTATAAGATCCAAGAGAGGCAAGTGATGTGACTGGGGAAAAGCTGTTAGGTTTACCAATGGAAAGTCATGACCCTGAGTCATAATTTGAGCTTGCACAAATCAATAAGTATGGAGCAATAAATGGACTGCTAACCTATCATTTGGGAGAACTTGAAATGAATCATCAGCTCAAAGAGCCTCTTAATTTTGACCTGAGCAAAAATGTCAGTTTTAAGAATAAGAAAATTGTGAAATATAGGAAGGTGTTTGTTTCCCTTAAATTTCATAGGTTACAAGAGATTTCATAAGGCTGACTTTCCTCTGGAACTTACAAGGAGGAAGAGCCACTAGGAAAGTTAAAAGTGCATGGTGAATCGACAGATGAATGGATAAAGAAGATCTGATAATATATCAGATCTTACACATATATACAATTGAATATTACCCAGCCATCAAAAAGAGTGGAACCTTGCCATTTGCAACAATGTGAATGGAACTATAGGGTATTATGCTAAGGGAAATTAAGACAGAGAAGGACAAATACCATATGATTTCACTCATATGTAGAATTAAAGAAACAAAACAGATGAACATAGGAAAAGTGAAGGAAAAATAAGATGAAAACAGAAAGGGAGGCAAACCATAAGAGATTCTTAACTGTAGGAAAAAAACTGAGGGTTGCTAGAAGGGAGGTGGGTGGGGGGATGGGGTAACTGGATGATGGGCATTAAGGAGGGCAGTTGATATAATGAGGACTGGGTGTTATATGCAACTGATGAGTCACTAAATTCTACCCTGGAAACTAGTGATACAGTATATGTTACCCAAATTGAATTTAAATAAAACATTTTAAAAAGAAGAAAATGCATGGTGAAAAATTAAGGATTGGGAAATTCTTGATGTTCTCCTTTTTTTTTTTTTTTAAGATTTATGTATTTATTTATTTGAGAGAGAGAGAGAGGGAGAGAGCAAGGGAGTATGGGCAGTGGGAAAGAGCATACTCCCTGGGAGCAAGGAGCCAGATGCAGGGCTGGATTCCAGGACCCTGAGATCATGACCTGAGCAGAAGGCAGACGCTTAACTGACTGAGCCACCCAGGTGCCCCCTTGATATTCTCCTTTCTAAACAAAATATTCTGTTGTGTTTTTTAGGGCCCCCAAATAATGAATAGGCTGCTACAGATTCCAATAAAGAAGGGAAAAAAATGATACCAGGAAACCCACTTAGATAGGATTAGAATGGACTGCTTTTCAAAACTATTCTTAGATGCTGGTCCAAGATTATTTGCTCTAAGGAATGCTCTATTCTTTAAAAGTGTTGATATTGACATTAGAATTTTGGTTTAAAGAACTCTGTATCAGCTACATAGACCTGTTAAAGATTTCAAGATTTATACAGTCATCACCAAACTAAAATTAATGTTGGATCATGCACCATCGTAAATGTTTCGGCAAAAGCAATGTGGTGTAACAGGCTATCCATTCGAATAGTATGGCCTGTAGGAAGTTTTTCTAAACCTAATTGCAGGGGCCATTTGGATTAGAGCAAGGTTGCACTGTAAATCTGCCATTCTTAGAGGGCCAACTTTCTCGATGCATATTGAACCAATATTCTTGCTATGAAACCGTGTAAGCTAGATTCTGTGCCACTATAGTAAAATGCTCCTCAATAAACTTGTTTTCACAAAAAGTTTGCCCACTCATGTGTCCCAAAGCTGTTGTAATCTTCATTGTCAAGGCTGATCTAATAGCAGGGACATTAGTCTATTTCTTGACATGTTTAAAGTTCTCTAATGAATAAAGCTAACAGCTATGGCTGCTTCAACTGTCACTTGACTACCCCGGAGGGATTTTCTTTTCTTTTTCTTTTTTTTTCTTTTTGTCTTTAAAATTGGCCTCCTAGTTTGTTTTTAACTACCTTGTGCACAGAGGTCTGAAGGGGAAAGCAGATCAAAGATCAGCTCGCAACATAAAAAGCAGCTGTAGTTAATTAAAGGCAAATGAAGGACATCTGACCAGATTCTTTATGAGCCGCCTTGTCACACATTCAACAGTCTATAATCTCTCTGACCTTGTCCCTTGGTCCTGAACTGTCGCCAAACCTGAGAAACGGTTATGTCTTGAATTATATATGAATTAAAAAAATGGGAGGAATGTTCAGGGTGTGACTTAGGAAGGAGTACGGGATGTGGAAGAACACACGAAAGTGGAGTCACCTGAGTCACCTGGGGTAGGGAGAAGCCACCTGGAGTCTCCCTTGTAAAGTGGGGAGTCTTTTCCCACACTGAAAACTCAAGTGTTATAAAGACGTAGAGGTAGATAATCAGATCATAGAAGGTAACATTCGAGAGGTGAAATGCAATACTTATTCTGCTACGATTTGAGAGAGAATGAGCTAAAAATAATCTTTTGGTATCCATTATTTGACTTTGTAAGAATTTGTAATTGTTTTTATTTTTAAATGTGACTAAAATCTAAGTAATGCAAGTAAAACAATTTTTTTGTAATTTTGAAAGCAATACATGTTCATTCTAAATACTTGAGAGTCCCAGAGACATCTAAGAAAAAAAATAAAATTCCCCCAAAATCCAGCCTCTTGAGAGAATCCTGTTAAGATTTATATTTAAATCAAAAGAAAAAAAATTGAGTACATACTACCAAAAAATCAGTGAAGTTGTACAGTGCCTGTTTGTGGATGGCCAACATGCCTACAAGAGCATGAATGATGGAATGGAAGGTGTGGGTTCTGGCAAGTCAATGAGCTCTATTGGCATCTGGGAAATGGCTGTCAGGGCCTGCACTGGCCCCTTAAAAATGCATTGCCCTCACGGATAAAAGAAAAGCCACTGAATCCTCTTTGGATCCCAGAGTAATCAGATAGCTTGTGTCTCTGCCTGTTAGCTTACTTGCTGTAGACCCAGAATGGCATGCTTCATGCCCCAACTTCCACTTTCTCTTGACTGAAGGTTGGGGATTATAGGAAAGAATCATGGTGCCTAGGTGGCTCAGTCAGTTGGGCATCTGACTCTTGATTTCAGTTCAGGTTATGATCTCAGGGTGCAGCACTGGCTCTGTACTCAGTGTGGAGTCTGCTTGGGATCCCTCTCTCTCTGTCTCTCCCTCTGCCCCTTCCCCTGTTCTCTCTCTCTCTCAATAATTACATAAATTAAATCTTTAAAAAATGATTAAGAGGGGCGCCTGGGTGGCTCAGTGGGTTAAGCCTCTGCCTTCAGCTCAGGTCATGATCTCAGGGTCCTGGGATCGAGCCCCGCGTCAGGCTCTCTGCTCAGCGGGGAGCCTGTGTCCCCCCCCCACCCCCCGCCTGCCTCTCTGCCTGCTTGTGATCTCTGTCTGTCAAGTGGGTAAATAAAAATCTTAAAAAAAAAAAAGATTAAGAATCTACCTTTATAGGGAGGGAAAAATGAAACAAGACAAAACCAGACAGGGAGACAAAACTAAAAGAGACTCTTAATCTCAGGAAACTGAGGGTTGCTGGAGGGGAGGCGGGGGGAGGGATGGGGTGGCTGGGTGATGGACACTGGGGAGGTGTGTGCTCTGGTGAGTGCTGTGAATTGTGTAAGACTGATGATTCACAGACCTGCACCCTTAAAACAAATAATACATTCTATGTTAATTTAAAAAAATGTTAAAAAAAAATCTACCTTCAATGAGTATTTATTATGTACTTGGAGGTACAATAAAATAAAAAAGAATGTTAGTCAACATATAGTACTGAACATAATAAAAAAATTTTAAAAAAAGAAATAAATTTAAAAATAAAATGCTAATATTATCCCACCAGAAAAAAAATCCATTGAGTTTAAAAATCTATGCTCACTTTCCTTAGCTTACTCTTTATTCCAGATTTCTTAAACAGTAAGTATGCTATTATCAAAATTTTAATGAAGATTTTTATGAGCCTTTGGTTGGGAAAAGGTGTGTATTTCTTTCTAATGAAGTTTATAATTCATACTTACACTAAGCTACCAAGTAAAGACATTTGAAAAAAATTATTTAAAATTTGAAATAGGTTCAACTTTACAATGCAAGCAATGTACCACGTAATCATCAGGTTAACAAACATCTGAGAAGGAATGATACAGTAGACTAAAGGTTTTTTATTTGTTTTGAACAAACATGTCAGAATTAACGAACACGAGTAAGTGTTATCCTTTTCAAAATTGTCACCTTCACTGTCTAGAAATGCTAAAAAGGTACTGCCATGGTTTAAAGCATTTTTGAACTGTATGAGATTCCCTTGTACCTTTGGTATATAATTTTTAAAGATCAGAAGTTATAATTTTGAAGACAGATTCAGTTTCTGGAAAGAACTGAGTACCAGGTGGAGCCAAGAATGGTGAATACAGAGGCTGATACCAAAAGCAATGTGACCACATGAAATTAAATTAATCATTTTATATAAGACAAATTATTTCTGAAGAGCATTCCAAAAGTGGGTATCCATAAAATATTTCAATTAAGGCAGTCCTGAAATAAGCTTCTAGTTAAAAGGGCAATATTCAATTGAGTGAATAAATTTCAATTCATTCTTCATTTTAAAAAGTATTGGTTACTTTATATTCAACTTCAGAGTACAGAGATGTGAGAAAGCTTTGCAGTCTAATTTGGATTTGATTTGTTATTGAAGGATAGACAAGATATGGTTGGGAGAGTGAATTTTAGGGAAGTAGAATGATATGTAAAAAATGATGGGGGGAGGTGTCTGGGTGGCACAGTCAATTAAACGTCCGACTCTGGATTTTGGCTCAGGTTATGATCTCAGGGTCATGAGGTCGAGCCCATGTCCAGCTCCGCACTCAGTATGGAATCTTCTTGAATTTCTCTCTCCCTCTGACTCTCCTGGTTGTGCTTTCTCCCTCTGTCTCTTTCTCAAATAAATTTTTAAAAAATGATGGGGGCTGCATAGGGAACTTTTAGGGCAGTGAAGGTATTTCTTGTGATACTATAATGATGGATACATGTCATTATACACCTGTTATAACTCAAAGAATGTACCTCACCAAGAATGAACCCTAATATAAAACTACGGACTTTGGGTGATAATGATGCATCAAGGTAGGTTCATCAGTTGTAACAAATCCACTGCTTCGGTGGGGTATGTTGATAATGGGAGGTGCTGTGTGTGTGTGGTGTGTGTGTAGGGGTGAAAGGTATAAAGGAATTCTGTACCTTTTCCTCCTTTATACTCTAAAAAATAAAGCCTATTAAAAAATGATAGTGGGAAAACACTGGCATTGAGGAGAGGAAAGCATTAGAAGGCATTCCAGGCAAAGAATAAAAGACTATAAATGAGAGAAGGCAAAGTTGCAGGAAATGAAAGGATTTCAGCACAGTGCTATCCAATAAAACTTTCTGCAAGTATGGAAATACTTTATAATTTGTGCTATCCAATATGGTAGCCACTAGCCTCATGTGCTACTGAAGACATGAAATGTGGCTACTATGACTGAAGAAATGATTATATTGTTTTTATTTACTTTTAATTAAATTAAATTAAATCCAAATAGCCACATGTGGATAGCAGATACCATTCTGGCTAGTGCAGGATAGAGCATGGAGTGGGGATCCTGTGAGACAGAGATGCAGAGTTCCACAGGATATAGCTAGACACTGGAGGACCTTCAGCTCTGTTAAGGAGCATTAAATTTATCCCAAGGAACATGAGAAGCTAATGAAAAGATCTAAGAGGGGGAGTAATGAACATAATCGATTTATTTGCTTTTTGGCATCAGGCTACGATGAAAAGGATGGATTAGGGTTAGGATGATGGTTTGCGTAGAGGCAGGGGCACCATGGAAAAGGCTGCTGGATAATCCAGGCAACAGATGCTAGGATCCAAAAGGATGGAAATAGAGGAACCTGAGGGATATTTGGAAAGTGAAGAAAAGGATAGCTTGCATATTAGGAATAAGGGAGGGAGAGGGAGAGATATATGAGACCTGAGCATGATGGATGGTGGTACGATGCACTGAAGAACAGGCCTGAGGAGATGACCAGTCCAGTTAAAGACACGTTGAATGTGAGAATGTGAGAGCCCTGCTAGGTATCCAAGTGGGATGATACACATTTGCGAGCTATACACATGTGGATTGTCCCTGAAGCCATGGGAGGGGACACATGGGATGATACACATTTGCGAGCTATACACATGTGGATTGTCCCTGAAGCCATGGGAGGGGACATCCATCCAGGATGAATCTGAAAGTGAGAAGAGGGACTAGGACAAAACCCCAAAGAATACTAATACCCTGACAGGATTCTTCTGCTTTTAAGTCAGTTTTATATTCATTCCTACATATTGTAGCAAACCATATTAATCTGCATGTGTTATCTTTTAAATAAAAACCCAAAGCTCACAGTCTCAGCACTCCATGGCACCCCACAGTATTTGGTAATCTCTCCCAACCCAGCCCCATTTTTAGGACACACTGACACATGAGAAATGTTATTTTACATTTTATACTTTTACATTTTTTCATTCAGGGCACAATTTCAGATACAATAGAATGAACTCTAATGAAAACAAGAAAAACTGTTGGTAAGAGACTGTACTAGTTAAGCACGTTTTAGAAGTTAATAAGAACACAGTCATCAAAAAGAAAAAAAAAAACCCATAAGTGTTTCTCTCTCCTGTAAATTGATTATCACTATATCTGGCAAGCCATGAAGTAAATTACTAACAATCAATCACAAAATGAGGGAATATACTGATTTTTTTAAAAGTGGAAGCATAATTCAAACTCTCCTAGCTAAATATAAAGGATGATGAAACCCTATTTCAGGAAACCACAGTTTGCTTTAGTAACAGTTTTTACTATGCAAATCAGAGCCTTTATGGAGGATGCCATTGCTTCTACTTGTGATCCAGAACTTGAGATCATGCAGGTAAAGGTATGCAAGTACTAGTCTCAATTCTTGAGGTGTATCAGATTGTCAAATGCTCTTATTTGAGGAAGCACAGCTAATAGGTTAACTGAGATATTACTTACCGCACTTTAAATCATCAAAAAAACAGTAGGCAATCCAAGTATAAGTCTAGAGACCACAGGGTCCTTCTTCTTTCCAGAACCCAATAGATACTTCCCTATAAATTATGATAGATCTTGGTTTGGGTCATTCTTTCATTTAACAGCCTTTTATTAAGCATTTACCAAGTATCCAAATAGGGTTTTCAGCTTCCTGCTGACTTTACAGGTATGAAAAAGAAGGTCTCAAAGTGTTGGGAGACGAGATATGGTGGGGGTAGTGACAGGATCTCATCTGTGTTTTCAGAGAGAGAACATGGCGGCAGAACTACAATGCAGAAAGACTGAATTCATGAGCCCAGTTAGAAGACTCTTCCAGTAATGTGGATGAGAACAGATTAGTGCATGAAATTGGGAATTGGTACTGGGGATAGAGAGAGAGGGATTAAAGATATTTAGAAGTTGACTGGGAATTGAGAAATAATCGGAGATTATTAGCCAGGAGGAACTAAGTAGATATTTTTGATCCCAGGAGGTAGCTCTAAAAATATTATTTCTTAACCTCTTTTTGTGGTACTCTCCTAGAAGTATCCTGGAACTGTTAAAAACTCATTAGTGGCTTATTTTGGAATTACAGTAATTTCTTTACTGAACAGTCCTGTCAAGTAGTTAATGATCTGTAAAACTCTGAACTGGGAAGAGCTCTTTAAATTAAATCAAAGATCCTTAAATCAAAGATCCTTTTATTGTATTTTGTAAATTCTGATTTGCTTTTCTAAATGAATCATACCTATCTTTCAGTGTGTGTTTTCTAGTCCCAGAACTGTGAGGAAAATATTATTAGTTTTCAATATGATCAAAGGGAAACCAAACTCAACCTGTTAGCTTTCTAAATATCAACATCCTATACTATACTATAGATTTTAAAAGCTCTAGTAAAACTAAGTTAGCAGTTGTCATGAAACTCTATTCCTAAGATGATATTTTCCCTATTACTGCTATTATTACTTTTACTAATAATAATTTCACTATTACTCTTAACTATAACTATCATCACCACTACTGTTAAAACTGGCTTACTTTATTAACTGCTTTTCTGTATTAGAAACTGTTGCACATTTTATGTGTATTAATTCATTAATTCCTTGCTGATGGTCATGTTCACAACAATCACATTTTCCCTACTTTGTTAATGAGAAGACTGAGATACAGGGAGGAGAAATCAGTTGCCCAAGCTCCCACAATTATTAAAGAAGGAGCAGAGTTGGGATCCAACCCTGTTGCAGACTGTTACTTTGACGGTCACTGATAAACCACACCTCCCACTATTCCTGTCCCCAGTGGAATGCCCTTTCACATTGACTCTAAGCTTGGCCACATGACTTATTTTGGATGATGAGACATTAGTATGTGTTATGTAAGCAGAGGCTTGAGAAGTCACTTCCCCACTGGTGTTTGCTATTTGGTATTTTTGGGATCCAGCTGCCATGTGCTAAAAGGCTAAGCCACCTGGAGAGGCCACTTGAAGGAGAACTGAGGCCCTCTAGTCTCAGCCAAGAGCTTGCACCAATAGCTAGCCACGTGAGGGAGTCCTCTCCGCCATGGCAGCCCCAGCCACCATCAGACTGTGACTCCAATCAAACCCAGTGGAAGAACTGCCCAAGGGAGTCCAAGCAACCCACAGAATCGTGAGAGGTGATGATAAAGCTTGTTGAGATGACTTGTTATACAGTAGTGAAAAAAAAAAAAACACAAAATAAAACCCAATTAGATTATGCTCTTAGCCACTTTGCTAGCCTAAGGAATCTTATCCTAAATAATCACTGTAGATAGAGAGATAAACAGATATACATATATATATCTTATTGGGTACTTCTTTACTGAGTGCTTATTGTAGCTTTTTATGATTTTAAATCTCTTGTGTGGTATACTACATTACTTATAATTATAAATTTCTACCTTAAATCCAAAATATATCCTGGGAATTAAAAACTAACAAACTACTTATCCATTGCCTAGAAAGTTCAGTTTTTATCAAAATAACCAATTTGTAGAAAGGATTAGACCTATTTCACTAACTCTTCTGAGGATTTTTAACAGTACTGTTCACTCACTTCTTCAATCATTCAACAAATAATTAACATTTATTGCACAAATACTATGTGCCAGTAACCATGTTAAGCAGTCTACATAAATTTGCTCCTCACAACCTCAAGGCTGTACGAGGGATGGGAATGTATCAGAAACCATGCCAGAGGCCACAGCTGGTAAGTGGCAGAGCCTGGCCAGGCTCAAGTTCATCTAACTTGAGTCCAAGCTCTTCCCCCACATTCTGTTGCACTTGGTGTAACCATAGAAGCACAGGCACTAATCAAATCCTAGTGGATTATGGCATTTAAGGCCCTAGAATCTGACTGAAAGCATTACTGAATGAATATATAGTCTCATTAAAAAGGCATTCAAAAATGCCTATTTCTAGGTTCAATTTGAATTCATATAGTGTAAACTTAAGATAAATCTATAGATTATTTTAAAATTAATTTATAGGGGCACCTGGGTGGCTCAGTGGGTTAAAGCCTCTGCCTTCGGCTCAGGTCATGATCCCAGGGTCCTGGGATCGAGCCCCACATCAGGGTCTCTGCTCAGCAGTGAGCCTGTTTCCTTCTCTCTCTCTGCCCGCCTCTCTGCCTGCTTGTGATCTCTGTCTGTCAAATAAATAAATAAAATCTTAAAAAAATAAAATTAATTTATAAATGCAGATTATTGTTTAGTGCATAAAATTCTTTTTTTTTTGTGGGTGAAAGCTTGCCTATATGTTAAGTTGCAAAGATTTTAAGCCTCTGCTTAGCTAAAGTTAATGTTTAAATTGTTAGCTCAACCCTCTCCTCAGGCAGGAGTCCCCCTTGGACTCTCCTAGTCAAGCTGGGTGCACAGGTTAGTTCTCACGTAATGTATCACAGTGAATTCTAATGTTTTATTCACCAATCTACCTCCTCATTCTCTTCCACTCACACTAGACCGTACGGACTTTCAGAACAAGAACTATTTAAAAAAAAAAACTATACTGTCATATAGCATCTTTGGTGAAAGAGTAAATCCCTGGGTAGAGGAAGGCCTCACTGCAATGTTTCTCCTTCCTCTCCCCAGCAGCCAGCCACTGGGTAAGAAAACCCATTCATTCTACTGAGAGATAATAGTGATAATGTAACTTTAAGTAATAATGTAATTTTAAGTAATTATGAAACAACGTTTTTGTTATCTTAAGTCACTTTTTTCCTTTTCCATTTCAGAAAATGTTTGACTTATATAATATGGGTTTAAGGACCAGAAAATGATACAAAAAGAAAGAGAAATTCCTAACACAAAAGCGCTGTATAAGCCTCTGTATTGTTTTGATAGTTAACATCCAAAGCATATCTTGGGAAGAATAAACCCCTCACAGTAGAGGCAGAAATAGTGATGTCTGAACTGACTTATGAATGATAAGAATGAGTTGTTTGAGTAGATGTTTATAATCCTTTCCACTATTAATGGTAGAAAAATAGGGGTTAAGACATTGGAGTGCTTAACAGCACATATTAAGTATTAATGATCTTATATACTAAGCTAAGTATTTAAACATGAATGGAAAGCACCACACGGGTATGTCATTGATGGACATGGAAATTCAGAATCAGATAGGTCAGAATATTATGAATTATCACAATAAAGGAAAGCTTGAGGGGTATTCTAAGAAGGACCAACAGACTCCAAGAAATATTAGGCTTTTACGATATATGATCATGCAAAATCTTCCTAAGTCACATAATAAGTCACAGTAATATGGGACAGTTGTAATTATATAAAGATTTCCTTTAATAAGCAACCTTTCCAAGGCAGATCTTCTACCTAAAAGCTAAATGCTAAATACCTCGACATTAGCAGAAGGTGAACAAGAACAAATGAATGTAAACTTTCTGAAAATCAGAAAGACTTTAAGGAACACTTCCAGCTTAGAATAAATACGTGTTTAATTTGCTTCCAGATTCCCTTCTACTTGACTGGTTTTAATCACCATGACGAAAATTAATAAATGATTTGTCAGTGTTTAGGAGACAGTATCGTCTCCATCTGGTATATTGGAGGCTTGTGAAAACATTTTCCAGCACTACCCAGTGACAGAAAACACTGGTAAGGTAAGCTCTTGGAGCTGACATGCAGCAGTTGATTACCGATGGAAGCTACAGAAAAGGATGATTGATATAAACAGGCTCTGCCTGGGCTTCACGGCCTCATTACATTAAGCAGTGCTATTTCAGGAGACTTTTATATTTTAATTTCTAAGAGTCCATAGGGTAATAGATTTTTTTCTTCTTCTTGTTTGATCTTTGATATTTAAGACCAACTTCTGTGTTTTGTTTATTTTTTCTTCGCATTGGAAAAAGAACATAAAGTGAGTGACAACACATAATCAGGGCTAATTGGTATTTTTCAGAGGAAAAAAAAAAAAGAAAACACCTTTTATGATGAGCCAAATGCAAACATTTTACAAATAGGGTATCTTGCACCAAATAATCATGTCAGGAAAAAAAATGGCTATGTTGCATGCATGGAAGTATTTGTTAGTTTCAAATTTAATCACTGCAAGTGGTTTTCATTTATATTTCCCTAAAATTTGGCTATTACACAAAGCAAGTACTTTAAAGGACTAAATGATTGTCTTCTCCCTGAAGGAAAGAAACTGAAAGTTGATTTCAAACTGAACGGAATAATAGAGACAAAACATTTTAAATAAAAATAAATAAAGGGGGTAGGTAAACCATCCAGTGGCCAGCTTGTTTAATGTAAGAAGATGATTTATGTCCTCTTTTTTTAAAAAACTTACTATTTTTTCACTCTAGAAATGATCACAATGATGCAAGCTAACTATTCCTCAATATACTATCCAATATGTAAGGGTCTCCTTGCTGCACTGTTGGTAAGGTCTGTGTTGCCGAAACAGGTGATGACAGCAGTACTATTTTGTGTTATTTTAGCCGTCACTAGCCTTCCTAGTATTTTTCACCACTCCCACTTGCTGGCAGTATATCATGGCACAGTTTCAACAGAATTCTACTATGAGCTGTGAGCTAACTGGGAAATGTCAACATGTAAAGCCATGTCTAGAATTAACCTGTCTTTAACAAGGGCAAACTCCCACACTCTCTTCTCTCTCAAAACTTAATTACAGCAGAAGTACAGAAGAAGGGGTGGAGACAGTTGGATGATGAGATGCTAGAGACAATTCTACAACCAAAAGATAAGATATATCACGCAAAATCCACCATGAACATTTTCTTATGGAACTAGAAAATAATATGGTTCAACTTGTCAGAGAACAAACTCTTCTAATTAAGAACCACATGGCCATCTGAGTAAGACTCTCTATCCCTCCAAAGTGAAAGGATCATGTCCTTCAGCTTATTGTAATGCATACCATGTCCCTTCTTCTGTGGAACATCTGACTTTAATTGAACAGCTATTGAGATTCCTGCTGTGACATCCTAGAAGGATCATCACACTTTAAGGAGTCAGCCTTGGCTGTGATCTGCCCCTTATCCCCTTTAATGACAAGAGGTCAACATTCTATCTCAAACCAAGTTATACACTATATGATGGTTTCTCTTAGCACTGCCCCATGCCTGTTGACCTTGAAAAATGACTGGTAACCATCAGACAAATCAGCAAAACCCCTGAAGGTCATGGCCCCTGTGTAACCTAATCAGCATCTCTAAATAATTTGTCAGAGTCAAGTTGAGAGTCACATACTCAAAAGACACTACTGCCTGCATATCTAAAACCTTTCTTGGATAAGAAGTGGATTTATAAGGATATCTGTGGAAAGACTATGGAAATAAAAAAAGAAATGTTAAAAACTTTGGTAAGATTTGAGAAAACAAAAAAATAAAAGGTGGTTTTCAGATTTAAAACAATTGATGAAAACATTTCCTGATTCTCAGCAGTATGAGAAAATTTCACCAAGAAAAGAACAGAGATTTAAATTCTGGACTATTGTCAATACAAGTGGCCTCTGACAATGCTAATAGCATCCTGGGGATCATAAAATGACATGAAAAAGGGCTCAGATGTTGTCTCATGAAATCATTTCTCATTCAAGCTGTTTATCCTTTGTCCTCTCATAAATTAATGTATTTTAAACCCCACCATCAGGGAGAATAAATATAAGAATTCCTCACTCTTTCTTGCACATGTACAGTTCAAAGCTCCTCACACTGTCCTAGCACAAAACAAACAAAACACAATGTATTTCCAACATAGTTTTGATTGAGGCTCCATTTAAATACACTATTTAACTGTGGATGATGTGAATATGTTGGTGGGGTCCACTAAAACATGTAAAGTGGTGCTATCTAAACGTAGGCTATAATGGCATAAACTGTGAGTTTGGTTTAAATGATATAAATTTAAAGTTCAGTTAATTTTGAAAGGATGGGCACAGACTCTGACAAAATTAAGGTCATCACCTTATAACTACTACCTCTGAACTCCTGACTTCCAGATCTATTATACCTAGATTTGATCTCTCGATGGCTGAGAGCCAGCTTGTAAATTACCTCCTGGGCAGCTCCACCTGAATGGTTCTTGAGCACCTAAATCTCAATCTGACCAAAACAAAATCTCTCATCTCTCTTCCCAGCCCCACCACTAACCTGCTCCTCCTCTGGCTCCCGCCATCCATCCTACATGCAATAATGTAGATCAGAAGCCTCATCTTTAGCCTAGAAGCCCTCACTTCCAAGCAGTCTCTAAATCTTGGGATTCCTCCTTGATTTCTCTTAAATCTCGTCCCTTCTCTATTTTTAGTGTCTTTATCAATTGTCAGGCCTTCCTTCTTTCCTGGCTGGACTTTAACAGTATTTTCTACTATGGCTCTTTCTGCCTCATGTTTCTCTTCACTCTTCACGCATATCTGATATAGGTCCACTGCTTCAACTGGTTGCTCACTACCCAGAAGACAAAAATTCATCTAAACCCTTTCTTTTTGTCCAGAACTTCACTTCCAACCTTCAATTCTCTTTCCTTGGTGAACTTCCTACTTTCTGACCCTGGAAAAGTAACTGCACAACCTGTTGACCCTGGCCTACTGGACACCAGGGGTCGGGATGCACTGCTTTCCTTATCTGCCTTTTGAATGCCCCTGGGCATCTCTAAACAGAGAAGAGCCTCTTTTCCACAGTTTCTTGTTTATATCTTGTTTTGTATAATAATTTTGCACATATATATTCCTTTTCCCACTAAAATGTAAGCTCCTCAAAAAATAATCCATTCACTGTTCATATCTCTCTCCTTAGCATCTATCATAATGCATAGTGCATAGGAGACAATTTAATAATGTTGAAGATTAAATAAACAAATGAAGCGATAAAGCACTGAAAGATGCTTTACTTCTCGGATTCAAAGCCATACAAATAAGATGGAAAATACAGAGGAAAACTAATGGCATTATGTACAGCTCCTAGTCAAACATTAGTTAAATATTATTTAGTTATATATTATTTATAAGGAAGAAAATGGGGGTGAGCCCAGGTGGCTCAGCTGGTTAAACTTCTGACTCTTTATTTCAGCTCAGGTCATGATCTCAGGGTCATAAGGTCAAGCCCTGGGTCAGGCTCTATGTTCAGTGGGGAGTCTACTAGAGAATGTCTTTCTCCCTCCCTCTCTCTCTGCCCCTCCCGCTGCTCACACACACTGTCTCTCTCTCTCTCTCTCTCTCAAATGAATAAATAATGAATAAATAAATCTTTAAAAAAAGAAGAAAACTGAGTCCCTAGCAAACATAATGCTAATTATATAAATTATATAATTATATAAAAAGCCAGAGGTACCTTGTACCTTGTATTGTATCATTAGTAGAAAAAATTAAAAATACTTACAGATAAAGGTAAAGTTCCAGGAAATGTAGATTTCATTTTCAGTAACAACATGACTAAAAGCAAATTAAATGTTCTCACTGAAAAACTGAAACTGGCATCATCATCCTATTACTATTTGCCGTTTCATGATTGTAAGTGTTTTCAGGGTCTGAGGTATGTGGTTTGGCATCACTTGTGTGTATGAACATCTACTTCGTTTAAGGCACTAGACTTTGGGGAAGAGACAAAGACTCCTATGTGACTGTGATGCAGAAGTACATTCTTTTTTTTTTTTTTTTTTTTTTAAAGATTTTATTTATTTATTTGACAGATCACAAGTAGGCAGAGAGGCAGGCAGAGAGAGAAGGGAGGAAGCAGGCTCCCCGCTGAGCAGAGAGCCCGATGCGGGGCTCGATCCCAGGACGCTGGGATCATGACCTGAGCCGAAGGCAGCGGCTTTAACCCACTGAGCCACCCAGGCGCCCCGAGAAGTACATTCTTGAAAAAGAAATAAAATGCGAAGCTCCACAAGTTCCTTAGTTCAGGCCAGCTTTCTTATTGCAGAAGATTTACTATAAAGATTGAGCTAAAAAAGTTGCAAAAAATCTTAACATCAGTATAGCAGATGTTAGACATACTTTGAGCTCCAGATGTCCACAAACAGCCTTGCTACACTTAGTCAGACCCATGGGTCACCCACCCTAGAATCACATGTCTTTATAGAGATCAAGGGACGATTGTGGGATGCCATGGTTTTCCTTCAAAATGCCAAACTCAACATGATTAGCAACTACTTCTCAAACATCCCCAGTTTCCTAAATAACTTACTGAAAAGCTATCATCCTCAAGTTGATTTAAATCCTTCCTGAAAAACAAAATTTACTACAGACTCCCGATCTGGACCTAGGGAATTGGCTGGACTTGAATCAGAATTGTTTTCAGAACTGTAGGATGAGAAAGCCCAACACAGAGGACTTTAAAGGGATTTCACCAAGGGCAGGGAAATACTGTCCACAATAATTGTGTAAATCTAGAGCCATTTTTAGAAATCACCTTCAGTTTAATATAAATAAATTTCATATTTTCTCATTGTAAATGACCAGAAACTAACATAACTGTAAAAGTAGAAAAAAATGCAGAAGCTATAACTTTGTCACACATCTTTATTACCTTTAAAAATAACTAATGAAAAACATTCACCAAAAAAAAAAAAAAAAAAAAGAAAAAAAGAAACACCAAATGGTGGGGAAGAAAAAGAAGCTGTAAAGGGAAAAGCCAAAAGATCCTTTTAAGTGTAAGACACATAAATTTTTCTTTCTCTTTCTCTTTTTTTTTAACTACCCTCCTCTGTGAAAAAAGGTTTTATGTGATCAGTCAGAACTTCTAGATAGTAACTAAAACAGAGGGAAAAGGATGGTAAAAAGAGGTAGAGTCCAACCATTGAGACCAAAACAGAGTTCATGTTCTTCATATCACTCCTAGTAATATTTATCTCAAAAAGAAAAGAAGATAAATTTATCGGTTGTAAAACCTCAGATGTTAAAGTCCTCTCTAAATCTTCTTAAACCAAAATTCTTTACGAAATCCACTTTGGCATCAGATAAAATATCTTACTTTAAACTGCTTCAGAGTGAGATTTAAACAGCTACTTCCATGTTAAAAATTAGTGAATTACTTATTAGGTCGTATCTTCCTTAGCTTTCTTTATCCATGTTTAAACATAACATATTTATGGAGTCATTTTTTGGGATAAAAATTTTCATCCATCTTTAGAAATACTGAATTAATTCTAATTAAATTTTACTTTGGTATTAATACTTGCTAAGAGGTATATCAAACTGACATTGAAGTAATATACTACTACAGGGTCAGGATTTCACAATGGCATTTCATAAGTCCAAAGCAATTTCTCTATCTCCTGAAATTTTAAAATTCCTTCGTGATATTCCTGACATGCAATGGGAGAGCTATATGGATGGTTATCTATATCTATATCTATATCTATATCTACATATCTCCAAAGACTTGAAATATCTAAGTACTGAATTTTCGGTAATTATGCAGGAGGCCAAAGAACAGATAGTAGGAATTTCAATTGAATCAGAGGTATACACTCAATTTGCAATCAGGATGTTTCCTTACTAAAGACCACAGACCAAATTATTATATCACATACTTAAAGACAGACAAATAATAGTGATGAATGAAAGTAAAGATCTTGCCAATGAATTTCATTCTCTGTAAGTAAAATTACACTACCATAAAAGCTGTTATTCTGTATGGATGTCCTGAAGATATTTTGTTTTGTCAGTTCTGCAAACTTTTCTTTTCTGATTGCTAATTTCAACTCTGGAAATCAGTCAAACACAAACACACGAAATGTGGCTAAAGAAGCAAGTTTAGAAGTTTTGTTGTACTGGGCAAGTAAACCAGTTAACATTTCTTCCAGATACTGTTAATTTAAAAACTTAACATTTTTTCGTTCCATTTATGATCAGGCAAATGTTCTTTAAACAATGTATCTATCTTACTACAGAGATAATCCATAAAAATTATTTATTTAGATAAAATAATTTTTGGTATCAATTAAATTTTAATATCAATAGGAAATTTAGAATTATAAAGCAAGCTCCATTTATAATTTTATGTTCATACATGCGTGGCAGGAATGTGATATAATTTTTTTTAAATATGGGAGGGGGGTGATCCGGGATGGTGGCAGAAGATCCTGAACTCATCTCCTCCCACAGACACACTGAATATACAGCTACATATGAAACAATCCCCACCGAAGAAGACCTGAAAACTAGGTGAACAGCTCCTTCACAACAAACAGTAAAAGAGATGGGTTGGAGAGGCAGAGATGTGTGGGGTCTTGCCAAAAATCTCACCCCTGATGCAGTGACCCACAATTAGGAAAGATCTCACAAATCCAGTTTCTCCCTGAGAAATGAGGGGTTCATGCCCCATATCAGGTACTCCAACCCTGGAACCTGTAACAAAAAGATGAGCCTCCAAAACACCTGACTTTGAAAACCAATGGACTCTAGGGATGAGATACTTCTTTAAAGGGCTTGCCTATGCACTCACTCACCCAAGAGACCAGCACAAAGGCAGCAGTTTGAAAAGTGCCCAGATTATATGTGGGAAAGATTCATTTGCTAATAGTACAGGGTTTGCTGGAGGGGCAAGGGCCTGTTGGAACTATGTCTGGGGAACAGAGGTGCTGGTAGGTATCATTTTTGCCCTCCTTCTCTACCTTGATAGCACAGGTGGACCCTGCACAGGTCGGTCCTGGCCCTGTGCTTTTCTGCCACTGTGTGAAAGTGGGCAGGTATGCCCTGGCCCTGCACTCTGCCATGGCCCCATGAAAGCCAGTGGGAGATAGACAAAATAAAAAGATGTAAAATGTAACATCAAAAATAAAACACAGAAGGTGGGTGGTTAAAATGTAGAATTTTAGAATGTGTTCAAACTTAAGTTGGCTATCCACTTAAAATAGACTGTTAATATATAGGACATTATATGTGACTCACATGGTAACCACAAAGCAAAAACCTCTAGCAGATATACAAAAGATAATAAGAAAGGAATCTATGGATAACTCTGAAGAAAGTCATCAAATCAGAAGGAAAAAGAGGAAGAGAACAAGAAAGCAACAGAGAGGAACAATAAAACAGCCAGAAAACAATTAGTAAAATAGTAGTAAGCCCATATCTATCAATGATTTCTTTAAATGTAAATGAACTAAATTTTTCAATCAAAAGACAGAGTGGCTGAATGGATTAAAAAAAAATTGAAACCCAGCTATACGCTGCTTATAAGATACTTTAGATGCAAATATGCATACAGAATGAAATTGCAGAGATTGAAAAAGATATTACAAGTAAACAGAAACCCAAACAAAGCTTGTGTGTCCATACTTACATCAGACAAAATAGACTTTAAAACAAAGATTGAAATAAAAGACAAAGAAGGGCATTACATAATGATAAAGGGTCTATCCAACAAGAAGATATAATATTTGTAAATATTGATGCACCTAACATACAAGCACCTAAATATATATTACCAAATATTAGCAGACCTAAGGGGAGAAATTGACAGCAATACAATAGTAGGATTTCAGTATTCCTCTCACATCAATAAATAGATCATCCAGACAGAAAATCAATTGGAAATATTGGACTTAAAGACCATTAGACCAGCTGGACTTAACAGATGTGTACAGAACATTTCATGCAAAAGTAGCAGAATACACATTCTTCTTAAGTGCACATGAAGCACTCTCCAGGATACATCAAATGTTAGGCTACAAAGAAAGTCTTTATAAATTTAACAATACCAAAATGATATCAAATATTTTTTCTGACCACAATGGTATGAAACTGAAAATCAGTTATAAGACAAAAACAAACAAGCAAACAAACAAAAAAAAAAATCACAAACATGTGGAGAGTAAACATGATGCTACTGAACAACCAATGGGTCAATGAAGAAATCAAAAAAGAAAAAAAAATGCTTTGAGACAAATAAAGTGGGAAAATAACTATAATCTATGGAACACCACAAAAGCAATTCTAAGAAGTTCAGAGTGATATAGGTCTACCTCAAAAAAGAAAAAACAAAAAACAAAAAACCCTAATATAAACAATCTAACTTACAACTAAAGAACTTAGGAAAAAAAGGAACAAATCCCAAAGTTAGTAGAAGGAAGTAAATAATGACGATCAGAGCAGAAATAAATGAAATAGAGACTAAGAAGATAACAGAAAAGATCTGTGAAACTAAAAGTTGGTTCTTTGAAAAGATATGCAAAACTGACAAATGTTTATCTAAACTCACCAAGACAGAAAGAGAGAGGGCTTAAAAAATAAAGTCAGAAATGAAAAACAAGTTACAACTTATACCACAGAAATACAAAAAGCATTTAAAGAGATTATTATAAATAATTACATGCCAACAAATTGGACAATCTAGAAGAAATAGATAAATTCCTAGAAACACATAGTCTTCCAAGACCAAATCATGAAAAAATAGAAAATCTGAATAAACTAGTCACTAACAAGGAGATTTAATTAGAATCCAAAACTCCCAACAAATCAAAGTCCAGGTCCAAACAGCTTCACTGGTGAATTCTACCAAAAATTTCCTTCCCATTCTCTTCCAAAAAACTAAAAAGGAGGTAATGCTTCCACACTCATTTTACATGGTCAGCATTACCCTGATACCAAAACCAGAAAAAGACACCATACATACATACATACACACACACACACGCACGCACACAAAATCACAGACTGTGTCCCTGATGAACACAGATGCAAAACTCTTCAAGACAATATTAACAAACTGAATTCAACACACTGAAAGGACCATAAACTGTCATCAAGTGAAACTTATTCCAGGGATACAGGATGATTCAACATCTGCCAATCCATCAACATGATATATATACCTCATTGACAAAAATGAAGGATACTAGTCATATGATCATTTCAATAGATGCAGAAGATGCATTTGACAAAATTCAACAGCCATTTGTGATAAAAAAACTATCAAAAAAGTAGGTGTAGAGGAATGTACCTCAACATAATAAAGGCCATGTATGACAAGCCTACAGCTAACATCATATACTATAACGAAAAACTGAAAGCTTTTCTTCTAAGATCAGGAACAAGACAAGGATTCCCACTCTTGCCATTTTTATTCAACATGGTATTGGAAATCCTAGCCAAGCAATTAGGCAAGAAAAAGAAATAAATTTACCCTTTATTATTTATTATTTGTCTGGTTTTTGTATCAGGGTAATATTGGCCTATTTGCAGATGACATAATTGTATACATAGAAAACCTTTAAGATTCTACCAAAAAACTATTAGAACCAATAAATTCAGTAAAGTTTCAGGGTACATAACTTTTATACATTTTTATACACTGATAGTGAACAATCAGAAAGAGAAATTAAGAATCCCATTTACAATTACATCAAAAAGAATAAAATACTTGGGAATAAATTTAACCAAGGAGGTGAAAGACCAGTACGTTGAAAACTGTGAGACAATATTGAAAGAAACTGAAGACACAAATAAATGGGAAGATATCCCATGCCATGGATGAGAAGAATTAATAATGTTAAAATATCCATATTACCCAACATAATCCACAGATTCAATGCAATCCCTATCAAAATTCCAAAGGCACTCTTCACAGGAATAGAACAAACAACCCTAACATTTGTATGGAACCACAAAAGACACAGAATTGCCACAGCAGTCTTTAGTTGGAAACACCACACAACCTGATTGCAAAATATGTTTCATAGTTATACTAATTACAACAGTATGGTACTGGCATAAAGATAGACATATTGACCCATGAAACAGAAGAGGGAGCCCAGGAGCAAATCCATGCATATATGGTTAATTTATAGTAAAGTCAAGTAAAGGTCAATTAATTTATAGTAAAGTTAAATTTACTTTAAAGTAAAGTAAATTTACTATACAATAGGGAAAGGTTAGTCTCTTCAATAAATAGTGTTGGGAAAACTGAATCATCACATGCAAAAGACTGAAACAAGGCTACTGTCTTAAACCATACACAAAAATTAACTCAAAATGGGTTAAAAACTTGAATGTAAAACCTGAAGTCATAAAACCTACTAGAAGAAAATATAGATGATCAGCCCCCTGACACTGGTCTTGGAAATGGAATTTTGGATCTGACTCCAAAAGCAAAGACAACAAAAGCAAAAATAAGTAAGTGGGACTACCTCAAACTAAAAAGTTTCTTCACAGTGAAAGAGACCATCAACAAAATGAAAAGTCAACCTTTCAACAGAAAAAAAGTATCTGTAAATCATACATCTGATAATGGGTTAATATCCAAAATACATGAAGAACTCATACACTCATCAATTACAAAAAAAAAAATTCATTCTGATTTTTTTTTAAAAGGGGAGGCAGAGAACCTCTAAAGACATTTTTCCAAAGAAGACACAGATGGCCAACAAGCACATGAAATGATGCTCAAGATCACTAATTATTAGGGAAATGCAAATCAAAACCACATTACCACAAAGACAAGAAATAACAAGTGCTGGGACACCTGGCTGGCTCTGTCAGTACAGTATACAACTCTTGATCTTGGGGTTGTAGGTTTGAACCCCACACTGGGTGTGGAGATTACTTACACACATCTTTTTTTTTTTTTTTTTTTAAAGATTATTTATTTATTTATTTGACAGAGATCACAAGTAGGCAGAGAGGCAGGCAGAGAGAGAGGAGGAAGCAGGCTTCCTGCCGTGCAGAGAGCCCGATGCGGGGCTTGATCCCAGGACCCTGGGATCATGACCTGAGCCAAAGGCAGAGGCTTTAACCCACTGAGCCACCCAGGTGCCCCCTTACACACAACATCTTAAAAGAAAAAGAAATAACAAGTGTTGTCAGGGATGTGGAGTAAAAGGGGTCTTCATGCACTGTTGGTGGGAATACAAATTGGTATATCCAGTACAGAAAAAATACATAAGTCCCTCAAAAAATTAAAAATAGAATTACATATGATCCAGTAATTCTACTTCTGGGTATTTATCAAAGAAAATAAAAACACTAATTCATTATGTTTTTACATTTATTGCAGCATTATCTATAATAATCAAGATAAGAAAACATCCTAAGTGTTCATCAGTGGATGAATGGATACTTTGTGGTATGTGATATATTTATACTATATTTTACTATACTATGTGTACTATATAATATATATAATGGGATACTATGTAATAAAAAAAAAGGGATGAAATCTTTCCATCTGTTACAACAAGAATGGACCTTGAAGGTATTACACTAAGTGAGATAAGTCAGAGAAAGACAAATACCTCACTTACATGTGCCATATAAAAAACAAAACAAAACAAATAAAACAAAACAGGGGCGCCTGGGTGGCTCAATAGGTTAAAGCTTCTGTCTTTGGCTCAGGTCATGATCCCAGAGTCCTGGGATCAAGCCCCGCGTCAGGCTCTCTGCTCAGCTGGGAACCTGCTTCTCTCTCTCTTTCTGCCTGCCTCTCTGCCTACTTGTGATCTCTGTCTGTCAAATAAATAAATAAATAAAATCTTTAAAACAAAAACAAAACAAAACACACAGATACAGAGAACAGAATGGTGATTGCCAAGGGGAAGGGGGATAGTGGGGTGGGAGAAATGGGTGATGGGAGTCAAGAGGCACAAACTTCCAATTATAAAATAAATATGTCATGGGGATGTAATATACTGCATGGTGACTAGAGTCAGTAATACTGTACTACATATTGAAAGTTGCCAAAAGACTAAATCTTATAAGTTTTCATTACAACAAAAAAATTTTTGCAACTTTGTATGGTGATGGATGATAATTAGCCTCATTGTGGTGATCATTTTACAGTGAATAAAATACTGAATCACTATGGTATACAACAGAAACTAATAGAATGTTAACTGTCAGTTATACCAAATAAAAATTTTTAAGTATAAATTCAAGTCACTTGAATTAAAAATAGTTAAAATTTTTATATTTTATATTTTATTTTATATTTTATATCATATAAATAATAAATAAAATAATAAAATAAATAAAATAAAAATTTTATTTTTATAAAAATAAAATTAAAAATTAAAAAATTGAAAAACAAAAATAAAACTGGCGGCATCACGTTACCTGATTTCAAGCTTTACTACAAAGCTGTGATCACCAAGACAGCATGGTACTGGCATAAAAACAGACACATAGACCAGTGGAACAGAGTAGAGAGCCCAGATATGGACCCTCAAGTCTATGGTCATCTGATCTTCGACAAAGCAGGAAAAAATATATAGTGGAAAAAAGACAGTCTCTTCAATAAATGGTGCTGGGAAAATTGGACAGCTATATGTAGAAGAATGAAACTCGACCATTCTCTTACACCGTACACAAAAATACATTTGAAATGGATAAAAGACCTCAACGTGAGACAGGAATCCATCAGAATCCTAGAGGAGAACATAGGCAATAACCTCTTTGGTATCAGCCACAACAACTTCTTTCAAGATATGTCACCAAAGGCAAAGGAAACAAAAGCAAAAATGAACTTTTGGGACTTCATCAAGATCAAAAGCTTCTGCACAGCAAAGGAAACAGTCAACAAAACAAAGAGGCAACCCACGGAATGGGAGAAGATATTTGCAAATGACAGTACAGACAAAAGGTTGATATCCAGGATCTATAAAGAACTTCTCAAACTCAACACACACAAAACAGATAATCATGTCAAAAAATGGGCAGAAGATATGAACAGACACTTCTCCAATGAAGACATACAAGTGGCTATCAGACACATGAAAAAATGTTCATCATCACTAGCCATTAGGAAGATTCAAATTAAAACCACATTGAGATACCACCTTACACCAGTTGGAATGGCCAAAATTAGTAAGACAGGAAACAACATGTGTTGGAGAGGATGTGGAGAAAGGGGAACCCTCTTACACTGTTGGTGGGAATGCAAGTTGGTGCAGCCACTTTGGAGAACAGTGTGGAGATTCCTCAAGAAAATAAAAATAGAGCTTCCCTATGACCCTGCAATTGCACTACTGGTTATTTACCCCAAAGATACAGATGTAGTGAAAAGAAGGGCCATCTGTACCCCAGGGTTTGTAGCAGTAATGGCCACGGTCGCCAAACTGTGGAAAGAACCAAGATGCCCTTCAATGGACAAATGGATAAGGAAGATGTGGTCCATATACACTATGGAGTATTATGCCTCCTTCAAAAAGGATGAATACCCAACTTTTGTAGCAACATGGACAGGACTGGAAGAGATTATGCTGAGTGAAATAAGTCAAGCAGAGAGAGCCAATTATCATATGGTTTCACTTATTTGTGGAGCATAACAAATAACATGAAGGACATGGGGAGATGGAGAGGAGAAGGGAGTTGAGGGAAATTGGAAGGGGAGGTGAACCATGAGAGACTATGGACTCTGAAAAACAACCTGAGGGTTTTGAAGGGGCGGGGGGTGGGAGGTCGGGCGAACAAGGTGGTGGGTATTAAGCAGGGCACGTATTGCATGGAGCACTGGGTGTAGTGCAAAAACAGTGAATACTGTTACGCTGAAAAGAAATTTTTTTAAAAGATTATTTATTTATTTATTTATTTGACAGATAGAGATCACAAGTAGGCAGAGAGCCAGGCAGAGAGAGACGGGGAGGCAGGCTCCCCATTGAGCAAAGAGCCCGATGTGGGGCTTGATTCAGGACCCTGGGATCATGACCTGAGCCAAAGGCAGAGGCTTTAACCCACTAAGCCACCCAGGTGCCCCTATGCTGAAAAGAAATTTTAAAAAAAATTTAAAAAAAAAAAAGAAAGCTTCCCCCACTTCACTCTTCCTTGTCCACAAAATCTGGAATAATAAAATCTCCTTCTATGTAAATGAATAAATAAAATAAAATAAAATAAAATAAAATAAAATAAAATAAAATAAAAATAAAAAATAAATATATAATTTATTATATAAATAATTATTATATCTAAAAATATTTTATATTTATATCATTTTGAAATTATTGGCAAGTTAAATATTCTTTATAAGTAGGACAGTTACCCTAACAGAATCTCTAAACAAACTCATATAAATATTATTTGATATAAATATTATTTGATAGAGAAGGTACCAAGTATCTTTATTTATTTATTTATTTGAGAGAGAGAGAGAGAGCGAGAGAGAGAGCACAAGTAGGGGAAGGAGCAGAGGGAGAGGGATAAGCAGACTCTGCACTGAGCACGGAGCCCAAGTTGGGACTCCACCTCATGACTCTGAGGTCATGACCTAAGCCAAAATCAAGAGTCAGATGCTTAACTGACTGAGCCACCCAGGTGCCCCAAGGTAACTTGGGCACCCCGAGGTGTCTTAAACAAACAAGCAAACAAACAAACAAAAACCCTGAACCATTCCCAAGCAAAGGCTTCCCATCGCACTTCTTTAAAGTGTCTCTGGGACAAATGCCACAAGAAGGGGAAGGCAAGTATGTTTTCTATAGTGATGCTACAAAGAAAGACAATTTTAATTAGTTAACCTCCATTTTTGCATTTTGGGTTTCATAGATAATTATAGTAGATAAAAGCTACAAAAATATAAAAGGAGGAGCACTAGCACTTCTACAGACCTAAGGAAAATGTTATGATGCTTAATCCAAATTAAATTCTAATATTAACCAAAGTTAATTCACCCATCATTCCTTTTTGTTCCATAAATATTGGTCACATACTACCCATGTACTAAGAAAAGAAATTTTATTGATAATTATTGATTTGTGACTTACAATCAGTCATATGGGAAAGTGATATGTTTGCTTTTAACTGTTTCATGAAACAACTTTCAGATTTTTAGGTCTAACGAATTCTTAAAAATTGAGTCCTCCCTTAAGGTTGTTTAGCAACCTCTTCTAAGATACAAGCTAGAAATTGCGACCCAATGAACTTTGCCCCACACTGATAGTAAATTAACCTTGTTTCTAAATGAAGTTCAGCCAGTCATATTCTGGACCACACTCATGAAGAAAATGGTAGAACTAAAATTTTTTCCATTTAAGTGTAGAAGAGTTCAATTATTCATTCTGAGAACATATACGGAACATTTTCCATGCTTACATGCAAGGCAGATACTGGGTCCTACAGATGCAGAAACAAAGAGTCCTTTACCCTTAGTGAAATTACATTAAATTAGAAACAAATTACAATATGCTTATAGAAATCAACAAGCTAATTCTTATTATGAAAATGCAAAATTTACATGGAGAAGTAAAAGCCAAAAATAGTTAAGGCAATTCTAATAAGGAACAAAGTTAAAGGACTTACTATTTCATGTCAAGCTGTATTATACAACTATTGTAATTAAGACAGTGTGATATTGGCATAAAAATGAAACAGACTCAATGGAACAGAATTTAAAAATCCACAAATAAATTTATGCATATAGAACCACATGATTTCTAACTAATATTTCACTGAAGAACAGTCTTTTCAATAAATGGTACTGGGACAATTGGATATCCACACACACAAAAAAACGAATCTTGACTCACACCACACTATATACAAAAATCAAGACCAGATGGATTGTACATCTAAAAATTAAAAGTAAAACAATAAAACTTTAAAGAAAAACCATAGAAGACAATCTTCAGAAATTTGAAGTAGACAAACACTGATTAAATGGGTCACAGAAAGTGTTAACATAAAGGAAAGAAAAGATAAATTAGCTTGCCTTAAGTTTTTAAAAAAAAATTCTATGAAAAGAACAATTAAGGGAGTGAAAGGGAAAGCCATGGGGTGCGAGAAGATATCTGAAATATGTATATTGACAAATGACTCCTATCCTGAATATGTTAATGGCTCCAAATCAGTAAGGAAAAATCAGGGCAAGGAAGAAGGGCAGAAGAGTTAGCAGTCATTCCACATAGGCAAACCTAGGAAAACATTCTCCAGTTCATTGAAATTAAACCCACAATGCAATTTCACAAAACATCCAACCGAATGGCTAAAATGGAAACATATATACACTACCAAGTGTCTCTGAGGATGTGGAACAACTGTTCCATTCTAGGAATACACCCAACAGTAAGAGGTATAGATAGTCACCAAAAGACATGTATAAGAATGTTCAGAAGTGTAATATCCTCAAACCAGACCATTAGAAGTAGAATGAATAAATATTTACACTGTAATACTATACTGCAATGAAAATGAATGAACTATAGCCACATAATACAAAATGGATGGATATAATATTGAACTTAAGAAGACAGCTTCAGAAGAGCACCTACTGCATGATTTCATTTCAATTAAGTTCAAAAGAAGGCAAAACTCATCTAGGGTAGTAGATATTGGGTTAGTGGCTACCCTTCCTGGGGAGAAAGTGGTAACTTGAAGGGGACAAAGGGGGACTTCTGGGTGCTGATTATATTCTGGATGATGGATTAAATAGGTAAGTTCATGAGAAAATTTTGTTAGGCTGAACATTTATGATTTGTTCATTTTTCTGTATGTATACTATACTTTGATTAAAAGTCACTTTAAAAATTATAGTATGGAATTTCCAATTCTGGCCATGATTTAATCTCCCACTATAAGCAAACAAACTTGTCCTCCCACCAGAAAAAACTAGAAAACTGGATTAAAATATGGAGCAGCTGTTTTCAGAAAGTGGATAACTAGCAGTGTAGGACTGTTTTCCCTAAAAGAAGGGAAACAAATGAAGTTATCTTTATGATCACCCCTGCATTCCTCCTGGAAACAATTTCTAGACCCCATGCAGGAAGGAGCAATCCAACCAAGGTACAGTGGTCTCGTTGAATTAAGGACACAAAGATTAGAGTTTAGGAAGGCCAAGGCAGTTCTAATTTAGAAGACAAAATACCAGAGAGAAATCAGCTATGTGGAGAAGGAGTTCCAGAAATCTTTATGGGGTCCCCTGGTTTTTTGATAAACTGTAGGATGTATTTATGTATAATAAAGTTCTACAAGACCCGGCAAAGAACTATAGAGGAACTGGAGCTAACACATTCTCAGAGCTCACACAGGGCTGGGAGATTTTTATTTTATTTTATTTTTTACTGAATTATAGCTGACATACGATGTTACATTATTTTCAGAAGTACAACGTAAGTGATTTGACAACTCTATACATCATGTTATGCTCACTATAAATATAGCTAACTTCTGTCACCATATAATGCTATTACAATACCATTGGCTATATTCTCATGTTGTACCTTTTATCTCCATGACTTATTCACTCCATAACTGGAAGCCTGTACTTCTCATTCCCTTTTACCCATTTTGCCGATTCCACCCTTCCCTCCACTTCCTCGTAATCATCAATTTGTTCTCTGTATTTGTAGGTCTGTTTCTGCTTTTTTAGTTTTGTGTGTTTGTTCATTTGTTTCGTTTTTTAGATTCTACATGTAAGTAAAATCACATGGTATTTGTCTTTCTCTGTTTGACTTATTTCACTTAGCATAATACCGTCTAGGTCCAACCACATTGTCACAAATAGCAAGATCTCATTTTTTTTTTTAATGGCTCAGGATACCACATCTTCTTTATCCATTCATTTATTGATGAATGCTAGAGTTGCTTCTATATCTTAGATACTGTAAATAATGCTACAATAAACACGGGGGCATATATTTTTTCAAATTAGTGTTTTTGTTTGCTTTGGGTAAATACCTAATAGTGGAATTAATGGGTCATGCAACATTTCTGTTTTCAATTTTTTGATGAACAGCCATGCTGTTTTCCATAGTGGCTGCCCCAATTTACATTCCTACCAACAGTGCACAAAGAGTCCCTTTTTCTCCACATTCTTGTCAACACTTGTTATTTCTTGTCTATTTGATTCTAGCCATTCTGACAGATGTATGGTGATATTTCATTTTGGTTTTGAATTTCATTTCCCTGATAATTAGTGATGCCGTGCATCTTTTCATGTGTTATTTTAAATAACAAGAGCAGAAAGATGTCATTAAAAACATGGAGCATTCAGTACAGACTCCAGAAGGGTCATACCTTTCAGTAGGACTAAACTAGCCCTAGAATGAGAGATACTCTAGATCCATTTTTTAAAACTTTAAAACAAGCTTTGAAACAATAGAGATGACCAATGAAAAAATAACTGCCTGAAAAACTAAGAATACTTTTTTAGGGGTGCCTACGTGGCTCAGTTCGTTAAGCATCTAACTTGTGATTTTGGCTCAGGTCATGATCTCATGGGTCACGAGATCAAGCCTTGTGCTGGGCTCTGTGCTCAGCAAGGGGTCTGCGTGAGATTCTCTCTCTCCATTCCCTCTGCCCCTCTCTCCACTCATGGGTGCTCTCTTTCTCTCTCTCTCTCAAATAAATAAATAAATCTTTTAAAAATTTATTTTTTTAAAGGAGGACAATGAAATCCAATCATTCAACAACATAACATTTACAATGTCCAGCATCCAATCAAAAATAATAAAGATGCTGGAAAGCATAACCCACATCCAGGAGAAAAATCAGGCACAGAAACAGACCCAGAAATGAGAGATGATGAAATTAGCAAATACTTTAAAGCAGCTATAGTAAACATGATCAAGGATTTAAAGGAAAACTATAAATCATATATTTAGTAAGCACAAAAATCCCAAGGAGAATAAAGAAAATGAAATCCACTGAAAGACAAATCACATCCAAATTGCTATAAAGGAATGACAAAGAAAAAATCTTACATGCAGCCCTCCCTAAAAGATATATATACAGAAGAAGAAAGATGAAAATGACAATAGAATTCTTACCAGAAATTTATAAGCCAAAATCAATAGACTAATATCTTTAAGGTACTGATAGAAAAAACAACAACCTAGATTTCCATTTACAAAAAAAAGTATTTTTTTCTACAAAAGCAAAGTAAAGATTTTTTTCCACAAAAAATTTGAGGGCATTCATTGCCTGGATCCCATGTATAATAAGAAAGGTTAGAGGAAGGAATATGGCAGGCATAAGGAAAACGACAGCAGATGTAAATTTGTAACTACACAAGGAAGAATATCAGAAATTATCAATGTGTGAGTAAATGTAAAAGAATTTTTCTTATGTTATTTATTTATTTATTTAAACCTTATTTTTCCATTGTTCCAAGATTCATTGTTTATGCATCACACCCAGTGCTCCATGCAATACGTGTCCTCCTTAATTTCCACCACCAGGCTCACCCAACCCCCCACCTACCTTCCCTTCAAAACCCTCAGTTTGTTTCTCAGAGCCCACAGTCTCTCATGGCTTGTCTTCCCCTTCGATTTCCCCCAACTCAATTCTCCTCTCCACCTCCCTATGTCCTCCATGTTATTTCTTATGCTCCACAAATAAGTGAAATCATATGATAATTGACTCCTTCTGCTTGACTTATTTCACTCCTTCAGTTCTGTCCATGTTGATACAAAGGTTGGGTATTCATCCTTTCTGATGAAGGCATAATACTCCATTGTATATATGGACCATATCTTCTTTACCCCTTCATCTGTTGAAGGGCACCTTGGCTCTTTCCATAGTTTGGTGACTGTGGCCATTGCTGCTATGAACACTGGGGTACAGATAGCCCTTCTTTTTACTACATCTGTATCTTTGGGGTAAATACTCAGTAGTGCAACTGCAGGGTCATAGGGTAGCTCTATTTTTAATTTCTTAAGGAATCTCCACACTGTTCTCCAAAGTGGCTACACCAACTTGCATTCCCACTAACAGTGTAAGAGGGTTCCCCTTTCTCTACATCCTCTCCAACACTTGTTTACTGTCTTGTTAATTTTGGCTATTCTAGGGGTGCCTAGGTGGCTCAGTGGGTTAAAGCCTTTGCCTTCAGCTCAGGTCATGATCCCAGGGTCATGGGATCGAGCCCTGCATCGGGCTATCTGCTCAGCGGGGAGCCTGCTTCCCCTCTCTCTCTGCCTGCCTCTCTGCCTACTTGTGATCTCTGTCAAATAAATAAATAAAATCTTAAAAAAATTTTTTTGGCTATTCTAATTGGTGTAAGGTGGTATCTCAAATTAATAAAATTATGAATGAAAGGGGAGCGATCACAACTAACACCAAGGAAATAGAAACAATCATCAGAAATTATTATCAACAGTTATATGCCAATAAGTTAAGCAACCTAGAAGAAGTGGATACATTCCTGGAAACCTATAAACTTCCAAGACTGAATCAGGAAGAAATTAACAACCTGAATAGACCAATATCTAGTAATGAGATTGAAGCAGTGATCAAAAACCTTCCAAAAAACAAGAGCCCAGGACCTGATGGATTCCCCGGGGAATTCTACCAAACATTCAAAGAAGAAATAATACTTATTCTCTTGAAACTGTTTCAAAAAATAGAAACAGAAGGAAAACTCCCAGACTCTTTCTATGAAGCCAGCATTACCCTGATCCTCAAACCAGGCAAAGACCCCATCAAAAAGGAGAATTTCAGACCAATATCCCTGATGAATATGGATGCTAAGATTCTCAACAACATCCTAGCTAATAGGATCCAACAGTACATTAAAAATATTAACCACCATAACAAGGTGGGACTTATCCCTGGGATGCAAGGGTGGTTCAACATTCGCAAATCAATCAGTGTGATAGAACAAATCAATAAGAGAAGAGAGAAGAACCACATGGCCCTCACAGTTGATGCAGAAAAAGCATTTGACAAGATACAGCTTCTGTTCCTGATTAAAATGCTTCAAGGTATAGGGATAGAGGGAACATCCCTCAACTTCATAAAATCTATCTATGAAAAACCCACAGCAAATATCATTCTCAATGGGGAAAAGCTGACAGCCTTCCCTTTGAGATCAGGAACATGACAAGGATGCCCACTTTCGCCACCATTGTTCAACATAGTACTAGAAGTCCTAGCAACAGCAATCAGGCAACAAAAAGTAATAAAATGTATTCAAATTGGCAAAGAAGATGTCAAATTCTCTCTCATCACAGATGACATGATACTTTCTATTGAAAACCCAAAAGACTCCAACCCCAAACTACTAGAACTCATACAGCAATTCAGAAATGTGGCAAGATACAAAATCAGTGTACAGAAATCAGCTGCTTTCTTATACACTAACAATGAAAATATAGCAAGGGAAATTAGAGAATCGATTCCATTTACTATAGCACCAAGAACCATAAGATACCTGAGAATAAACCTAACCAAAGAAGTAAAGGATCTGTACTTGAAGAACTACAAAACACTCATGAAAGAAATTGAAGAAGACACAAAAGATGGAAAAGCATTCCATGCTCATGGATCAGAAGAATAAACATTATTAAAATGTCTCTACTACCTAGAGAAATCTATACTTTGAATGCCATCCTGATCAAAATTCCACCAGCATTTTTCAAAGTGCTAGAACAAACAATCCTAAAATTTTATGGAACCAGAAGAGACCTGGAATTGCTAAGGAAATGTTGAAAAAGAAAAACAAAACTGGGGGCATCACGTTGCCTGATTTCAAGCTTTACTACAAAGCTGTGATCACCAAGACAGCATGGTACTGGCACAAAAACAGATACATAGGCCAGTGGAACAGAGTAGAGAGCCCATACGTGGATGCTCAACTCTATGGTCAAATAATCTTCAACAAAGCAGGAAAAAATATCCAATGGAAAAAAAGACAGTCCCTTCAATAAATGATGCTGGGAAAATTGGATAGCTATGTATAGAAGAATGAAGCTTGGCCATTCTCTTACACCATACACAAAGATAAACTCAAAATAAAAGATCTCAACGTGAGGCAGGAATCTATCAAAATCTTAGAGGAGAACATAGGCAGTAACCTCTTCGACACTGGTCACAGCAACTTCTTTCAAATCATGTCCCCAAAGGCAAAGGAAACTAAAGCAAAAATGAACTTTTGGGACTTCATCAAGATCAAAAGCTTCTGCACAGCAAAGGAAACAGTCAACAAAACAAAGAGGCAACCCATGGAATGGGAGAAGATATTCACAAATGATACTAAAGACAAAGGACTGATATCCAAGATCTACAAAGAACTCCTCAAACTCAACAATCAAAAAACAGATAATCATGTCAAAAAATGGGAAGACATGAACAGACACTGCTCCAAAGAAGACATGCAATTGGCTAAAAGAGACATGAAAAAATGTTCATCATCATTAGTCATCAGGGAGATTCAAATTTTTCTTATTTTAAAATTTTACTTAATAATAGACAGCTTCAAACAAAAAAAATAGTACAATGTACAGTTTATAACATATGTGGAAGTAAAGATCATGACAGAACTAACACAAAGGAATGGATGAAAAAATAGAAATATTCTTTGGTGAGGTTCTTACATAATATGGAACGTGGTACACTATTAGTTGAAGGCAGACTAAATTAAGGTAAAAATACATATTGAGAATTCTTAAGCAAGAACTTAAAAATAAAGCAAATTCATGAACATAGGATGCCTTTCCATTTATTTGTGTCTTCATTAATTCTTTCACTAATGTATTATAGTTTTCAATGTGTAAGTCTTCCACCTCCCTGGTTAAGTTTAGTTCTAACTATTTTATTCTTTTGGTGCTATTGTAAATGGAATTATTTTTTAAATTTTCTTTTCAGATAGTTCATTGTTAGTGTGCAGAAATGCAACTGATTTTTGTATGTTGATTTTGTATCCTGTAGCCTTACAGAATTTGTTAGTTCTAACGGCTTTTTGGTAAAGTCTTTAGGGTTTGCCATGTATAAGATCATGTCAACTGCAAACACAGATAATTCTATTTCATCCTTTCAGATTTGGATGTCTTTTATTTTTTTTTTCTTGCCTAATTGCTCTATTTAGGACTTCTAATACTATGTGGAATAGAAGTGGTAAGAATAAATGTCTTTTCTTGTTCCTGCTTTTGAAGAAAAGCTTTCAGTTTTTCACCACTGAATATGATGTTACCTGGATAGGTTTGTCACATATGACCTGCATTATGTTAAGGGACATTCTCTGAATGTTTGCTCAGCATTTTTATCCAGAAAAGGTATTGAATTTTGTCAAATGTTTTTATTGCATCTATTGAGATAACGGCATGATGTTTATTCTTCATCTTGTTAATGTGGTGTATCACAGCTACTGATTTGCCCATATTGTAGCATTCATGCTTCCCAGGGATAAATCCTTCCTGATCATGGTGTATGATGCTTTTAATGTATTGTTGAATTTGGTTTGCTATTATTTTGTTGAAAAATTTGGCATCTATGTTCATCAGGAATATTGGCTGATAGTTTTTGTTGTGGTTGTTATACCATCTTTGTCTGGCTTTGCACTGATGAAACAAATTAAAGAAGAAACAAATAAATGTAAAGACATCCCATGTTCTATGAATTGAACACTCAATATTGTTAAAACGTCATTACTACTCAAAGCAATCTACAGATTCAATGCTATTATTATTCAATGTATAAATAAATGCATATATCTAATCTTGAACAAGGATGCAAAGAATACACAATGGAGAAAGGAGAGTCTCTATAATAAATGGTGTTTGGAAAACTGAATATCCTAACGCAAAAGAATGAAATGGAATATTTATCTTATATAATATACAACAGTCAACTCGAAATGGATTAAGGAGTTAAATTCCTTTTAACTCCTTAAAGGAGTTAAAAATTCCTGGAAGTTAAAAGTTAAAGTTTTAGAAGTTAAAGTTAAAGGAGCTAAAAATTCCTAGAAGAACAGTGGGAAAGCTTCATGACATTGTTCCTGGCAATGGTTTCATAGCTATGACACCAAAAATACAAATAGCAAAAGCAAAAACTAGGCAACTGGGATGACATCAAATTAAAAAGCTTCTGCACAGTGAAAGAAACCATCAACACAGTGATAAGGCAACCCAAGAATGGGAGAAAATGTTTGTAAACCACACATCTGGTAGGGGCTTAATTCCCAATATATATATGGAACTTTTACAATTCAATAGCAAAACAAACAAACAAAAACCTAACCAAACCAAGCCAAAAAAAACCCACAACCCAACTGAAAAATGACTGAAGGACTTTGGGTAGACATTTCTCCAAAGAAGACATAGAAATGGCCAATAGATATATAAAAAGGTGCTCAACATCACTAATTGTTAGGATAATGCAATTCAAATTAACAACGAGGTATCACCTCCTATTTGTTAGGATGGCAATTACAAACCAAACCAAACCAAAACAAAAGGCAAGTTGGCTGAGGCTGTGGAGAAACTGGATCTCTTGTGCACTGTTGGTAGGAATGCAAAATGATGTTGTAGCAGCTATGGAAAATAGTACAGAGGTTCCTCAAAACATTTATAATACAATTACCATATGATCTACCAATCCCACTTCTGATTAGGCACCAAAAGAATTGAAATCAAGACCTTGAAGACATATTTGCACTCATATTCACTGCACCATTGTTAAGAATAGCTAAAATATGAAAACAACCCAAATACCCATTAACAGACAAATGACTAAAGAAAATGTGGGACATACAATGGAATATTATTCAGACTTAAAAAAGAAGGAAATCCTACCATTTGTAAGAACATATGTGGACCTAGAAGACATTATGCTAAGTGAAATAGGTCAGTCACAGAAGAACAAATATATCTAAAATGGTCAAACTTACAGAAGCAGAAAATAAATTGGAGGATGCCAGGGGATGGGGGCAGGAGGAAATGGAGAGTTGTTCAATGGATATAAAGTTTCAGTTATGCTAGATAAATAAGTTCTACTAGAGATCTGTCATACAACATTGACCTATATTTAGCAATGTGGTATTGTGCACTTAGCAATTTGTTGAGTGTACATTTCATGTTAAGTGTTCTTACCACACACACAGACACACACAGACACACAGACACACACACACAGGCAGAAGAACACAGGGAAACTTTTGGAGGTGTTTATCTTGATTGTAGTGAAAGTATTATGGGTATATGCATATGTTCAAGCTCATCAAATTATATACATTAAATGTGTACAGTTTTTTGTACATCAGTTAAAACTGAATAGCATTATAAGAAATAAAAGATGTATAGTTAATGAAGTAATAAAGACAGTAAAACAAAATAGTAAAAAACCCATCATCCAAAAGAATGCAAGAATAGAGAAATAAGGAACAAAAAGTAGGAGAGAGAAAAAAAAAAGCAGAATAATAATTCTTAATCCAACTATATTAATACTTAGAGTAAATGTAAAAGATTTAAACCACTACATAGCAGAGATTGTTTAATTAGATTCAATAAAAATGTAAGCCCCAAGTATATGCTATCCAGTGGAAATCCACTCTAAATATTGAAAACTCTGATAGGCTAAAAGGACAAAAAAGACACACTGTACAAACACTAATTATTTAAAAAAAAAACAGAAATGGGTATGTTACCAATAGACACTGTAGACTTCATTGAATAAGAAATATTATCATGGGGCGCCTGGGCGGCTCAGTGGGTTAAGTCTCTGCCTTCGGCTCAGGTCATGATCCCAGAATCCTGGGATCGAGCCCTGCATTGGGCTCTCTGCTCAGCAGGGAGCCTGCTTCCCCCCACCCCCCCCGCCCCTGCCTGCCTCTCTGCCTACGTGTGACCTCTGTCTGTCAAATAAATAAACAAAATCTTTAAAAAAAAAGAAAGAAATATTATCAGAAAGAGATATTTTATAATGATAAAAGAACCAATTCATCAAAAAAAAAAAAAAAGCCCACAATAACCCTAAATGGGCATTCACCTAATAACAGAGATTAAAAATACATGAATAGCAGATAGAACTGAAAATAAAAATAGACTCACAAATACATTTAATTGAAAATAGAAAATCAGCAAGTATACAGAAGAGTACACCAGGGGCGCCTGGGTGGCTTGGTGGGTTAAAGCCTCTGCCTTCGGCTCAGGTCATGTTCCCAGCGTCCTGGGATCGAGCCCCACATTAGCCTCTCTGCTCAGTGGGGAGCCTGCTTCCTCCTCTCTCTCTGCCTGCCTCTCCATCTACTTGTGATCTCTATCTGTCGAATAAATAAATAAAATCTTTTAAAAAAAAGAGTAGACCATCACCCACCAACCTGACCATATTGACATTTATAAAACCCTCCACTCAACAACTGCAGAATACATATTCTTTTAAGTATACATGAAACATTTACCAAAACAGACCATATCCTGGGCCATAAGATTAGTTTTGATAAATTCAATAAAATTGAAATCAGAGAAAATATGTTCTCTAAATATAATTGAATTAAATTAAAAAACAATAATAAATATTGGAAAATCTCTAATTATCTGGAAATTAAAGAACACAATTCAAAATAACTCCTATCACAAAGAAGAAATCATAACAAAAATTAGAAAATATTTTTATCTGAACAATAATGATAACGCAGCCTATCAAAATTTGACCTTGGTTAGGGAACAATTTCTCAGCTAACACACAAAAAGCATTAAGGATATAAGAAAAAACAGTGATTAATTTAAACAAAGACATTTGAGGGAGAGCAGAGGAAGAAAACCCTTGGGAGAGGAAGAAGAAAGATAAGTCAGTAAAGGTAGGTGGGACATTAGGAGGGAACTTCTAAGAACCATCTAAGGATACAGATAGAGTGCATTTACCTTGAATTTCCAAATAAAACTAAGAGGTTGGGTAAAAGAGCAAGTAGACAGGGTAGGCAACAAAGATAATGAAACTCACTAAAATGAGTGTGTGAAAGAGCTCCAGGGTAAGGTCCAGCTCAGTGGATTTGGAAGAGATCATTAGCTGGAACACTGGTCCTACAGTAGTTCGGGTATTTACACGGGCACTTGCAGAAATATGTGGAATACATTCTGAATCTTTGTATGCTGCCCATCCCCGCCCCAGCCAAAAGAATGAATGGTTAAAAAAAAAAAAAATCTTCTCTGCTTTCAACTAAATCTAAAGAGGGCATTTACATAGTGATTCTCTATCACTGAAAAGTTAGAATAACCAAGTAATACGTCTCACGTCCTCAATGTGGCACATTAGAAGTATTTCTAGGTTGTATTGATGCTGTTGATGATTAAAAAAAAAGTCAAATTATTGAATTCATGGAAAGATATTTTAGACATTCGAACAAAACTGAACATATTCAATAAATCTTTAGTTATTTCAATCCAGAGTTAGCCTGAATCTGTTATCACTTATTCTTTCTTCCAAGAGTCACATCTATGTTTGCTTAAAGACTAAAAGATGAATGGACAAAGGGGTTTCTCTCCTATTTTGTTTTCCAAGCAGACAAGGGTATTGACAGGTCTGCAACAAGGCTAGGCATTTCCCATGGGAGTCTACAGCAACAGCATGAAGATGAAATTTTTGACTGTGTCCCTATTTTACTTAATATAGATTCTTTTCTTTTTTTCTTTTCTTCTTCTTCTTTTTTTTTTCCTTCTAAAGAGAGAAGGAGAGAGAGAGCATGATGGGGGGTGGCAGGAAGAGGCAGAGGGAGAGGGAGAGACAGAATCTTAAGCAGGCTCCACACCAGTGCAGAGTGCCACCATGGGGCTCCATCTCACGACCCCGAGGTTGTGATCTGAGCTGAAATCAAGAGTCAGACACTTAACAAACTGAGATACCCAGGTGCCCCTTAATACAGATTCTCCTCCTACCTCTGTCTTCATGACCAGAAAATAGGCAACTCTATTAATAAGGAGAGTCAGCCCAGTATATAATTGGCACAGTATGTAGTTTGTATGAGAAAACTTCATCTTTGAAAGCAAATTCATCATATCCACAGTGCTCTCACCTAATCCAAGCATGGAGACAGCAACTGACGCTGACTGGAATCCAGCTTGTACATGTCCCCAAAAATAAGAATAAGGAAGTATTGGCTCTGTGCTGTCGGTAATCACAGTACCCACAGCTAATAGCCTTTGCAGTCAAGAATGAACTGATGGGGGAAAAAAATCTTCCTATTCCCTTTATTCTATGTCAAACAGCCTTCATTAGGTATTCTTGGTACCTAGCATATAACCCGAGGCATTGGAAGTGAGGGCCCCCAAACACTGACTTCTTACTACCTTGGAGGCCCAGAGGCATTACTGTTGACTTCCTAAGGCACCTAATCTTCCCCAGGGAGAGGTTTTCCCTTCTGATATACCAGCTGATGCCCTTATCTTAAAAACAACTAAGACTAATTCATAAGTCCTGGTAATAGTCACAACAGAAGATTTTATAATAGTCATGTGTGAAAAATAAACAGGTACTCCAATACTAATTTACTTAAGGAATAATACCGGAAACATTAAACATGAGAGTTTTGCTTTTAAATAAAATGTGGTTAATTTGATTACTATTTATTTTGGTTTTTGCCAGATTTCAATCAATTTTTATGGCAGGATTAAGCTTCGAAGTGGAGTGTTGTTTGTATGTATGTGTGTGAGTGTGTGTTTAAATAATGGAAGCACTTTTCCAACTTTACCATGGTTAACTAATGGCAGGTTAGCGTTGTAGATTTCGGATCTGTGTTGATCCTCAGACGTATTTATCCAAAATGCATGCACATTTAGGTCTGGGGTAGAATGACTAGGTATGTGTATTGCAGACTCTCATTAATTCATAACAGCTTAAATTGTGATTTTTATTTGGCATCCTACTGTGGAACCCAGTAGAGAATGCCGAAATGCTCAGCTAAACATTTTCAAATCCGTGACTCTCCATCTGGTTATTCAATCAGAAGAAAATCCCTGCAAAGAAAATCCTCTTCCTAAAGGCACCCCATTTTCCTGGCTAAGAATCATTCTGGAGAATTGTGAACAGTTTGCCTGGTTGTTCAAAAAGTTTATTTGCAGGAAAAACTAACACTATAAATATCAACAGCACTTAAAGGGAAGTGAAGAAAGAATTCCCTCATTCTGCATAATGGCAGGCTTGTTAGAAATGGTTACACATAGAAAATGGAACTGTTGCACTTATTATTTTGGAGAGCATTCTTTGAGAACTTCAAGTCACATAGCACAATCTCAAATAACTCTATTGACACAGAAGGAACAGCTACACTAATACTGTCATGTTCTAAAGGAAAAGTTCAAAGTAATGGTAATTTAGTACCTAACACCTATGTAAGGACTCCAAAAAGAAAAAGAAAGAAAGAAAGAAAAAAAAAAAGAAAGAAAGAAAGATAGATTGAAAAAAAAAATCTGCTCTAAACAAGAAAGCACATACTGAGGTTCCTGGAAAAGAATAAACTACCTGCATGGTGCCTGGGATTTAGCAGTCTGTCATAAACAGTTGTCAGATGAAGACTGGAATAGCCCATTCTTAGTTCATGGGACTTCTGTTCCCAACAAAAAGGTAGAGAATTAGCTTCCCACCTTAAGTAGTTTTTAACAGGGCCTTTTATTGATGTACTTTATTTGGGTTAATAATAGTTTAATGTGTTTTTCATTGCTTTAGTTCATTGGCTATCCCTGACTTGGAGAAGAATGGGAAAAGTAAACATTGCAATTATTTTTTTCTTTGTAAAAAAAGTAAGTCTATTTCCAATTAGAGAATATTGGATAAAAGAAGATTTCATGTGTATAATAATAAAAAAGTGATAGGAATTGTATGGGTTAGAAGTCACTGACTTGGCTATAATATTAAATAGAATAAACATCATGTATATATGGGATGTTGGAAAACACTGTTCTTTTAAATAAAAAAAAGTTTCTATAATTCTTTTATCATTAAATACAGAAAAACTTGTTTTTGAGAAACTCACCTTGATTCACTTAAAAGGAACTGTAACACGAGGTTGTAATTAATATGGCTCTTCCACCATCAATTCTTTCTTCCTATATATGCGTAATCATCCCTCCTTCGAGAGCTGCAATCTATTCTTTCATACTCTTGAATCTGGGCTGGTCTATGACTGCTTTGATCAATAGAACATGATACCTTTTGACTTCCAAGATTCGGTTGTAAGAAGACTTGTAACTTCCACCTGGTCTCTTGGAACATTCTCTCCGGTCGAAGCCAAGCACCATGTGCAAAGTCCAACTACTCTGAGAATGCCATGCTGTGAGGAAACCCAAGACAGCCATGTGAAGAGGCCTCTTGAGAGAGAAATGTCAACCAGTCATTATAGCCTGGCTCTAGATGTGAGTTAAGAAATCTTCTGATGGCTCTAGCCTCAACTGCATTCAGCTGCCCTCCAAGTGAGACTTGCCTTGCCTAGAGTATCAATCCCCAGAAAAAGGAGATATAATAAATGGCTGTTTAAAGCCACTAATTCTGGACATCAAACAAAATCAGTATTTGTGAACTTTCAGAATAATATTTAACATTCTATTACTGAATGTTTTTTTTTAAAGATTTTATTTATTTATTTGAGAGAGAGAGAATGAGAGAGAAAGAGAGCATGAGAGGGAAGAAGTCAGAGGGAGAAGCAGACTCCCCGCCAAGCAGGGAGCCTGATATGGGACTCGATCCCAGGACTCCAGGATTATGACCTGAGCTGAAGGCCGTCGCTTAACCAACCAAGCCACCCAGGTGCCCCTATTACTGAATGTTTTGAAACCTGGTGAGCTTTTAGAATAAAATAAGGTAGGAACCTAATGTTCACTATTCCACAAGTTGCTAAAATTAGAAAACTGAGAGTCACATTAAACTCTCCCCTTTCATTCAGTCCCCTCATCTAACCAATCTTCAAGTTCTCTATAATCCACCTTCCTAACATTGCTTAATTCTATCCACTCCTCCTCATCCACATTGCCACTGTCTTGCATCAGATTTGAACTTTTTTTTTTTTTAAAGATTTTATTTATTTATTTGACAGACAGAGATCACAGGAGGCAGAGAGGCAGGCAGAGAGAGGAGGAAGCAGACTCCCTGCTGAGCAGAGAGCCCAACGTGGGGCTCGATCCCAGGACCCTGGGATCATGACCTGAGCTGAAGGCAGAGGCTTTAACCCACTGAGCCACCCAGGCGCCCCTGAACTTTTTTTTTTTTAGGATTTTATTTATTTGTCAGAGAGAGAGCACAAGCAGGGGGGAGCAGCAGGCAGAGGGAGAAGCAAGCTCCTGCTAAGCAAGGAGCCCAATGCAGGACTCGATCCCAGGACCCTGGGATCATGACCTGAGCCAAAGGCACATGCTTAACCCACTGAGCCACCCATTTCTTGTTTAAATTACACAACTGGTATTCCTCCCTCAGACCGTCTAAACCTCCTTCAAATCCTCGTTCTATCATCTATAACCCAACCCTATATTTGTCCTGCACACCACCACCATAATGACGTTTTCACACCAAACTCAAGCCTCTCATCTTTCTCCCTAAAATCCTTCAATGGCCCTCAATAACTGTTACAATGAAGTTTAACTTCCTCAGTCTAACACATGAGGGCCTTCATGATCAAGTATCCTCCTATTTCTCAAGTCTCATCCCCATTTTTCAAAATTAAGCTAAAAAAAAAAAAAAATCACCTCTTCCAGGAAAATTTCCCTGAACTGGTCCATCTAATTTTGATACCTCTTCTCTGGGTTCCAGTGCACTCATCTGCTTTTCTACTTGTTAGTTCAGTGAACCTTGAGTTACTTTCTTGCTCTTCCTATTTAAAGTAAGGGAAGCTAGGGGCACCTGGGTGGCTCAGTTGGTTAAGAGTCCAACTCTTGATTTCAGCCCAAATCATGATCTCTGGGTGGTGAGATGGAATCTCCTCATCAGGCTGGCTCTCTCGCTAAAAAAAATAGTAATAATAATAAAGTAAGGGAGGTTAATATTAGGCCCTCAATAAATATTCCTTTAAAGAATAAATGGATTATTGAAAGACATGATATTCTCAATTATGCAATGAAAAAATCATAAATATCACTTCTAATTGTGAGTAAGAAATTGTTTCTCTGAGGAGGGACATGTAATTCAAATTAAAGTCAAATGAGACCACTTCTCAGAAGCGGTTCTCTTAGCAAGGATGAGATAGCTTGCCAGGTGGAGTGGAGAGCAGGGGTGTCCTTGCATAAGGAAGAGCCCTCCCAAAAGTGTAGAGGTGAGAGAGAAACAGAGAAGTCAGGAAGCATAAATAGGTCAGAACGGCAAATGCTTCATATTCCAAAGAGCAAAATGTGAGGTTGGTGTGATGGGCAGAAGCCAGAAGATGGGAGGCTCTGAGAAGGATGTACTTTATTGTGTAGGCAATGGGGAACCATTAAAAGATTTTAAGCAGAAGAGAAACCTTGGGGTTACATTTTAGAAAGCAGGAGTATGGAAAATTGATTAAAGGAGGGACAGAAAGCAGAGAGGAGCCCTCAGGAGTCTAATTCAGTAATTCAGGTAAATACAAAAGACATGGTATTAGAATTGACAGGATTTGTTAATTGACTGGCTATAAGGGATGGGCAACTAAAATGCCTCTCAGAATTTTACTCTGAGTCCTTTTGTGGATGGTAATGCCAAATTAAAATTATTTTACAAGGATTTCTGAGAATTTAATCATGCATTTTGAGCTAATTAGAAACATTGTGTAATATAAGGGGCATGATGTTTTCAAAGAGATGATTCTGACACTGATGTCCATTTGCCATTAAATAATCATGAAATTTGATTTTGGGGGGTTATGCCATGAATTCTCCATGGGATCCCAAAGAATCATTTAAACTTTCTATGCTTTGGTCTTGCAAATTCTTCCATACAAATAAAAAATATGTGCCTCCTAGATAATTCAATGAAGCAATTTAGAAGTCAATTTGTCTGTGTGGCAATTTCTGTTTCCTAAAGGTAAAATGAAATACGATCTTAATTTCTTCCTCTGTTAAAAAAATTTTTTTAAAGCAGAAGGTTTAAATGATTTCAAATGGCCCTTTCAGCTCTAAAGATCAATAGCTCCATAAGTCAGAACACTTGGTTGGAGCTACACTCAACCAAGATCAGTGGTTGATCCTCAACAAGAACCAAGGGATTTATGGTGGAGGTAGGTTGTCCTATTTAAGCACTTCCTGCTGAGTGAAGTAGTACTTCCTTTTATTTGTCTTAATAGTCCTCTGTTCTTTATTGTGCTACTTTTTAATGAGGTGTTTTCATTTGTTTAACAAATATTTATTGAGTGCCTACTATGCGCCAGGAACCACATTAGGTGCTGGAGGAAAAAAAATGAAATGAGACATGCTTCCTTTTGTTGCATTTTTTTTTTAATTGTAAACCATATTCAAGCCAAAATACATCATCTTATAAAGTAATATTTATCATGTACATGATCCTGCTCTAGGAACCATGCCAGGCTACCCCATTAAACTTGATGGGCCTGAGAATAGTAAAACTATACTCTGTATAATGTATTTATAGTATATAGCAAGGCAACAAGGTCCCTGGAGAAGGGGAGGCAGGAAAACTGAAAAATCATCATGAGTGCACTTGGAACTCACAGAACATTCGTAAGCTCCCTGACTACTTTGTGACTCCATTTCTTTACCCATAAAATGGAGATAATAAGGCCTACTTCTAATATTCCTCACAGGATATTATAAGGATTAAATCAGTAAAAGCACATGAAATACTCTGAGCTTTAAAAAAAGCACTAAATAAATATTAGCTATTGTTGTTTGGTAGCATTACATAAAATCACGTTAAAGTCAAAAGCCTAGTGTAGCTATTCTAATGGAAATTTAAATCCCAAGATGAAAGCAGCAGGAGTTGAATAACTAAAACCAGGATACACCCCTAATTAGCTCTAATTAGAAACTAAAATTAAAACTGGAATTAGCTGCATGACTGAGCAATGGTTTCTCATACAGGACAACTTACAACATATCTAGTTTGTGTCTATAAAGTTAGGAAGATGAGCAAGAGCCCCACCTGGGTTGACCACTCTTGGATTCTAAAAAATGAGCCTTCATCTGGTTTACAGCTTTCAGGGAGAAACTCCTAATTGGTAGGAATCATGCCTTCCTTGAAGGTTCTATTGCCAACTCTCTAGTGCCAAGTCAAGGATATTTCCAATACCAGGATATTTGATGCATGTCAGCCTCAACAAAAGAGGTTAATCAAGATTAATCTCAAGAGTTAATCTCAAGAGTTAATCTCAAGAGTTAAATCTTGAGATTAATCTTGATTGGTCAGCTGTAATGAAATCCCTTTGTCTCATTTTAAAAATTTCTTTATTTGTTTTTAGATGGAGGGGGAGGGGGTGGCAAGGGGGAGAGGGAGAGAGTCTTTAGCAGGCTCCATGCCCAGCTCGGAGTTCAACGCAGGGCTCAATCTCACCACCCGAAGATCACAACCTGAGCTGAAATCAAGAGTCAAACACTTAACCGACTGAGCCACCCAGGCGCCCCCAAATCCCTTTGTCTCTTCTCAAAAAGTCTACATAGGTTTTTAATCCAATGTTCTGTTACAAAATATCCAGATATTTTTTATTATATTTATTTTTATGTATTTTACTTTTATTATTGAAGAAAATTCCTCACAAAATGTTCTTGCTAAGATACTCAAAGTTAAAGCAGATACTATCACCAAACAGAGAAACTAAACAAATAAAACCTCCACCTGCCCCCACATTAGAACTATATCTAAGCTCAGCAAGAAGAATCAGGAAGCTGTTCAGTCCCTTCCTCTAGGTCCCAGGATGGAAATCTTCCTGATTAGGGAACTAACAGACAGCAATATTACGGTATTGCTTTCTCTTTCAGTGTCAGCACTGTAGATAAGAGGATAAAGGAGAACAGAGTGAGGTTTCCTTTTTCTTTTCACCTTATTCATGACAATTCTTTTGGTTACCAAACAAGGGAATGAATGGTAAGGGTGGGTGCAGAGATTTTTGGATCCAATAATCTACGACCAGAAGGTTCTCTGATGCTAAGCATAGCTGAAAAGTTGAAAGCAAGCCTTCAGGAACCACTTTTAACTACAATCCAGCGTTCAGGGAGAATGGAAAAAGGGAAAAGATTAGTTAGAAAAGTACCAAACTTTAAGTAGATTTTTAAGTTCCAAAATAGTGTTTCTAAAATCCATATGTGGTTAAACCCAAATTGTTTTAAAAAGAGGCTTATTTGGATAACAAGTGGAAATTACGTTATTATTAATCTTTTAGGACTGGAGTAGAGAACTGTTCTCTGACTCTCAGGCAAAGCAAATACTTTTTACTATTGATTATAATCCAGGAGACCTCACATACCTTTGTTGAAAGGTAAATAAAGCTCTTTAGGCAGGTGAATCTCTCTATAATTAAAGTATCTAAGCAAAAGCAAGCCCACAAATTCTAGTAAGTTACACAACTTTCTGAACAATACCTTCCAGTGTCTTAAAATTCTTAAGACTCAAATTCTCCCTTATACCAAATCTGTATCTATTTTGTCTTGGGAGATTAAAAAAACCTAAAAGTATGTCATCCCTTGGGAATTAACTCTTCATTTATATTAAAGCTATAAATCACCAACCACCAACCACTGACTGAAATTAATGATCCTAGTTCCTATGCCATTTCCACTTAACTTCCAATTCTCCCGGACCCACAGGATAAAAAGAAGGTGGTAGAACTCTCTGCTTTTAGTTTATAAAATATACTTGTTAAAATCCTCACTCTTGCTCTCTGATTAGATTTTACACACACACACACACACACACACACACACACACACACCCCTCAGCTGAGATTTTGAAACTTTTCATAAGCTTAGTGTCTTCTATTTCCAACACTTTGTTCAAGATACATTTATTAAGATTTGTTAAGCACCTACTATGCTTTCTATAAACCATTTCCATTTTAGTAGCCTTGCATTTTCATTTTTATGACTTTCATTCCACAAAATACTTCAAACAGCCTACCCAGCACTACCCCGGCAAAAGCAAGAAAGTAAGAAAGCAAGCAAGCAAGCCAGACCTAGCAGCTAAAACCTGGTGGTTCCTCATTTTTCTCCTGAGGGCTGTCACCAGGTTTCTCAGTAATTCTATCAGTATATTTTAAATGGGGAAGATAATTTAAGAGATTCCAGAATGCTCTCAATCCAGTCTTAATTCCTTCTTTTACCACTGCCACCTCCAAATGTCTATCCAAGATCCTAAACCCTTGAGCTGCTGTAGATTTTCTAACGGCCTGTACAATATCCAGAACACTGTTCTGGCTAAGCCTTGTAATGTTTCACAGGAATCTCCTAACGGGATAATTCCGAGTCATAATTAAATTTATCTATCCCTTACATCTTTCTATTTCAACTTATTCTGGCATGGAGCAAGCTGCGGCCAGGCAGGAGACTGCCTCAGAGCTTGACTTGAGAGGTCTCCCTGTTCCGCAATCCGGACTCAAATATGGTAACCACTTTGGAGGGGGTTCTCTTGCCTGGACTACGTGAAAGGTGGTGCTATGGTGCACACTCTAATTCTCTTTCTAGGTTAGTCCTGAGAACTAAACTATTTTTTAGGAGTAAACAGGTTCACATGGGAGCCACTGAATATCTACATTCGCCATGATGTTTTAGTGGATAGATCCACATTATTTCATTGTTGTTGTTTAATATCTGACTGATTAGATGGTTTAAGCTTTTCTCACTGACATCTCGTTGAATGTATCAGGCTGTAGCATATTTGAAACAGTATAAAACACTGTTTACAAATTTAGCAAAGACACCTGGGGAGCGGGGAACCCTCCAGCACTCTCATGGTAAATGTCTTTAATATCTAATTTGGAGATTCTGGCAAAAAACAAAAAAACAAAAACAAACAAAAAACCCCAAAACAACAAAAAAACAAAAACCAAACCAAAACCACCACAACAACAAAAAAACAAGTATGTATGGTCACAGATTTTTCATCTTCTCAATTTTAAATTTTGGAGTGTCTGTAAAATAACATCATCTTAAATTTTCTTTTAAAAGACACATGTATTTGGATACTCAAGGGCTACCTTACAGAATCCTAAAAATTTAAAGAGTAGACATTCTGCCGGGTTTCCATGTCTAGGAAGAAACAACTGGTTTCTAAGTAATGGGATAGTCACTCCAGGGTAAGTCATTTCACATTTCCCTCAACTACTGGTTCTGGGTTTTTATCTAAGAGTACTATCAGTTTTGCAAACCACAGGCCTACAATCACAGACGTTGAGAAAACCCCATCAGGGAAAATCAATCCTAGTCAGGCTAAAGAAACTCACATCTGTATTTCTTCCAAGCTGAATCACAAACAGTCCACACCCATCATGATCCCTCTTCAAATAATTTCTTCATTTACCTGTGTGGCACTTCCTGAACATAAGGAATGGGCTTGACTGGATGAGCTATTATCTCATTAGGATTTGTGAAGGACCCAAACAGACTGGAATGCTTTTCATGAGCCCCTCTCCCCACCCCCCACCCCTTCCCCCATCCCTACTCCATTTCCCAACCCTGGCCACCTTTTGTACTGTTTGCCTTTTCTCAGTTTCTGTGTTGCTCAAGGCAGATAGATAAGCCCTTTAAATGATTAGCACCACTCTGCATTAGCCTTCAAAGCCACTGACAATTTTTCCATGTTTGGTAACTGATTTGTGATAGAAGTGTTGACAACGTAGAGTGATAACTAAATCAGAGAGCAGAACTCAGAATAAATGGAAATCACCCCAAAGTTCTCTGGGAACATTTTCCTAAGGATTTCACCCACAGATCTGGTTCAGAGCATGGGTGAATTGTAAGACTAGATCTATTTTCATTGTTCTTTAACCCAAAGGAATACCAAGATTATATAGGTATAGGTATACATACTGGTTTGTTTGTTTGTTTGTTTGTTCAATTTCAATATGATAGTTTTGAAACAAATTTTATTTTTTTCTACTTTCTCCTTTTAGATTATCCAGAAGAAAGTCCTATAATCTCTAAATTTGATAGGCTAGAAGAATTACAAACTTTGATTTTCACTTAGGCTCCTAATATATACTTATGCAGGGGGAGACCAGAGCCTAACATTTTCTCTCCGCCCTGCCGTATTCATGCTTCTGGAGGTTCATTTATAATAGTGTAACTGGAGGTACAAGGACACTGCCAGAACTCTTCATATCGTACAACAAGGACAGATAGATATGACATTTCAGATCAAGAGACAAAAGAAAAAATAAAGCAAGAGAGTTCGCTAAATATTTGTTTCTGTTCAAAGCACTGCTAAGTTTTCTCTTGCGGGTTGATTGCCTGAACAACAGTCCTGTAGTTGCACTGTAGAAACTTCCACCCAACTACACTGGAATGATGCTGGAGGCACACTGTTCCACATTGCCTTGGGCGCCCAGAAGGAATACGGCCAATGAAAAGTCCCCAGAAGTATTGTACCCACTTGGGTTAATTTGGAGTGGACAGGAGTTCCCTGACTGACCTTTTTTTTTTTTTCCTTTCCAAAGGATACCAGACTGCAGTTAAGAATGCAGACACAAATAAAGCAAAAGGATAAACAAAAATACGTTTGCTTACCAACACTAAAAAAATGAATGACTGGAACAGACTTGTTGGGGCAGTGGAGTGGAGAGTGACACTAGTGTCCCTTGGACATGGGCTGCCCACTGGCAATCGCAGTGTGTAAATATTCAAGGACAGCAGTCAGTCATCCAATTCTTTCTACATCTACTAAGTATTTGGCACTGCTCAGGATGAAGGAAATACAGTGGTGGAGAGTAGAACAGAAAGGAAACCATGTCAACATAATTTTGGATCATGAAGGAAACAAACGAAAACGACAGGATAGAGTAACAGGGCAGAGAGAGGACAGCCCATCATAGATAAGGTACTCTATCAAATGGAAAAAGTACTAGTTGTGCAAGGAACCAGCAGAGCAATCCAGGCACAGGGCACCACAAACAGAAAGGCCACGAGGTAAGAAAGAATAGAAAATGCTCAAAAACGAAACTCATAGCACAGAGGAAAGAGTTTCTTTGTTGTTGTGTTTTGATGACTGAGTTTCTCATGGATAGCTGAGAAATAAAGAAACAAAAGTATAATGATGTACTATACAGTGGCTAATTGAACATAAGAAAAGAAAAAGAAACAAAAGTATATAATAAGAAAGTACAGGTTCACTAAATATATTTGATTTTAAAAACCACTTATTATTTCAGACATTTTCTGGAAAGAACACATTATTATTATTATTACTATTGTTATTGTAATTATTTTGGTGAGGACTCAATATAAGGTTTGGCTGGTTTTTCCCTTGAGTGCTCAGGAAAATGTATGATGAAGTCTACATTGTTATTCTTGATTTAGATTATTTCCTCAGACATCCCCACTGAAAGCATGTTCTTAGCTACATACCCACTATGGCACCCTTTCTTCCTTCATCTTTCTTAAAGAAGCCTTCTCCCAGGGACACCTAGACGATTAAAATTGACCCACGGATGCCAACAAACCAAGTCCCCGTGGCCCAGGCTGGATGGCGCGCAGGTCTCTGACCAAGTCTCCTGATCTAGGACTCTCATTAGTGGGTTTACTTGATGCCAGACACTCTTCCCACGGGAAAGATCACTGTGGGTTGGGATGCAGCGCTGTTGGAGACTGTCCAGCTCTGGACAGCATTAGAGGGGCAGCGGCATAAGGATTCTTGTCATTTCTGTGTCACCCTCTTCTCAGCCTGCAGCCCACTAAGGCTTCGTCTATACATGGGATCAAATAGGCTTTCTTCTGCTTGATTGATTTTTTCCAATACATAATAACAAACGATTGCAAAACAATCAACTGGATCACTGCTCAAGCGATTCAACTTGATCGCCAAGATCACATCTGGTTATTCTACTCGTTGTAATGACCAAACAGGATCAACCCTGAAAAAAATTTTGGTTCCTTAGCAATCATTTAATCTCATAAACTTCTAAACAAAAACCTGATGAAAAACAGTCAAGCTGGGATGTGTCTATTCGGTATGGCTTATATGATGAATAAAACACAAATTTATAAAACACACATCAGAAACCTATTTTTCTCATTGCATTATTGAAGTAGAACCACCTGTAATATATTCAGATTTAACCTTCTCGTGCTTTAGATAATAGTTATTTGCTACTTTCAGCTTGTGTTTCTAAAAAGTTTTATGTAAACCAAAATTTTACAAGTCTAATCATATTTAAATACATTAACAGAATTTACTACTTAAAGTATCAATCGGTAATCAATGAAATACTCTCAAACACATCTTTCATGTAGAGCTGGAATTTCATACAACAGATTTTTGCTTCAAGTGAAGTTTCGTTGCAAAATTCTGTGTTTCCCGGATAATTTGTAACAATTTTTAGTAAACCCAAATTTGTGGTCAGACTCATTTATGGAAAAACACAAGAAAGCAATGTTTCCTTATTTAAAAGAAAAGAGGGGGACATCTTGTTCTTTTTTTTAATCCAGTAAGTTGGAACCAGAGGGGGAAAATGTAAATAGTTCTTTTTCATGCATATTTCCTTTCATGAGGGGTTTGACTGCAATATGACTGAAAAGAATATATTCATGAGCACTGCTTGTTAGGACAGCATTTCTGTCAAAGGGCTCTGTCAAGTAAACACAACTTATGTCCCTCTTTCTCATACCCATACTTTTCTTGTTGTCCACCTAAATCTTTTTGACATAGCACCTCTAGGTTACCTGGAGGTCTCCCAAACCCCCGCCCGTCTGCTTTCTCACACCTTCTTCACTAACAATCTTCCTAACAATCTGCCTCTTACTGTCCTGTGTGAAGAAAAAGCCTTCTTTAAAAAAGTGTATTTTATATTAAAAAAGATCAATGAATTATTTAAGGGGAAGCATTCAATATTTATAAATATATATAAATAAGTTGTATATATACAGTTCTACTTGTGTTTTCTTAATCTCACAAAAGGAGAAAAAAATGAATTCAAAAGACACGGGAAAAACTTTGAATAGGCACCATTAGCAACACTTAAGGAACAAAATCTTCAGTGAATGAGTAGAGAACATGGACAATTTTGCCCCTAATGTGAACTGTAAGAAATAAGGAAGTCTGATTATTTTGCATTTCTTTTTTACATGCGGGGTCCTTTCTCACTTGAGACTTTCCTAAAACAGATCTGTGCCTCCCTTAGTTCTTCACTGTGTACTGAAGCTGACTTTAAAAATCACCTTAGCTATGTACACATCTACTTTCCCACATAGTTTTAGAGAAAGAAAATTTAACAAGAAATTTTAAAATGTGTACTCTAAACTGTTTGTTGCAAAAGTTTCATAATTACGTTTAAATTTAGTCAACTTCAAACACTCTCAGAAGTACCTTTGAACGAATATATTAAAACGTTATTTTCCCACACAGCTAAGCTAGTGTGGAGTTGAAAAAGAAAAATATATTTGAAACCACTGACATTTTTTTCATTCGGTTTCTTCCAAATTTGAAGGAGTGAAACTACATTAATTTTAGCTTTTTAGTCAAATTTTCTCTAGATTGAAAAAAGAAATGTATTAATCTGAGTGTTATATTGGCATTTTTAAAGAACAGTTGAGTTATAACCCAAAACTCCTAAGGAGTTTATGGTGGAAACAACAGCATTTTAACTATAAGCGCACGACTGGTGTCCTTTTACCGACGCCTAAATCAAACACAGAAAAAAGTGATATGTTACCAGGACACCCAGGGCACTTTCCTTTAATTGCCATATATAGTTAATAGTCTGATCTTTATTTTATTTTATTTTTTTTAAGAAAATAAGTTTCAAAGTTGCAAGCAACTCAATTACATAACATCTTCCCATGCAACATATCAGAAACAATGAATTTAATCATTCTGTGGTCTGGGTTGAATTCAACGCCGAAATCTTTTTATTGAACTTCACAGCAACAAAGAATTTCAAACTTACAGATGACCATCTTTGAAGTTGGATAGAAGCCTGACCATACTGTGATTGTCTGATACTGAAAATGGACAAAGTACAGAATACAGTATTCCAACCAGGATTTGGGCTGATCTGAGAAACTCGAGAGAAGTACTGTGAAGGAATTACAGATATAGAATGACTGGATAGGTCATTTGATCTTGCTTCTGAGACTGAACTTAAAAACCTCTGTTTCAGATTAAACAGCACTTCATTGTTTTCCTTTTTCTTTTTTTCTTAACACAAAAATACTTCTACAGATTAAAGGGGTGGAAATAATAGAGTTCTGCAGTGTGTATGATATCTACGTAGGTCCCAAAAGTTACTGAAATTTGAATAATCCATGCTTTGCTCAAAATATTGACACTAAGTAGCATCAAACCAAATTCTGGGAGCACACAGTGATCTTTTCGATCATGTGTGTGGTCAGTAAGAACAGTGATCCTACCCAATAATAGGCCATAAAACAGAGGAAAGAAATTGTCTCACGTTTTTAGAAATCAAGCTTTCCCATTAGCCTAACATACAGTTTAAACAGTCAACATTTCATGGCTTTCATCATTTTCAAACATGCTGCACAAAATTGTACAGAGAATGTTCTGAGTATATATTGACATTTAAAATAATAGGAACCAACAGCAACAACAATACTGACTGTAGCTTAAACTTACATTAAGATAACTATATCACATACATTTCAAATTCATAGAATTTTGGTATAAATATTGAATCATTCAGTTCCCACCATTTAAATAAACACTTTCACCACATTAATATGGATTTTGCTGGTATTTTTAAGGTAGAAGGTCTGTGGTATATGTTGAGCTATGGCATGGAATATTTTTATTACATTTTCTTATACAGTTTAGGATTTACAAAATTAAATATAACACACAAAATAATTTTACATGCTATTCTTTATTAGTATTTAAAATATTAACTGCTAATTATTAAAAAATTTAAGTTTTATTTTAAGAAATAAATTGAAAAATAAAAACCTTAAGAGTAGGTAAGCACTGAATACTTAAATGCATAATTTTTGGGAACTGTTATACACAAAGAATGTTATAGCTGGCAGAAGTGCAAATATGGTAGAATTATCTTCATTTTGAAAAGTACAAGCATTTTCAAATAAAGTTTAAACATAATTAGATGAGGCAAAACAAATGATACATCAAATTACACTTACAACACTAAATGAGAACTAACTGTATCAGTTGAAAAATTAATTCCTGAATAACAAAACTGGTAAAAATCTAAAATTTTGTTCTTATTTTTTAAATATATACCACTCCACTTTAAATTTATTTATATTATTTTGGCGGTTACTCATTTTTTTTTTTTTTACAATTAATACTTGCTTATAAGCAAAAGTTTGGACTAAATATTAAAGATCTTGCTTTCAGAGGACTTAAATACATCATACCTTGAATAGTTTTTGAGACGGAAATTCCTAGCCTTAGAAAGCCAGTCTAATGAGAATATTTTTGGTCCAATTTAGTCAAAATTACCAAACCAAACCAACCAACCAAACAAAAATACACCATACATGCAAAGTCCACGTTATTGAGGCTGGAGAACTGGCTGAAATAACTCTCCAGAAATAAGCACAAACAAGGAGCAGAGCTGTGCTGGCACCTAGTGGAGAAGGAGGTGGAAGAGTCCTTTACCTTGGTCTCAGAGACATGTTGGGGAAAAAAAACCAAAACACATTTGAATTATTTTAATCTATGCTTTGTATCACATACATCTGAAAATAAGATCAATGCAAAGTATCTTGGGTAATTCATCCTAAGTATACAACCAAATGCTATGATTTTCATTTCCTGCAAGGACAAAAAGAAAATGTGGAGAGATGGGGGTGGCAGAGAAGAACCAGACCAGCTGTGGTGAAAAATATAACGTAGTAAAAACAAGGATTGTGCAATTTTCTTTTCCCTTGATATGTTCTGCCAAACCTGGTCACAGCAGTCTATTATCCGTCAAGCAAAGAATCTTTGTAAAATCAAGTGATGGGCTATTTGTTAAGTTATGTCTGTATTTGGGATATAAATCACCAAACACAACTCACACGTACCTCTTAACATTAAATTTGGAATTTTCGAATGTCGATATTATGTGCAGAGGTATTGTGGTTTTTTCTGCATTGTATTTTTCAGTATCAGGGCAAATTTAAATTTGAGCCTTGCCTCCCTTCCTTACCTTTTGGGACTGGGGAAAGGTGTGGTTCTGGTGGAGAGCTTCTACCTTAGAAGGAATGAGTCCCCCATTCAAAGTGATCAAGTAAAGGCAGAATTACTAGTACTCGCCAGAAAGAGTCATTCATCAGTTAGGTTCCCCAAGTGACTTCTGTGTTCCCTTCCAATTGTGAAATTCTATGATTTCCTAAATAATTTTCCACATTGGGAAACAGACTTTGGTTCACTATCCCTCTAAGTGTTACAAAGACTACATCTATACCTTTACTTCTTGGTATTCCTGGAATGATTAGTAATTTTTTTTATGATGGAGACACAGAAGGGTCAAATCATACTAAGGTCAAACCAAGACTTATCTTGTGATATTAGAGTCAAGTTTTCCATAACTGAATACTGAAATGGTTTACTAAAATACAAGTATACTCCATTATTTACTCTAGAACTGCTTTCCTTGATTAAGCAGCTGCATTGTTTTTGATAGCAGGTTTAATTTTTTAAAAATTAATATTTATTTATTTACTTATTTATTTGGGAGAGACACAGACAGTGAGGGGGAGCAGGAGCAGGGAGGAGAGAGAGCAGGGCTTGATTCCAGGACCCTGAGATCATGACCTGAGCCAAAGGCAGATGCTTAATGACTAAGCCACCCAGGAGCCCTGTAAGTTTAATTTTTAACTACTACATGATGAAAGACGTTCATATATACATTCTTGTCTATTAGTAAGCTTTTTCTCATCTTTAATCATGGAGCATAACCTGTTTTCATCCTATTATATTAATTTGATATTTCATACCTAATCATGTGCCTAATGCTTATTCTATATACTTTACTCTTGCTCAACTTTAAAAACAATTATTTTATCTAATATAATTTGGTTTGTTTCATTTTGTATTTTAGACATCTAGAAATTTCTGTCAGAGTACATGAATGAACTTTTCCAAAGTATCACCCTGTTGGAGGGCTGTTTCTGTCCGTCAAGGTTCCTGCTTTGCTGCATATACAACAAGCTCAAATGTTCCTTGTAACTTTGGGTTTTGGGAGGTTTTAGGGAACTGTTGGATAACCCAGTGATACAGTTCCCTTTGGTTCCATGCAGTTCACACAGTACCTAACCCAGGACTTAGAAGCAAGAAATCAGACTTGTGTCCTAGACTTCCTGATTCTGTTTTCTAGTTAGCAAGTAAGTAATCTTTGTTTAAAAAACTGGCTAGAAAACCTCTTGGTAATAACCTTGATGAATTGATAGAGAAAAGATACAGTAACAGGCTTTTACATTAAATATGAAATCACCACTACTAAATTTATAAGAGACTGAATAAAAGGGCAAAAACAAAACTGATAGGTCCAGGTCACTGGCAAGAAAAGGCTTTCTTCAAAGGATACCCCAATTCATTTCCTCTGGAATCCCAAATTCACATAAATACAACCTCTGCCCTAATCCCATTCCAGTCACATCATAGAGCCACAGGGTCCACCTCTATTTTTTCAGGTAATCTTGCTGAAAACTGACCAGAGGTTTAGGATTCCTTTCCCAGTGGGCCAAATGCCAGAATCATGTCCTGAACCCTGTCCACATGTAGAACCCTGGCCCAGTGTACTGTGGGACAAGGACAAGAATGAACCAGAGCAAGAGCCTGCCATTAGTGGAAGGGGAAAACATGCAGATATATAGCAGAAAAATAAAAATCCATAGCTACAGTGTACTCAGACAGTTATGAGACTTCAGAAGAAGGAAAATGCCTTCAGCTCCGGATGTGGAGATGGTGTGAGGAAGACTTCCTAAAGGAGGTAACTGTGCCTGAGGAGATAGTTAGCATTTGAGAAACCATGATGGGAGAAGAGCAAACTATGTACGAGGACACACTGCAGATGGAGACGGGATCTCTTCTCCAGCTCAAGCTATGTAGCCTGAAGAGAAAGCCATCTGTCAGAAGGGTGGGGCTCCAAGTGGCCCGCTCCGTCACAGGCAGGAACAAGTGATGACAACCGCCCCATATAATACACAGGGAAAAGCACTGCACATTTGTAAGGCATTTCTAAGCTCGCAGAATTTACCTGTGGCCTCCCTAGCAATGATAGATTGCACTTTTTTCTCTTTGTCCCAGCCCCTTCGGTCTCCTACCATTTTTCAAGTACCATGAGCATTACTTCAGAAGCCAAACCAACAAAACATGGAACCCAGACTTAGTGCCCTCAAACTAGGTCTACTGCATGAAGCTGATTCACCCCACTTACGTTTTTGTTGTGTGAATCAATTCTAATTTTCAAACTTAAATATATTATCCCTTACCACCATTTTTTTCTTTTCAAACTATCCCTGGAATAGTTCCTAAGAAGATGCAAATCATTTTGTTTCTCCAGAGTCATTTTTCTAGGAGTGCCTTTACCAGTCAAGCTTCTAGGACAACCAAAACCAAAATCTAAAACTAAACCAAACAAAAAAATCTTATTTCCTCTGACCCAGATTACTAGTTTTTAAGTTCTTCAGGACTACCTGTGAGTGTAAGCAGAGGTAGTGACTCATTCCCCCCTGTAAAATACTCCCATAATGATTTCAAAACTACTGGGTAATGGGGAAAAGTTCTCTCCAATTAATGAAGAAAGTGAGAGACATTGGAGTTAGGAGTACTGCTACAAAAGGAGATAGAAATGTGAATTGATATCAGGTACCCAAGTGACAGATCTCATTTTTAGCCTGTTTAAAACATTTTTAGCCTGTTTAAAATTTCAATGATATGATCCAGCAAATCCACTTCTGTGCATCTACCCAAAAGAGCGAAGAGCAGGGACTAGAAGAGAGGAAACAACCCATGTGTTCATTGACAGATGAACAGATAAGCAAAATGCAGTATAGCTATATAATGGAATATTATTCAGCCTTAAAAAGGAAGGAGATTCTGATATATGCTACAACACAGATGAATCTTGAGGATATCATGCTAAATGAAACAAGCCAGTCACAGAAGTGCAAATACTGTATGATTCTACATATATGAGGTACCCAGAGTGATCGAATTCATAGACACAGAAAGTAGAATGGTGGTTGCCAAAGTCTGGGAGGAGAGGAAATGGAGAGAGTGATTGTTTAATGGAGACAGAGTTTCGGTTTTCATGAAGGAAAGAGTTCCAGGTATGGATGGTGGTGATGGTTGCATGATACTGTGAATATACTGAATGCCACTGAACTTCACACAAATATGGATAAGATGGTAAATTTTATGTTATGTCCATTTTGTCACAATAAAAAACATACCAAATATTATTCAATAAGAAAAAAAGTTGGAAAAAATCCCCAAATTTCACCATTCAAAATCTAGAAGAGGAGTTTGAACATATGACTATAGGCAAAGTAGCAACATAGTCTCTAGATCTATGATGTACCTATATTGTGAATAATTTTCATGCTTCCATTAATGCGAGAGAAAGACATCAGGTGAATTAGTGAATACCTCCAGGATGTTGTGAATATAAAAATAATATTAGATTCAGAACAAGAAACAAGCAGAGTGATGGTATAAGTTATAAATAATAATACATGAAATGAGTTTACAAATGTAAATTTACTTCTTTATTTTTACACTATACTAACAATAAAAGGTTTCTTATTAAAATCCCAGTTAAAAGCTTTCAACAGGATCTTACAAATTATAGGTGAATTTAAGAATCAAGTCCTTTTGCTTCTCAATAATATCTGTATTTACTAGCCACTAGCCAGTATTAATGTAGGAGGAAGAAAGCGTGTGTGGTTATTTTAAATGTAATTCATTAAGTTCAATTAGAGGTACCATAAATAAATTCATATTTTATCAGCTACTAAAGCCAATCAATATATAACCACATAGGTAAATAGTAGCAATATTAACTCCAGCAAAAGCTCAGCATTTGTGTTTTTAAATCTTTCAATGACATTAACATGGGCCCCCTAAAACTTCTATTTTATACATGCATCTGCCTGCCTGGCATAATCGGCATTAAGAAAAAGACCTGTTGAATACTGAATAGGTGAAATTTTTCTTCCATAAATCATTATTTCACATGTGTTGTCACAATTCTCAAATGTCTAATTAATTAAAATCCAAGTAACAGTTGGTTTTCCTCAACAACTGTCCAGCCTAGCAGCCCAGTGAAAGATGGCCACCCCTGTAATCTTAATAATACCTCTAGGCTGTCAGCGTGTCATGGCCTGAGCATGAAATCTAACCTGACAGATAATGGAAATGAGCTATTAACACAAACCAACCTGTGCATGGGCCATGTTTTAATATTTTATATGTGTTTATTTGGCAGAATATTGCAACTTTTTTTTCAGTCTGTGTCATTATAACCCCATTCTAAAAATGATTTTGCTTTCATAATAGAATATATATATACATATATATATATTTTTTTTTAAATGTTGACAACTTACTATTCCATTCCCTCCAACCCTCCCCACTCCACCCCATGTGCTCCACAAACGTTTCTAAAAGTTACTTAGTACTTTACTATTAGGCTGTTTGAACTCTCACCTTTCGAAACAGCCCAGAAGTGATAATGAAATGCATAAAGGAATAGGAAAGAGAATCCAATTACATTTACCTGCATAGCTCAGCTGCACACCAAGTAACAATAAACAGGCATTCTTAAGTCACAGCATTTCACTGGAAATGGGGCAGAACTTGTGTATTTTAACAACTTTTTACAACTAGTAACCACTACAGCATTTATTTTACTTTCTCAAAGAAAACCAGAGAAGGTTCATAATTTAAACTAAAGGGTCTTTCAGCCTTGAAGACAAAAGGCACTTCTGCTTAGCACCTGAGTAATAATGTGGGATGTGTACAGGTGAATTAAGAAGACTGGATTCAAAGATAGCTTGTCTTTGGCCTGAAACATATGACTCCTTTCCAGTCTCGCAATCATTTATTATCCAGCAAAGAAAGGCTAGGTTTTTGCTCCACAAACACAGTGGTGGTCCTCAGCTTATGATGATTTACTGTGTCTACTCTGAAATGCATGACACAGACTGTTCCAAAACGGCCTCTCTCATATACAGACACACACATCTGATGATATTTTAGGTCTGATTTACTCTTGCGCCAGTAAAACCAGAGAGCTTTGGTCACCTGCACATATTTTCTCTCTCAATTGTGACACCGAAAACACATTTTAGGGGGTACTTTATTTTAAACGATATATATCTGAACATATATAGCAAGAGCATCTCAGGTTTTATTGGGTTAGTAACCTGATATTCATTTTTCCTCTTAGAAGGGACTGTTTTGAAAACTTTGAGGAGTATTACACCCAAAACACATTTTAGGTATTACTCTATTTCAAATAATATGTAGTGGAAATAAATAGTTAAAGTTTCTCAGAGAATGCTGGATTAGTAACTAGATATTTAGTTTTCCTCTAAGAAGGGACCATCATTACTAAAAAAGTATGAGCATTTTACAAGAGCACTGAAAAAATATATAGTATTTCTTTTTAAAGATTTTATTTATTTATTTGACAGAGAGAGATCACAAGTAGGCAGAGAGGCAGGCAAAGAGAGAGGGGGAAGCAGGCTCCCTGCAGAGCAGAGAGCCCGATGCAGAGCTCAATCCTAGGACCCTGAGACCATGACCTGAGCCAAAGGCAGAGGCTTAACCCACTGAGCCCCCAGGCACCCCAAAAAATATATAGTATTAATGAGAAGGAGCTTTAAGTCTATTGGAAGTTTGAACACATCAGTCTAGGAATCCTGGTTGTGAGGTGTGCAAGTATGACTTCCAATCTATATCATGCACATATTTAATTCTATACCCAGCCATAAGTACTGCCTTATGTATGACATATCTAAGATGTGCAGAATACATATTAAAGTCAAGGCTTCAATTTTTAAAATTTGCTATCCTATTTAGCTAGGATGCTACAAGTCAGAAAACAATAAACTTTTAAAGTTATCTGGTATATAGATTGGTACACTTTCCTCGGATTTACACAGTAGCATGAGTTCTGACACTAAATTAGAATACAACTGGATTCAGTTAAGCTTGCCATTCTCGGGGAGGATAAGTGACAAATCCATCACAGCTAGTTTGGCATAACTGATAAATCTGCACTCAAAGAAAACTATTCTGTAGTCATGAGACAAAAAGAAGTAGGAAAAAACTAATGAAGAATCATTTCATAAAAACCTGCTTGAAGATAACAGATGTAACTTGATGTACAGTAGAGCATAATTTAATAACCAATATTGAAAGACAGAGTAAAGTTAGTCCAAGGTATCCAATAGTGATGAAAAGCTTGCCTTTCTAATGCCATAGGTCTAAAGCTGTGCAGCCAATATGACAGCTACTAGCCTGAAGTGGAAACTGAACGCTTGAGATATGGGTCGTCTGAATTGAGATGTGCTGTAGGTATAAAATAAACACCAATATTAAAAAGTTGGTATTAAAAACAGACTATAAATATCTCATTAATATTTTTAATTGATTACATGTTGGTAAGTTAATATTTTGAATTAATTACATTAAAGAAAAAACATTATAATCAATCTCACTTTTTCCTTTCTACTTTTTTTAATGCAGCTACTTGAAAATTTGACCTTACATATGTGGTTTGGATTATATGTCTGTTTGACAACACTTGATCTAAAGGATAAAGTCTCAAAATGTGAAAACAGTTGAGAACTGACAAATAAAGCAATGGTTACAGAATTTGCTGTAGATTCGATCAGAGGTCAGTGTCCATCAATTCAACTTTCTTTCCATAAGCCTATCATGAAAGAGAGACAGGGATTTTTCTCAATCACCACAATTAGAAGTACTCTACTCTGAGTTTCAAAACCCTTTTCTCATCTTTTGAGATGAGAAATACATGTAAATACATATATTTACATATATATATTTACATATATATATGTAAAGTATATATAAGTATGTATATATCAAAGTTGTATAAGTATGTATATATCAAAGTTTCATATATATATGTAAATATATATATATTTATGTAAAACTTTGATCATCACCAAAGTCATCTATGTAACTGTCTTCACTCTCTTCATTCTGTTGGTGGACACATACCCTAAGACATGCCTTTTATGTACTGTTAAATTTATATGTAGGTACTGTTAAAATTATATGTATGTATTTCAAGGAAGATTTTAAAATTCATACCATGCAAGAGGATAAATCAGTTAGAAAGTGAACAAGTGTGTAAACCAAACCAATTTAAAACAAGTTTTAGGGGCCCCTGGGTGGCTCAGTGGGTTAAAGCCTCTGCCTTTGGCTCAGGTCATAGTCGGAGGGTCCTGGGATGGAGCTCCGCATCGGGCTCTCTGCTCAGCAGGGAGCCTGCTTCCCTTCCTTTCTCTCTGCCTGCCTCTCTGCTTACTTGTGATCTCTGTCTGTCAAATAAATAAATAAAATCTTTAAAAAAAAAGTTTTAGGGGTGCCTGGGTGGCTTAGGTATCTGACTCTTGATCTCAGGGTTATGAGTTCAAGCCTCATGTTGGCTTAAAAATTAGAATAGAATAGAATAGAATACGATAAATAAAACAAGCTTTAAACTTGTCTTTAAAGCACAGTAAAAGTTAAGTCACCTTTCACATGAGCTCCAGTATTCTTTCTCAGGAATGTGTCACCCCTTCCCCTTTCCCCTCTACCATCCCTCATTTCCATAATCTATGGGATCAACTTTTTTCCTTAACAAAACTTCTACTTTTACTTCTTATTGTTATTGCCATTACGCCGTTTAAATTTATATATTAATGCTTATTTCTAGATACCTATGTTCTGAGAGTCTGAGTTGAGTTGAGATGTTAAATGGAAAACAGGATAAAGTGGAAATCTACCCACCATCCTTGAGGATACTACTCTTCCCTTCAGCACCGGCTGAAGCATTTTCCAAAGTGGCCAATAGATAGCAACAGGTTTCTTAAAAAAAAAAAAAAAAAGTGGGAGAAAATTTTGAGTTAAATATAGTTAAGTAGCTTTCTTTTCTGTAGTACATCTCAGAAACTTTAATATGCTAACGAAAAATCTCACTCTCCATGAAACAGATGCAGTATGTAGAGTTCTCAAAACCCATTTAAACCATGTAAATCCTATTCTCACAGAGCATTTAGGGTTAAATGAGGTCATGGGGTGGGGCTCTAATCTGATAGGACTGATACCCTTGTAAGAAGAAGAGACACCAGAGATTTCTCTCTCTCCAAGGTACATTTGAGGTCACAGTGAGAAGGTAGCTCTCTATAAGCAGGGAAGGGAGGTGCCACCAAAAACCAACTGTGGACTTGATCTTGGGCTTCTGGTCTCTAAAACTGCAGAATATAAATTTCTGGGGACGCCTGGGTGGCTCAGTTGGTTAATTGTCTGACTCTTGATTTCAGCTCAGGTCATGATCTCAGAGTCATGAGACTGAGCCCCATGTCAGGCTCTATGCTGGGTGTGGAGCCTGCTTAAGAATCTCCCTCTCCCTGGAGCCCCTCTCCCAAGGAACTCTCTTTCTCTCTTAAAAAGAAAGAAAAGAAAAGGAAAGGAAAGAAAGAAAAGAAAAAAAGATAGGAAGAAAGAAAGAAAAGAAAAGAAAAAGAAGAAGAAATTTCTGTTATTTAAACCACTGGATCTATGGTATTTTGTAACTGCCACCCTAGCAGACTAATACATGGATCCTGTCATATTTTCGGGGATGCAAATAGTGAATAGACACAGTCCCTGGCCACTAGGAGTTTGCATTCTAGTTCATGGTAATATAGGAAACATTTTCTGCTGTTAGACTAATCAATTGCTTGACTTAAGGTCAGCAACAACCTACGCTACAACTTAAACTCTAATTTACATTCTCATTGTAGGGAAAAGTCAAATTTATTTGTTTTGTAAATTCTTACTTAAAGAAATGGGCCAATTGGACCTCCTGCCTCTCTCTCATTTTCTGGAAAAACTCGGAATTCCAGGAATCAGAGCCTGAGTCCGTTCACCACTGTCATACAGCATGGAAAAGATATTCCAACTAGACAGCAAGGAAAGAAAATTCCACCACAACAGCTCTACAGGAGACCAAACACAAGGCTCCATAACCTAAACTAAAGATTTCCTCAGCTTTGGTTGCTTAAGCCACACTATGAGCATTTTCTATTCCTGAACTGTCCAGAAAGAAAATGGTGGCAATCCAAAGTCAACCCCATCTACCCATACACTACATAGGCAGTCCTCTCTTGGTCTCAGAGACAATGTATTGGTGGCAAAGCTGTACACCATGATATTCCCCCTCTCCTTTCAAATTGCACAGAGAGCAATAATTTGTTTCACCTCTTGCCATTAAAAAAACAAAAACAAACAAACAAACAAAAAACAGCTAATTGTTACCAAGACAGATAGCCTATTTTTAAGCAATCAATAATTGTGTTCAGAAATAATGTGTTCAGGGGTTAAGCAATATAACTTAAAACAGAGTGAGAACACATAAAAATAACTTAGGGAATTGGGGAACTGCTGACTAGTATTTCTAATACTCTTTCCAGGGCACTGTCTCTGGATTATTGCAACTGTCTGCATCTCAGATGTCAAGCTGTCTATTAACATATAGACCCTATGAATTACTTTAGCTATGTTAGTGGAACAAATAAAAGAAATAGGACGTTCCTCTCTCTACCCACAAACCTGTTCATTAAACAGTCATTTATTTTGTCTGAATATTTGTGCAAGAAAGAAAGTTTTCTTGCAAAGAATTGTTTTGCAAAAGCATCAACAAATAATTAAAATGTAGTAATATTAAAACAACTCAATTGCTATTAAAATGATACAGTGTATGTGGTGCCAGGATGGCTCATCGGTTGAGCATCCAAATCTTGGTTTTGTCCAACTCTCAGGCCATGATCTCAGGGCCATGGGGTAAGGCTCAGTGCTCAGCAGGGAGTTATTCCAGATTCTCTCTCACCCTCTCCCTCCCCACACCCTGCATGCACACTTTCTCTCTCAAAATAAATAAATAAATCTTTAAAAAAAAAAAAGATGATATAGTCTAAAACTCATTATATCTTCTTGAAAAAAATCACTTCCCTTCTCTAGGCCTCAATATCCTCAAACTTGAAATGAAGGGAAAAGTTTATTTGATCTCTAAGATACCCCCAAAAGCCATGACTGAATGAAAAGTTATTTCTTGAAACTTAAATTAACTGTAAAGCTACCTTTAAAATCCCATTCCTTCTTAACAATATTTTGTAATTCTAAATTTTAGGCAAATCGTGGCACACTAGGAAAACAGGCTAGTTCTACTTAAAATTTAGCCATTGCAAAACTATCCAGTGGAGCTATGGCTTTTATTTGAAGCACAAAAAAGCAAAACAATGCCAACTGTGTGCTACTATTTTTAGAGACAAGGCCAGTCTCTTGGAAGGAATGAGTCTGAGATTTGTACAAATAAACTATGTGTGTGCTTGCAAAAAAAAAGTTAAAAATTTTTTTTAATATTACCGTACTTACTCACATTATTTTAAAATACTCTGTCTTGTGATTATGCTAAAATGGGCATTTTGGTTCCAGTGCAGGGTAAATGACCCCATTCATGATATACATATTGCTCTTAATTCCAGTCTGTACTGGACATGCCTAGGACCCAGTGGCAGTGGGGCTGTGGAGCCTAGCCTTTTCGTTTGGATATTTACTGCCTGCGTACACTACAGTCCTGGATGTGAGACTTGTAATCAACTGCTTACATTTCCAGACTTCCACCATGGGTACAGATCACAATGAGGGAAACTCCTGGCTTTTCAGATGAGTGGTAGATGTTAGGAAACCTCTCTAGGCCAATGATTTTTTTAAACAACGAAGCAGATGAATTTGGAGCTTTTTTATGATTAGGATAAAAGCACAAACAAATGCACTTATTGCAGAAATACATCTCACTGAGGCAGGAATTAGTCCATGCTGCAAAATTTTCTGTTCCTGATATTTAACCAGGATCAATTCTTTGGTAAGGCCCCCCCCGGGGTTGACAAAGAAGACAAGTAAAATGCTTGCCAAAAAGTCTGTTCAATGGTGACTTTGGGAAGGTACTTTCCATTCTTTAAACCTAATTAGACTCTCAGATTGTCTACTTCTTGGGGAAAAAAAGCTGCCTGGATTTAGTAGTTTCTAACTATTGCCAGAATCTGGAAAACATGGAAACCAAAGCAAAGGCCCACCACAAATATTGTCCACATGGCTTTTAAACTACCAGATTTCACAGATGAGTAAATTTTTTTAATCTTGAAGATTAACAAGGGTGTCCAGGTGGTTCAGTCGGTTGGGCATCCTACTTTTGGTTTTGGCTCAGGTCATGATCTCAGGGTCATGAGATTAAGCCCTGCATCGGGCTTCATACTCAGCATGGAATCTGCTTGAAATTCTTTCCCTCCCCCTCTCTCCCCACTCTACACCTCCCCACCCCAGCTCGTGCATACACACTCTCTCTTAAATTAAATAAGTCTTTTTTAAAAATCTTGAAGAGTAACATAGAGTTGCAAACTTTTCATTGCCAAACAAGAAAATTCATTTATGTGTGTCCCAGTAGACAAGAATAAGAACTATCTTACTCATCTTCTGAGTCCTATCATAATAAATTCTGGACACCTTTTTATGAATGAGTGAAAGGATAAACGAGAGGATAAGTCAGTGAAGGAATGAACAAATAAATGAATGAAACCCAGGCACTCCAAACACACTTACTCAATTCCATGTGTTAGCCTGTTTTTCCCTACTGTGGAAATAGGTGGCTGAGGGAGCCAGATACTTCCTATAAAGGCAGTACAATGGCTGAGAGATCAATCTCAATCTGCCACTATACATATCTAGCACATTTTTACATGCATAAATAGAATCAATTTGGAGCTTCTGATATGGGCTTTTGAGTTATCCAGATTTCATCACCTAAGACTGCATTCTAGAATTCCACAAAGCGCTTCACTGATTCCATGCAGTGTAGTCAGGGGAACCTGCAATGGCTTCATTTTTGCCCATGCTTTACATAGTCCTGCTGCAGGTACAATGAATGAGGGTAAGCGTGGACAATAACAGAGAACCATGACGAGATGAGCAATTGTCTTCTTCCTTTCAGTTCTTATCTGTACAGCTACAGAAGCAGGAAATAAAGTATCAATTGGGGGAGTCTATTATTCGATGTTCTTAAAGATTCCCATATTTACATGTCTCTGTGCCTATCAGTTCTACGGATACATTGCTTAAAAGTTGGAATTCTTTCTTAATTTTACTCTTATATTACCACATGCAAATATTCACTAAGTAAATGGCAGAATTTTCATCCTAAATAATTAGAAGTGACATCAGGCTTAGAAACTGTAGACTAAGGAAGTTTAGACCTTAGGAAGTCCTACCGTTTCCTAGCTATTTGGAGTTCAAACTGACAATTCTTTGGAAAGTCTATGCTACAATAATTAAGGGTAGAAGCAAAACAAAACAAGAAACAGATTCCTTAACATCATAACAATAAATCCCAAAAAGACAAATTCCAAAAATACAACACAACTGAATCCCATTTTTATCCAGTCTACAAGGGCATGGCCTTGGGCAAAAAGACTAGACCTTCTATAGTTTGGACTCAGTCACCAAGATGTCATGTTTCAGGTATGAAGAAAAGGATATTAAAAAAAAAAAAAAAACAACTTCTCTGAAATGACGGTATTTACAGAACGTTTAGATCTGGTTACTCATCTATCACCAAGCTGTGGCTACCCAGTGTTCTCTGGATCCATCAGCGGTGTTGTGGAATTTGATTTTTATCATTTTGCTATTCTTTCTCTGCCTCTACCTATTTAGTTTTGAAGTGTCAATTTACTGTATTATGGTCCATGTCTAAACACTGCTCTTGGTTGTCAAGGGTTGAATGTCAGAAAATATTTGGTTAATGATAACAAGATATACTATAAGCTATTACTAATCAGCAATGTGCTTCAACTTTAAGATGTTTCTTAATCATCTTTTGAACTTCATATAAATACAGCATGATACTTTGGGGCTACTTTGTATAAATAGCAACTAGACTAAATAACAAAGATTGCATTAATATCTCTGTTTTGTAACCTGTAAATTCATATTGTTCATAACATGAATATGGTGTAAACAACTGATAAAACTGAGACACAAACCTTAAAGCCTATGTAAAGTCAAAATAGAGAATACAAAAGAGAAGTCAAAATAGAACACAACAGGATATAAAAGTTTATAAGTGGTTAGCTCCAAAATGAAAAATATGAATCCTCACCTAATGAAAACTAAAATTCAATAAATGACAGAGCTAACACAGAAAAAACTTTTAAATAATTTTCTTCATTTTGTATTGCAAACAAATAGCTAAATGTTAGTGTTCTTTACTAGCTGAAACTAATTTTGGCACAAAGTTTTTTGGCATAAAAATTTTCTCAGCATAAGACCATACAATTCAAATATTGTGTTCAATACTGACTGAGAATAGAGGGTATAAATCTGTCACTTTGGAAATGATCATGATAGAGGAATTTATTAAGAAATATTTAGTTACCATTTCAGCATTTTAACTACTCTATGGCCAAGAATTAAAAGCTATTAGGCATGTATTGCATGGAGCACTGGGTGTGGTGCATCAACAATGAATTTTGGGACACTGAAAAGAAAAGAATATGAAAAAAAAAGTTATTAGATATTTAATACATGTTTAAGTGTCTCTTATGTACCAAACACTATGAAGAGAGAAAACAGATTGTGCATTTCTCAATTTTCCAACTGCCTACTGAACATCTTCACTTGGGGTAATTCATTAAATAATATCCCAACTTTATTCAGCATCCACACTTAGTTAGAAAGTAGGGATTCAAAATGTATACAAAATGATTCTTGTAGAACCAGATTGTCATAGTGGTGTCCAGAACCAAATCTGCCATTCCATCCCTGCTACACCCGCTCCCATTTTTAACTGACTGTCCCAGTCACAGAGCAGAAGTCTGAGGGTCAGTGCATCATCCCCAATACAAAAGGTCTCTGATCCTCTGATTTGACCCATGTCTCATGTTTCTACTCACTGGCCTCCTCTTTTTCCATGTTCTTTTATAGGAATTCTCCCCTCTCATCAAGGCTTCCCAAGTGCACCTTTGATCTCTTTATCCTCCACCTTATTCTAGAGAGCTCTTCCTTAGCACAGTTCTGATCAAGGCTGTTTTATATGCTACAGACTTTAAGTTCTCCCTTACTAACCAGGGAAGAAGGCTTCAACTCCTCAGCTGGCCTCTCAAGGTCCTTGTTGCTCTGGCCCCAACCTATGTTTCCATTATTTTCTGACTCCTTCACTTGTCCCTTTCTTCCTTTCCTCTGCCTTCTTTCATTTTTCCTTATGCCTGCAATGGCTTTGCTCTACTTTATCCTATTCTCTGGAGGTACAAAATTTAGGTATCCTTTAAGAGAAGCCTCAAATACCGACCTTTCCAGGAAGTTTTTCCAGAGCCCTCCAGCAACAACTAATGACCTTTCCATACCTGCCCTGCCCAACACTATCCAGTAACTTTCCAAGGATATGGATCACACTCTGATACTTGTGGCATTTTGCACCTGTTTTACCTACAGCACTACTTTTTAAGCCATTTGAGAGTTCCTTGTCTGGTGCACCTTTGTATCTTCCTCAAAACTTGGCACAGTGTAGGCATTCAAAAAAATACTTACTAAATGAATAAATAAAAATGAAAGAATGAACAAATGGGCAAACAAAAAGTGACTAAAGATGGATACGGTAAAATTAACTTGTAAGGTGTAACAGACATCAAGAAAGAAGCCTGTATAGCATTGTTCAAGAGTTTATAATAACTAGGTATAATGGCTTACATTATGAAAGAAATAATTTATGCTAAGTACCTGGAAAATTTTCCCAAAGGGATTACTTTTGTATTGTGACAACTTCCTATTTAGTGATGAAAGGAAATTAACATTCGGATTGATACTACAAGTTTTTCCTATTTTCACTGTAACTCTGTTTTCTACATACTGGAAAGGGCACTGTGGGGACAAGTCTATGCTGTCATTCAGATAGCCTGGCTGAATTGTTAGTCGCTTACATTTCTGGATTTTGTGATTTTTATCTATAGGCACTCTCTGTAGCAACTCACCATTAATCATGGGAATTTTAAGTGTAGACACATTAGAGATGACAAACCAAGATTAAAGATGTATGATAAATGTGGTAAAAAGAAAAAAAAAACCTCTTCTGCTTAATTTTTCATATTTACCCATCAAAAATTGCACCTCTGGTAATGAATACTTAGGCTTAAGATTTTTTTTTTTTTTTTTTAAAGAGAGTAATCCATCTTGTGGTGTGATCTCTGTGAAACAACTTAAGAACTGTTGCCTGTAAGGGAGTGGGACATAGAAAACAGTTTCCATAAAAAAAAAAAAAAATGTAGAGACTGTTCAAATCCCATCTCAATTCTACCCTTTGGTGCTGGTCAATAAACTTGGTACCAGATATAAACAAAACATTCCATTCAACATTATGTCAACCTTCAGCGAAAAGGTCATCCATCACTGTACATTAATGTTCTGAGCACCTGTAAAATCTGATGTGCGTTCTTTCAGGCCATTTTTTTTCAACTTTGTGTCTGTCAGAGATACCCCCCACCATATATATATTATTTATGTTGGGAGTAGCTTTCTAAATGTCACCCAAATGAATTAATATCACGCTGAGCCTTAGAGTTAAGAGAGTCGCCATGTGCATTTATGTGTTTTCTCTCCCTGAATACTGACACATTTATATCCTTTCCCCGTCTGCTCTGGCTTTGGCAGGGATGCATAGTACAAGCAGTTTATTTTACTATGACATGGTGACAAAATAGAACTTTATTTATGTGAAGCTGTTTAAAAATGCCCTGGCCAAAAAATATGACACCAGTTAAAGAAATCTAATAAAACCTCTTGTAGAAATGGTGTAAAGTATAGAGTTTTATTTGGAACTTAATGAGGTTAGTAATGCATACTGTACCTTACTGTGTCTACCAAATAACATCAGGCTAATGTTGCCAAATGCTTTTTTTTTTTTTTCAAAGCAACCCAATCTCTGTTAATTTAGTCAGCCACTTTTAACTCCTGAGTATTCCCTCATTCTCCCATTCATTCATTCATTCATTCATTTGCTCTTTTAGCAAACAGACTAATTATCACATATCTACTTCATGAGGCTTGGGAGGAATTATGTTAATTTTTAGATATATGGAACCTCAAAATGTTTTTATCAACATTTATGAGTTCCCCTAAAGGTCTCCGGGGAAGCAACTCACTAATCATAGGGATATCCATCAAAGCTGAAAGAAAATAAAAAACCTGAAATTTGGTTTTATGAAACTTTTGTGTTAAATGCCTTATTAACTAACAACTATTTTCTAGAATGACAAAATAGACCCATGTGGCTTGGCCATGGTGACATAAGCAGCATGTATATATAATACCAAAAATAAAAGGCCACAATTCTTAAGCACTCTCAAGTTCATGTCTCTGATGCATACAAACAGAAATGGAATAAGAGTTTTTCATCCAAATTTGCATTGTTTTTCAAAGGCACCACAGTGAAAGGCTGAATGCATATTTAAGTGATGCCATCTGCTGCCCAAAGCATTCCTGACCCTTGCTTTTGAAATGGCCATCAGAGAGTCTCTGTAGGTCACAAAAGTCTATCTCATTGCTTTAGAGACACAGGACACTTTTCTATTGTCATCATTCCCCTCCCCTCCTTTCTCATCTTATTTCTTGCTTTCCTCTTGCCCTAGGGCCTCCTACTGCTGGCAAAGATCCAGAGACCCAAGGAAGGAGCATTTCAAGCTGAAACAGGCCCTACTGAGCAAGAGGTACCTTCCTCAGCATTCACCAGGATGCATGTGGCCACTGTTCAAAGCTGGTGCTTGTGGGGGTGGGGGGAACTAGCTTACCTCAGGCTGGAGCACTGAGTTCCTGTCTAGGTTCACTCACTAACATGTTATATGACCATGGATAAAGGAATCCACCTCTCTGAATTTTAATCTCCTCACCTATAACATAAATTGGTTGGATAGGGGATTGGGTACCACAGGTGATCTCTATCCATCCTTCCTGCTCCACATTTCTCTGACCTGATAGACCCCTTCCCAGACAACCAGCAATAGTCAGAATGAATCTTCCATCAACCACAACTAAAATGACTTAAAGCCCCCAAATTTGAGAAGCCAATTACATCGCCTGAACAAAATTTAACTTTGACTAGGATTCCAAATGCAACTGCCAGCATAAATATCACATTAATACAGCAATATTTCTGGGGTGCCTGGGTGGCTCAGTCGGTTAAGCATCATCCGACTCCTGATCTCAACTTAGGTCTTGATCTCATAGGTTTGTTTTTGTTTTATTTTAAAACAAAAAACAACATACCATTTCTCTTTCAACAAATTCATTATGCTCACCTTAACAATTAGCATTAATACAGGTTTGGGGCGAAGTCATGAAAATAGTTTTATTATATGGAACTTGTTCTTGTTAGATAGACACACTTCTTCGGGCCTGTTTGTTTAAACTGTCTTGCTAAACTGTGCATACGGACCCCACAAAGTCTTGGCCTTTTAGTTGCCCAATAAATAAATGATTCTACAAAACACAAACATGGAGTGAGGGAAACACTACCATGTGCTTCTGGTGGTTGCTCTATCAGTTGAAAACGTCTTATAAGTGAGCCCAGAGCATGTGCCATGAATTCAAGGTTTTGTTTTGCTTTCAGTGGATATTGCTGCCACAACAAACATCCCCCACTTTTCCATGGTACACTGACCAAGGGCAGCAGAACAAGGCTTTCTCTTCCAACCGCCACCCCCCCTCCTTCTCCCTTCCTTCCCTCCACCAAAAACCTATGATGGAGTGAAGGCCAATAGAGTTGACTGGCTTGACTGCCAGGTTCCAAGCCCTTTGTATTAGAACCTGCTCCCTCAGATCGGGACACCCTCTTCTCCACAGTTCCTAAACACAAACCTCAAGAACTGTCTTTAAATATTCTAATCCCCTGTAATCCCTCACTGACTGCAAGTGGAGGAGGTGATGCTTCACCTGCTTTTATAACCTGAGAAATAAGGTCTCTAAACCTGGGCGTGCCCAGTCCTTGCCTGTGTTTCCCAAGGCCTAGGAGCCTGGTAAACTCTCCACAAAGCTGAAGAGATGGAGAATGAAAGGTGTATGCCCCCAACTGACATAAAACACCCATAGAAGAGCAACCCAATTTTTTGCTCATTTTCATCTTTAGATTTTTGAATTTTCTGAATCTAGATTTCACAATTTAGACCACAGTTCCTCAGTGAAATACTAGTAGACAGACCAATACATGATGGACGTTCCAGCATCTAATTATTAATAACAGAATCAGTGACCAAGAAGCAGTACAAATGTCTATCTTCTCCTGGAATAGTAAGACAAGAGAAAAGGTAGCACATTGGAGAAAAGATCATTGGACTCAGAGCCAGAAGAAATGGGCTGGAATCCTTCTACCATTTGCTGATCATAAAATGTCTAGCAGATCACTTAACGTCTCTGGCCATTAGGTTTCCTGTCTGTCTAATTAGGACAAGAATATTCTCCCTGCTTCCCTGCAGGACCATCTAAGCATCCTATGAGATGAGGTGTGTGTGAAACCCACAAAAAGCCCAAAGTGGAGAGGTCCATAGGTGTGCCTTTTTGTTTTTATTTTCTTTTGTTTAAAGATTGATTGACTGATTTGAGAGAGAGAGAGAAATCAGGCACCCAAGGTGGGGCAGGGGCAAAGGGAGAGGGAGGGTAGTCCCAAGCAGGCTCTACACTGAGCATGGAGCCCACATCAGGCTCGATCTCATGACTGGGAGATCATGACCTGAGCTGAGAGAGAGATGGACGCTTACCCAACAGAGCCACCCAGGTGCCTCTGTTTGGTTTTGATATTTGAGAAGAAAAAATTGGAAAATAATAATTTAATCCAAAATATGGATAAGTGTTTATATGACCATAATCTATTTTCATTGGCCAATGTATGTCATTCCCCTTTTGAGACTTTTGAATCCTATTCCTATCTATTTACACCTTGTTCATTTTAGTAATTTGACCTCTTAACCGCACACAGACAAGTGTTCGTGACTGAGAAAGCTCGCTGGAATATCTAGTATAACAATGGAGAACAAACCAGGATGGAGAAAATTTGCTTTCATAAAACAGAACTAGACTTTTATGTTTGGGGCTAGTGATGATGAGTGGAGACGGAAGAGGAGGAAAAGTAGAGATAATGCTAGATTAATTCCTGTGTTTTTCAAATCATCATAATCATTGTTTCTATTTCTTAAGAGTGTCTTTTTGGAGGGGGGGTAATAAATTTCCTATTTTATCATCCAGACTCTGAGCTGATGCCATTCTCTTACCATCTCTTTTCTTTTGTCCTCGATCGTCATTGCCCCAACGTGCCCCTCAGACCTTTCCATCCCTCCCTTCCCTGACCCACTCTCCTTGAAGACGGCATCACAGTTATTCTCTGGTTTCTCTTCTGGCCTGCACCATTATAGCAAATCCCTCTAGAGTGAGAAGCGGAAAGGCACAGGCTGTAGTTACATGCACAACTCTGCTCTGCAGCACCAACACGGTTACGGCCAAAATAAGCAAGCAAGTCCGTGGGAACACCTATCTAAACAGCAGTGGTGATTCTACTCTCCAGGCCACCTGAGCACTGAGCCACTCTCATTATATGCAACCCCTGCTCTTTGCCAGTGATCAGAAAAAAGGAAGGTTCACACAGTCTAGAACACACCACCTAATTGCTCACGTGGACTTCTGACAGCAGTAACGCTGTCATCACCGTACTAGTTTTTAAACTCATCACAACCTGTTAAGGTAGGGAGGTTTAAGAGGATGGTTCTTAAACTTTCATGTGCAGAATTACCTGTGTGAACTTATAAAAGCCCACTGCCAGAGGATCAGATCCTGAAGGTCTAGGGTAAAAACTGGGCATCTACAGATTTAGCAAGCTTTCTATTCCTGATAAGGGAAGTCTAACGGGCATACTTCGGAAAACACTGCTCTGAGGCTTTGCTGAGAAAGTGGCTGCTTTTATATAAGGGATGGAAGATCTTCTAAGACAAGATGGTTGTAAGGGAGTCCCTTTGGCTCCAGGCCTGGTGCTGACTATCAGTCCTGTCCCACAAGCTCATAGGCCATACCCCTCCCTGACCATCCATGCTGGTGAGGGGTAGATGACAGACAGCTCACCATTTGACACCCAAAGCTACAGTCTATGTAGGGGAGGACTAGGGAAATATAGGCCCTTCCAGGGTGTTGAAACAGTGCCTTCCAAAGTCCCTTCACACATGAATGCAGTAGTGAAGGGGACAGGCACAACACCTCCCTACAGTTGAACAGATAAGTATTCCCTGAACTCCTCGAATTGACCATATGTCAAAGCAGTGGTGAGAGCTATTTCCAGGACAGACATGTTCCCTCCTTCCTGTATGTCTCACAACATAATTTCCCATAGAAACAATAATGGAAGGAGAATTAGAGCCTCAGGCCAGCGTACAGATGATGCCATTGCTTAGAAGTATTTCAGCTCTTGGGGCGTCTGGGTGGCTCAGTCCTTTAAGTGTCTGACTCTTGATTTCGGCTCAGGTCATGACCTCACGGTGGTAAGACCAAGCCTCACATCAGGTTCCATGCTCAGTGGGGAGTCTCCTTGAGATTCTCCACGCCCCCCCCGCCACCCGGCCCAGCTCACACATGCTCTCTTTTTCTCCAAAATAAATAAATCTTTATTTTAAAGATTTTATTTATTTATATGACAGGAGGGAGAGAGGAAATGAGCACAAGCAGGGGGAGTAGCAGAGGGAGAGGGAGAAGCAAACTCCCTGCTGAGCAGGGAGCCTGATGTGAGGCTCGATCCCAGGACCCTGGGACCATGACCTGAGCTGAAAGCAGATGCTTATCTAACTGAGCCACCCCGGCGCCTTCCAAAAGAGAAGTATTTCAACTCCATATCCACAGCTCCAGTCTGAGATCTCCTCATCTTTTGTCTGGACAATTTCCTCCACCCTCTGCTACCAATCATCCTTTCTCTAGCCTGTTAGCAAAATTAACTTTTCTCACATATCAATTGTTGATTAGTGTCAATATCCTTGTTTCTGTCTACTTGGCTCCATGCTATTCTTTAGCATAATGTTTTTTAAAACACAATCAAATAGCATCACATTTAAATCAGTAGCTGAAATATCTGGATAATAACCAAAAAAGTAGTAATAGTGTATGTTTTATCCAAAAAGGAATCTGGAAATTATTCCCCAGTTTATGAAAGATAACCGTATGATATGTACCCATCCAGCCTATCTTGCTTCTAAGGATAACAGTGTCTTTTAGGAGTCAGACATACCAAACACAAATTTGCTTTTATTTAACAATTTATCATTTTACTGCTTTCCTTGATTCTAGAATTTTGGGTGGAGGTAGTAGATACGTTGTTTTGACTGAGCCAGAAATTTTCTTTTTGGTAGTGGGGCAGAACTATTAATACAAATAGCAGTAATTTTAGTTTTTGGCAGAAAAATTATTGTGAGATCTGCATTGGCAGCCTTCAAGTTTTTATTTTATTATTCCATACTTTTCTTTAAAGTTATTTAAGAGGTTTGAAAGAAAGCCAAAATGTTCCAGAAATATTTTCCACTTTCTTTTGGTTACAAAATAGGCCCCCTTTTCCATCAAAGGTTAGTACATATCCCCTCATAGTATATTAAAAGTAGTTAAAGAAACTATAAGTGAAAAAGCCATTAAGCTTATTCTATTTTAAAAATTTCCCCCTCTTTCCTGTTTTATTCCCCAAAGTCATGAAAATGCTGCTTAGATCATGTGACCAGAGGATATAAAATGGCCCTCCCCAGATGATGGTGATTCTAAACAGCATGCTAGTGAAGAAGGTATTTATGGCTGACAGAGTAACGAGAAAATTTACATTTTAAAATAATAGAATATTCATGCAGGGACCATAATCGCTCTATCTTCCTTCAGCACAAAGAGATGGAAGACCACGCATGGGGTTGTGATAAAAACAGACAGCTGAAGCATTGTGTGTGATTATGCAGGCCATTCTACCTGGATTCTGCATCCTCGTGGTAGAAGGCATGCTTTGACTCTTTGTTAATGGAAAATGAGGTTGCCACAACCTTTAACCATGATTGCAAAATGAGCTGCCAAAGGTTCATGCAGAAAAGTGCATCTAACCTCATTGCAAGCCAAGGCAGGCTTGTTCCAGCCTCACAAGTCTGCTAGGAGAGTGCCAGGAGCTCCGGTGACTCCCTGTTACGTGTTGCAACCCAAAGGGGACCACAGATGGAACATCACTGAATTCTGCCTATGAAGAAAGTAGCTAACTGAAGTGGAGGGACACTCAAAAGGCTTGGGAAATAATGGCTTCTCCTGTTTTGTGGGTTTGCTGCCTTCAAAGTTCCACAATACTCTTCTCCATCTCTCCCTGGAAGCCTCTCTTTGAAATTGCACTTTTGCTATATATGCAAAGGCTACTTAGTGCTTTCATCTCTCAAGGCTTCTTACACACATATATAATTTCCTAGTCTAAATCCATGAAAAACCAAAATGGGAAAATATATTTTTAAACGAATATGGTTTTACTGCTTTCACATAAATGCTAATTATCATGGACTCAAACCAAACACCAAAAAAAAAACGTTTCCAAATATAGCATCCTAATTTGTGAATCGATAGCTTGTTTATAATCAGCATATTGGTTATAAGCCAATGCAGATGAAATGTTTGGCAACCTTTCCATGTAGCAAGTCCTCTGTTTGTATTACTTCATTTGCTCAGCAGACCCTTCCTGTATGGAGTCTACAAAGTGGATCCCTCATGTATGTTCACAAATTCTTAATTTAATGGGGTCCACATGACCATTCTCTGGGTGAGAGCCATCGCAGAATGCCTCCTTCAAGTGCTAATCTTGAGGGTGGAACAGTCAAGCCCTGGAATCAGAAGTGGCTTTGTAGCCACATTAGGGACTGGGTTTTGCAGACTTTGAACAAGTTACTTCTATCCATGGGAAGCAGTTTCCTTAGTTGTAAAACAGGAAGAATAATCCTGGGAATAACACACTAATGTGAATTAAGCTCTTAAAGATCCTCTCGTGAGAGGTGTAGTAAAAGGACAAAGTAATATCATTGGTACCTTGTCAACACTCAAACAATATGCTTAGCTGTTAAGCAAAAGTGAACATATATGATCTCTCTGATATGAGGAATTTGAGAGGCAGGGTGGTGGATGGTGGGGGGAAGGGAGGGAAAAGATGAAACAAGATGGGACTGGAAGGAGATAAACCATAAGAGACTCTTAATCTCAGAAAACAAACTGAGGGCTGCTGGAGGGGAGGGTGGGTAGGAGAGATGGGGTGGGTGGGTGATGGACACTGGGGAGGGTATGTGCTACGGTGAGTACTGTGAAATGTATAAGACTGAAGATTCACAGACCTGTACCCCTGAAATAAATAATACATTATATGTTAATAAAAATAAATAAATAAATAAATAAATAACCAAATGAATGAATATAAATAAAAGTAGAATCAATGCCTGCAGTGTAATCACATAAACCCACTGAGGGTGCTCACCCACAATTTTAATTTAATTAGACATTTCAAGGTGGACATTCGACATGAGCATACCTCCAACTTTTTTTTTTTTTAAAGATTTTATTTATTTATTTGACAGACATCACAAGTAGGCAGAGAGGCAGGCAGAGAGAGAGAGGAGGAAGCAGGCTCCCTGCTGAGCAGAGAGCCCAATGCGGATGCGGGGCTCGATCCCACGACCCTAGGATCATGACCTGAGCTGAAAGCAGAGGCTTTAACCCACTGAGCCACCCAGGCGCCCCCTCTTCAGCTTTTTGATATCAGAATTACAAACTTGTTTGTGATGGGGAAGGTTGTGATCTCTTATATCTGTCTCATTAGTTTAGTTCTTATTTGTCTTATTAGTTTAGTTTGTTTTTTCTATCCACTTGGATGTTTCTGTAACTTGAGAAAAGGCTTTTCTAAGTTACTTAAAGGAATGAATGATCCTGGATGGGCTCTGACTTTGTCTTCCAATTATCTACTCCATGTTCAATTTTAGATGTTTGTGGTTGGGGCACCTGGGTGGCTTAGTTGGTTGGGCAACTGCCTTCGGCTCAGGTCATGATCCTAGAGTCCCAGGATCGAGTCCCACATTGGGCTCCCTGCTCAGTGGGGAGTCTGTTTCTCCCTCTGACCCTCCCCTCCTCAGGCATTCTCTTTCTCAAATAAATAAATAAAATCTTAAAAAAAAAGTTCGTGGTTCCTTTCAAAGGATATGGATCAATGCTAGCAGGTGTACTAATTTGATTCTTTTTACAAATATTTGTCAGCTTTGCTTCCCTTTTGGAATGCCCAGAATTGATCACATTGAAGGTAAACTGTAAAGCCTCCCTTTTGGTCCTGCCCTATGGATAGAATTATACTTTAATCAAAGGACATTCTATTGCATATCATAATCACCACAACTTTCCCTATAAACATAATAAATTCACAATTACACAGTTATTGTCCACCTTTTCCACTCCATTAAACTTAAAAATCTTAAGCTACGTTCTTTTTAAAAATAAATTTCCTTTCAGTTAATCAGTGTATCTTCATTATGATATCTGATAGTATAAAATTCAGATTTTTATTATTTTTAAGGATTGTCAATAGACATCAAAATTTCTCAACTTTTAACAAACGACGAAGAACACATGAAATAGTGATATTTATAGAGAATCTTATAATTTCTAACATTCCAATGTTTAAATAATCTCATTTTGGTTTTGGTGTCTAAATACACACAAACTAAATATAGACATACTTTCCAAATAAGAACTATAGCATTCCTATTTATCCCTATCAGAAACAAAAGCGGAATATTCTGGATCAAGTCCAATATTTCTTAGAGTGCACGAGACCAAAAATAGGTTCCTCTGGGATTTATTCCCTACTGTGTCGCTTTGATAGAATCTCATTAAATGATGACAATTAATTTTCATATTCTTATAAAAATATATTTTAATAAGTGAAAATATATTTTTCATATGATATTTGAAAATAAAAAGAAATCACAATCTATAAGAAAGCACTATCTGAAAACATTTGTACATATGCTTTTGGCTCGAGATAAGAAAGACATAGAACTTGAGAAAGTGGCTGGCTCAGGGATGTCAGTCATGAGGAATAAGCCAAATCACCACTCTCAAGGTCGCTTCTCTCTTCCCTCTGCTCCTCTGCTTCATCTGCTACTCCAAAGAAACATTTCAAGAAAGTGTCCAAAAAAGAGGGAGAAGGTTGCCCATCAACACAGTGATCTATGACTTCACAGACATTCCAACAACTTCTCACTATTTCCACCACAGAGAATGGACTCTCTAAGCAATGTGAATGCAAACTAGAGAACATTCCTGAGTTGATTGGAGAAATTGTTTAGGAGCCTTTTTTTCTGTTCAACTAAGAAGAGTCCTTGTATGTCCTAGAGTAGGTTCAGCACAGCCTGACCTAATGTCCTAATTGGTCAATAGATTAGTCTCAAAATCTTACCAATCTTGCTTTCCTTAAAGGAAATGTTACTGCTTCTCTTCCTGTCTATACACTCTCATACTTACTAACATTGTGCTCCTCCGACGTTTAAACAAACCATTGTCAGTTGCCCTGAGCAAGAATTCTTGAAATCCGCAGTTTAAAGAAAAGTTAGCCAATCACAGCAGCAGAGCTCTTCCCTTGAATGAGATCCTGAAATTTGAAACAAACGTTTCAACATGGAGCCCTTCTGGTTGGAGGATTGGCAGGACCAGAGCTTTAACCCCAAGTTCCTCCTTTCCTGGCATCTCCTTCAGAAGCCCTTATAGGGATTTCACAGGGAAGGAAAAATCTCTAAATCTGGCAATATGAGGAAACTCTAATGTGAATTTTTATTTCCCTAAATATTTAATTCCTTAGCTCCATCTAAATACAACAGTCAATAAAATGCACCTACTGCCACTCCCAAATCTTGTAAAAAATCCTGATTTTTTTTTCTTCCCTTTGGAGAATGTGGTAATTTTAGAATGTAATCACAAGATTGAGAGGATGTAGATCTATATATATCACCACTAACTGAGGGTCAGTTACATTTTTGTCTTTCGTGATTCCACACTCTGAAATGAAGAGAATGAGACTTTCCTCTCCTCTGTGATTCTCCCACATTTCCACAAAGTGAACACTTCCTTCTCTTGTTTTTATCTGATGTTCCCTCAGATGGTAAGTGTCAGGGGGGTAGGGATCTTGTCTTTGTGAGTCATCTCTACACAACATCAAATGACTGTCCTAAACACGCACTGGCACCTTGTAACCACTGTTTGATAAGGTCAATAAGAGAGAACTTTATTTGAAATATGTACACTCATTTGATCTGAAAATGCTGAGATTTTAAATATCCATTAATTGTGAACAACTTCTCCCCACACACAAGGGAAGGAGTTGCTATGCTTGTTACTAAGTAGGCCACTAGCCTTGCTCTTAAAAGATATCTTATACTCTGAATGTTATATGTCTATTTATGCTTTTGAAAAGGACATAATAACAAGTTTCTGCTTTCCTAATGATATATAAATTAAATATCTACTGTATCCAGCAGCAACAAATATGCATTGAGTGATGGGCATTGGGAATACAATGAGGAGGACTGATGGCCATTGTCCCTGCCCTTGAGGAACTCAAAGTTGGGGTGGGGAGGACAGGCATTTGTGCAATAGTGTGCATGTGGATATGAGTGTGTGTGTGACATAGTCCTTCATTATGTCGAGCATGAGAAAAACGTCCATCAAACGGTCACTCAAACGAGTGCTATCAGGGGAGGGACACTGTCCTATGAGCACATTGAGTTGGCAGCTCTGACCTAAGCTAGAAGGCTGAGGGACTTCTCCAAAAATGAGGAAGCAGCTAAGAAAGCAAAGTAAGGAGGGACGAGCATGCATGGCTGAGGGAAGAGTGTACACAGAAGTTCTGTAGCAGGAGGGAGCCTGGAAAGCACCAGGGCCTGAGAGAAGGCCAGGGAGGAATAATTTCTTAACATGAGGTAAAGTGAAAATGTTTCTGAAGGCAAAAAAGGTCAAGCAAACTTTGAAGCTACTTCTTCTGCTCTTCGTCCATCTGCAACCTGATTCACTTCCCTCACAGCCCTTTTCTAGCACCGACAGCACAGCTAAGCCCCTGGTCTGAGGTGGGAGGTCCTGATGATTGACAAGCAGTCACTGGTGAGACACAGTCAGTCATTCCTGACAAACCCAGGTTATTATTAAATGTAGTGGAGCAGTGAATTCAATGGTTAGAAACGGAACGGAGAGCGCCTGAGAAACACGGTGAGGCAGCCTAGAAGAAAACCACCTCCATGGAACAGGAAGTCTTTTCTCTTTTCAGAGCATCATCCATCATGCTGGGGGAAACGGCAGGAGCGTAACCTACTACTTCTTAATAGGCTTCTGCACAGAGAGTGGCTTTGAAGCAGCAGCTGCCCACAGTAAATTTCACTGACCCTTACAGTCTTTCCCCAAGTTTTCCAACTGTTTTGTCTCCTGAGCTGCAGCTCAGTGTTGGGTCCAAGTCAGAGCACCTGACAAAACTAAGGAGCCTCCACTGTATGAGAATGGAAAGCGTTCAGCGATGTTGTCTTTTCTGTGCTACCCCAACAGTGAGACATGATGCCATTCCATCTGGCCATAAAGTGTATTCTTTCCCAGGGAGAAGAAACCCAGCAAGGGATTTTATTTTAGGGTCTGGTATTTTACTGTACATATATCAAAGGAAATACAGTGAAATACAACCCAATCCCAAGATAATGCAGCCAAGGGGTCAAGTCTTCTCAATAAAGCAGAATTAATAAGTCTAATAAGAACAAAGCCCTTTAGAGTTCATTCAGACTTTTTTTTTTTTTAATTATGAAGTTGCAGAGACATAAAAATCAAAGGATGGTTTCATAAAAAAGTGGCATGGAAAATAAGAGTAAATCTGAAAATTTGGCTTTTTCTTCTAATGAATGATTTTCACAAGAGTTCCAATTAAAGTTTGGACAATATGATTCTTATGTATAAAACAGATAAATCAATTAGGTAAATAACTATGTGGCCTTTGATGCCCAAGCTTGAAGTTCCAGGCCCTTGCTAATAGAGCTTATATGCTGAGCTGCTTTTCCGGGACGGGAATAGTTGTGCTTAGCCCTTTCTATCCTATCTTACAATCTGTTTCTCACTGAGGGCTGTGGAAGGCTTTTGTGAGGCTGTACCCCACAGTGAATCTACTTGACACTTGGGGACTTGAAATCACACTCTGGTTTTTATTATCACCAACTGAGCTGAATATTAGGGACCAACAAAGCCCTAGACACACACTTTTATACATTGGTTCTTCCATCCCAAGCCGGCAACAGAGGCAGATTCAAGCAAGAGGGTTGGGTGGTACAAGTTTTAAATCATGTTCTCACAAGTGAAATGCTTCTCAGTGTTTTAAAGGCTTAGGACAGAAGAAAAATAAGGGGTCGAGTTTCCGGATTCCATTGTCCCTGATTACCTTGAGCAAAGGTCCACATAAATTCCTAGACAGTCACACAAATTGAGCATTTACTTAATGAAGCCATCTCCTTTTGATTCTTATCATTGTTCTTAGTCATGAAAATCTCAGAAGGATAAAAAAAGATGTACCAATGATTTTTTTATTTTGAAGAGAAATTCTTAAAATATAGCTAACTATCAGTAGGCTGTCACCATTATAATAATGATTATCACAGTGACTGTCAGTTGAGCAAAGATCATATATCAAACACTTTCATACCTTCTCTCCTTGAGGCCAAAAGACCTATGTTGTTCAGGACGGTATGCCCAGAGCAGGTGCTCAAGAAACATTTGCTGATGGAATCATGAATAAATGGATGAGCCTAGGAGCATAATTCCCTAACAAGCATAGAAGTTACTGAGTCAAGATCATGACATGGCATGTATATACCTTTAGGCCAACTTCAAAGTAAAGGACATACTCAATTAATTTTATGTTTTAATTAGTAGTATAATAAACCCAACTGATTAATGCACTAATATGAGCCAATAACTATCAGGGAATTAAGCCAACAATTACTAGTAATGACTAAAGCATTACTACAGCATTACTAATTAGTACTCTATCTCCACAGGCTCAGTCAAAAGTAAAATAACAAACCACGCTAGGGTAAAGAAAGAACCAGATGTACGTAGATCCTAAGCACTAACATTAAGTTCTAGAGATTCAAGACAGAAGCCACTCCATGCCATGTAGATTGAGCCACGTGAAAATGCTGTTTTTGTTAAAATGTTCAAACATCATCAGTTTCATATGGCACAACATAATTTTTTCATATAGGTATCCTTGTATTGAACTAAAAGTAAAGGTAATAAATTAGAATAGGTTAAGCATGTTGCTAATATATCACTCTCTAAAGAGATTTAAAAGTAATTATGTTAAGATTTCCAGTTTCTTTACATTATATAGTCTGTATTTATATATTCATTTGTGCTTTCGACATTCACACATTGAATATATTCAATCATTCCCTGCCCATAGGTACTCAAGACATCTTTACAGAGGAGATACATATATAAGCAAATAGAGTTCTTCAAGATTTTTAAGCTTCAGGTAAATATGTAAGCTCATTAGGCAAGGCAAGCTGAAACGAAACTTCCCAGTTCTTTCAGCATTCTCCATTAATCTCTTTTAAGGGATCCTTTCCCACTTTCTTCCTCCAAGTACAAGTCCCAATTGAGAAAGGGAGGTCCTGAGTCTTGATGTTTTGCAAAAGTAAAGAAACAGTGGCTGTGTTTAAAAATGGAAACAAATAGCCATGGCTTAGTTGGTTAAGCGTCTGCCTTCGGCTCAGGTCATGATCTCAGGGTCCTAGGATTGAGCCCCACATTGGGCTCCCTGCACAGTGGAAAGTCTGCTTCTCCCTCTCCCTATGCTCCTCCCCTGACTCATGCTTTCTCTCTCTCAAATAAAAAAATAAAATCTTTAAAAAAAATAAAAAAGGAAACAAATGGGGATATTGGAGATTAATTTTTAATTATATATGTTTGTGTAGATGTATACATATATTTACCAAGTACCAAGCATATATATAAGGCATTATTCTGGGCACCATGGAGAACACAAGATTAATTAAAGCAATGGTCCTCATGGAAGGATCCCCATGGATCCATTATGAATCTTAAATTCTTCTCCCCAAAAAAGAAAGAAGCACAATAAGCTATAAGGGTAGGTAATGGCTGACAGACTAGAAAAAAAGGAACAAGTAAAATGAAGACTGGCCAGCGGGCATGGGAGGCAACATAGCCCAGAGTCAAGGATGGCTTTATGGAGAAGTGGTATTTGAGTAGGCTTTGAAGAATGACCTGTATCTTGGCAGGCAGAAATTGGGGAGGATTAAAGAGTCCTGAGCAAAAGGAACACGAGAAAGATGCATTGGAAGGAAACGTTAAGGGCAGAGCAAGTTCAGAGAAATCCAAAAATGCCTGGAGTTTGTGAGTATGGAAGGCCTGGAGGAGAGGATGGGAGAATAAATGGGGCAAAAACGTGGAAGATTTTAACCATTACAAAAAGGAGTCAAATTAATTCTGTAGACTGTAGAGAGGCATTGAAAGGTTTGGGGCAAAAATAAACAATAAGAGTCACATTTTAAGAAGGAAAATCTGGTGGTCATGTGTAAAATGTTTTGGATGTGGTAGGAGGCAGGGAAGCTGAGGGTGGTTCATGTAGTGGGGGTGATGGTAATAGCAGGGAAATGGGTTCTAAGTCAGGAACAGCAGAGGCCAAGAGGAGTGGTGAGTGCAGTGACATGAACATGGAACTGAGCAAATCGATATAAAAAACACCCCGAGGCCAGTGTAATGGGTTGTGGTGACCGCTTGAATGCGGGATAAGCGGAGGAGGCATAAGGTGAAGAAAATACCAAATTTGCAGGGTAGAATGACTGGGTGGTTCCATTACCAAACATAGGAACATGGTGAGTTTATAGTGTTGGAGGGATAGCAGTGTACAGCAGGGGATGAAGAAGACAGATTTGGGTTCAGGAGAGAGGCCAGGGCCAATTCTGGAGTCCATCTCTTAGAATTGAAAAGTGACTGATTTACTGATTCAGAAAATATTATATAATGAATAAGAAGAAAGGTTTTCACTAGGAGGACTAAAGTAAGATAAATTATAACATATAGTTAAATAGATCCAATTGGATTGTAAACTAAGATCAAAGAAACAAAGTAAATGGAGAAATAAACAGAGTTCATAGGGAAGGGGGAAAAGGAAATAGGCCAAGAGAACACACTTAAAGAATAAAGGTCAGGACCCTAACTAGGACAGAAGAAGGAAGTATGGCAAATCAAATTTTCAGTCCAAATTTGCAAGGATGAAGCTAAATGTGCTAAATTAAGAAAAAAAGTAGTTAAGAGCGGGTAAAACTGTTTGGGACTGCTTTATACCTAGGGCTACACATAAGGGGGGGAAAAGAGCAACATTTCAATAAGAGAATTTGACAAATTCCAGAAGAGTTGAGTGGAAGTGAAATAAAAGGACACTGGGATGGGCTCACCAGAAATATTTGTCTGAAAGGTAGAAGGAGATTTGTTTTTCCAGTGTTACGTAAACTAATCACTGGTATTTAAAGTTTACTGACTCTTGGTAATCCCAACTTCTAGAATGACTTAGATGTTAACAGACGTGCTCCTGCATTGTTTCCACATAAAGTTGGTGACTGCCTATTCTTGTTAGGAACATGAGTCACACTTTCTCTTAAATATCCCCTCTACTCCTCCCTTTTTATTTGGTAATATAATTCTGAAAGAGTGGCATGTACCAAGACCTTCATTTTGACAACTTCTGCATTTGAGAACCCGTCTTTAAAAACAGAAGGCACATTGTAAAGAAGACAAAGTTTGAATAGCTTTTCCCATCCTGCTGTCTTTTCCTTTGGGGGAAAAAAAAAAAGGGACTTTGGGGTTTTTACTCTGTTACATAATCAATGACAGCCTTCTGAGGACATTCCAAGACAGTATACGGTCCTGTAGTCTACTTGGAAATTCATAGAGATAACATTTCAAGGGAGATACCCTGTTGGTTTTGACTGGATAGTCATATAAACTTTTTAAAGAGATAGGAGACAGAGCTAATCCTTACCTGTAAGTTTTGAATTTATATTGTTTCTTTCCATGTACAAAACCATTTTTTCCCCTACAAATAGTTTTGTTTTTGCATTGATGGGTGTAAAGGAAAGCAGAGTTGTTTTATTATGATTTTTGCTTCAACCACTTTGGGACAAATTAAAAGTTCTAAACTCTGGTGCCAGAAAAGAAGGAAAGAAAAAAAAAAAAAACCAAAACAGAAGGCACATATACTATTTCTTTTTTTCTAATCACTTTAGGTGGCTGCTGAATATTCTGAAAGCTTCTATCTCCTGAGCTTCCAAATACCTTGCTATGAAAAATTACATTCCCTAAAAAATTGGGCCATTTTTGAAGCCTAATTTTGTGAGAATATAAACAGACATCAGTAGCTGCATAAAACTTAAATTCGGTGGAGCTACCATAGCCTGGCCATCTGATACACAGAAGCAATGCAGCATGCAGGCACACCCGCCATTTTGTACCATTATAGTGCAGATCAGATGGGGTGGAACTCTGACCAGAGAGTGAGCAAACTGGGAATATATGGAAAGGCATGGGACTCTCTGCAGCATGCTTCAATATATTTCTGTCTCTCTGTGAGAGTTTATAACAATTTGGCCTTTCATTTATTTGTTTGCCAATAACCAATGGCAAAGATTAGAATAAATCTTTAAATGTATGATTCCTATACCATGTACAAGTTACAAGTGTGAACCTGGGGATTTTTGAGCCAAAAATTTGTAACATTTATACAAAGTAAAATGAACAAAGTTCAAGAACTATATCTGAGTATAGTTAGTTCTCTAGGGATATAAAAAACTAATGCAGAGTTTGAATACATAAAACAAGAAACCAAGTAGTATAATAAAAGGCAACCAAACTTGGACCTGCAGTGAGAAAGAAGAAGTAGTAATAGTACCCAACATTTCAGCAAGGAAATGATCAAGCTGACTCCTTGACTGAGGATGAAGATGATGATGACGGCTGCCATTTTAAAAGCACTTTTGAGGCACATATTATCTCATTTAATCCTATCTCATTTAATCTTATAAGGAAAATAATTATGCCATTTTACAGATGAGGAAATAGAAGCTTCCTGGGACTCCTGACAAGTTATACGAGACTAGGTAGAAGAAGTAAAGACATACATAAAGAACTTGATTAAGGACATCAGAAAAGAACCACCTAACAGAGAAAGATGCTAGAGAATGAGGAAGACAGCTTATAATTCAATGAAATATACATTAGAAATCAAACATAAATCAAGGAGAAATGTAAGGAATAATTTTCTTCTTTCAACATACTAACACTCCATCTAGAAAACAAAGTCAAAGAAATGTCTTTATATATTTGCACTGTTTATAAAGATAACAGCTGTTCAATGAGTACAAACTTAACACACATATTAAAGCTTTACAAACCCAACTGTTAAAAATGTAATTTTAAGATGGTTTTGTTTGGCTAAGGAAGCATCTAGAAAAAGCTTCGTGGTCCAACTATTTTCTAGATAACCTTGTTCAGTGCATAGCGTACACACAGCCAGTGCCCAAATCCCGAGGTGACACAGACAGCTTTACTGTGTCTTTTCCGGCAACACCATTAGAGCTCCAACAGGTGACAAATGGGAGGAAATCTGGGGAGACCATGGTTGGTGGCAGTGAAGCGATCAAGCAACAGTCACAGGAGGAAGAATCAAAGTTCAAGACACCCTGCAGAAGTAGAGTCACAGGAAGAAACAAACTAAAAATGTAAGTTGCAGAGAAGACATCTGTAAGCAGTGCTACTGTTGGGGGAGGCAGCCCCTCAGGCAGCCCCTTGCCAGGCAGCATCAGTGTAAACCAACACCTCAGCCATGGGAATTTTTGCTCCAGATCAAAAGGACAGCAGCAATGCCATCTGCTGTTTGCTTAGAAAAATGGTAAGAGCAGATGTTTCCCTGTGCTGACCTGCCATCCCTTGACTAAGAGGCCACTTGAAAAATAATCATGAAATAGCACAGGAGAACATCTGCACAGTGTACAGCAGACCACCAATCACGCGGCACAGGAGGGAAGGAACAGGCAGTGAGCCCATGAAAAGACCGTAGGCAGATCCCCAACAAATGGCGGGGGCCCCCTCATGTGTACATGGTACATGAGAACACATAAAGGTTGAGATAAGTTTGGTGCTAGGAATGGTCAGAACGTCTCCCAAGGACCTGAGTAATTTTGGTGAGCAAACACTAACCCATGTCAAATATCTTCACGAGGCTCACAGCTACACGGTCACTTCTCAGACTTCTGTTGTTGCAAAGAATATCATTTGATTTTGCATAGCCTGTATTTTAGGCATCACTGAAATTAAATAATTAGCAGTTCCTAAAGAACAAGCCATGGCCTGTCGATGAAAAAAAAACCTCAAATGCAAAAGATCTGTGCAGTGTAGGGTCACGACGGGGTGAGAGAATTTGCATCTCAGCCATCCTGCTACACCAAGCTCCCGGAGGCCCTCACCCCCAGGGTGAGGCTGAGTCAAACTCCTGGCTCTTGGAAATTGCTGAGTCACTCGCCAGGCACTGGGTGGGCCAGCAGATGCTTGGCCTCAGAAGGAACCAAGTTTCATTCAGGATTTGCACCTCACGTACGCTCCCCTTACTTTGCTGCCACACCTGCCACCCTATGAGGGTTGATCCTTTTGCTCTCAGAGCCTTGTGTGAAAAGCACGAGTCATCTCTTCTTGCCTCCCTGCTGGATGAAAGTCCTTGGGCTTCATCTCCCATTCGTCGCAGCCTCTCAAGTCATTTTCTTAGCCAGAACACATGTACTTGGGAGTAAATGTTATTCAGAATTTTTCAGATCAGAAGTTTTCCCTTTCTGTACATGGAGGACAAAATGTTTACCTGACTTGCATTTCCTCTAAAACATGTTACACTTTTCTGCTTAGGAGTTTGATTTCAAGGCACTATTTTTTTTTTTTTCCTAACTTCATTTAATTATTTGTTCCATCCTCCTTCTTTAGTTTATTTTTCTGATCTAGTGATCCACTGACTAATACATCCTTAACGTTTTGGCTTTGTAATCTGGAAGAAGGAGATTTGGCTCATTTTTAAATGAACACTTCCTTCCTTTTCCTGATATGAAGGAGGCTTTTTTTTTTAATTGATCAGAGAGGGACGACTCAGTCTTACTTTCTTTGGAGACCCACTGGCACACAGTAAATGCTCAAGTGTTTCTAATGAGTCTGAAAAAAAAGTCTTTAGTAAAGGTCTAACTGAATCTGCAGTATTGTAATAGAAATAATATAAATTCTCCCTGAAAATGACACCAAAACACTTGAGGGGCCTCAAGATCTATAATAGCCGCCACTGCCTCCTCCCAAACTCTTAGGGAAACAATTGTTACTACCTCTCCTCTTTTACAGCAAGACAACCTTTGAAGAAAAATGTTACAACATAATTTTCTGTATGTTCTGAATCAAGAGGAGCCTTTGAATAAAATTTGTTTTCTTAGATCCTATGAACTATATAGCACAGCATGACACTGTTATCTATACCACACACCATTTCCAAAGAGAGAAGATAGTACTTAAAATATAAATATATTGCTTAATTTAAATCATTGAAATATATTTTGTCCCATTTAAAGTTGTAATCTTTTCAAAAAATTTTTTAAAGATTTTATTTATTTATTTATTTGACAGAGAGAGAGATCACAAGTAGGCAGAGAGGCGGGCAGAGAGAGGAGTAAGCAGGCACCCCGCTGAGCAGAGAGCCCCACACGGGGCTCGATTCCAGGACCCTGAGATCATGACCTGAGCGGAAGGCAGAGGCTTAACCCACTGAGCCCCCCAGGTGCCCCTAAAGTTGTAGTCTTGTTAAGACAAATGCAAATCATTAGCAAATCATTCTCTTTGCACTTGGCACTTAAGGAATTATTTTGCATATGCCCTCAGAGGTTCTTCCTTTCTTCCTATTCCTTTCATACTCTCCTCAGTGGTCATAAAGTTTTTTCTTTTGAGAATGAATTTGAATTTTGTAAATATTCAAGTGTCATTTGGAGGCAAGCATGGGCAATGACGTGATCAAGCTAGATACAATGTGGGTAAAATCAAGATGTGATTATAAAGTTACTAAATGAGTGATTAGTTGTTTTCTTCTGTAACTCAAACTGGCTCTAAAAGTATAACAAAGATTTTCTGGGCAGCTGCAGAACTGTTGCAACAATTCTAAGAAGGCAATTTTGATGGCTAATACTGATCTGTATATAAATAACAAATGCATATAAATAAATCAATGTATATAAATAAATTCTATTTCATAATGATACTCATACTTCAAAATAGAGTATAAAATCTAACATGACATAAAAAAATTTTTTTAAAGATTTTATTTATTTGACAGAGACGAGAAGTGGGCAGAGAAGCAAGCAGGGAGAGAGAGGGGGAAGCAGGCTCCCTGCGAGCAGAGAGCCCGATGTGGGGCTCGATCCCAGGACCCTGAGATCATGACCTGAGCGGAAGGCAGAGGCTTTAACCCACTGAGCTACCTAGGCGCCCCTAATATGACGTAAAATTATAAAAACTAATACCCACACACTTTTAGTATGCTCTAGAATATTCTAGTTATTTGGCTTGGAAGACTCAGTTTTGTAGATTGTCCATCATTTCCTGTTTAGACTTAATTATTCTCAGCTGGATTGGAAGTGAATGTCCTTTCCCCAGAGAGTTAGGTGATGTCAGCTCTTGGGCCATTCATTGCCTGTATTTCAGACGCACTGGCAGGATCACTGCATTGCTGGATAAGTTACCACAGTCATTACTATCAAGCAGCTATTCTTAACCTTTAAAAGACAGTTGGCCATAAGACCACACTATACCATAACAGTTTAGATGTCATGATGCTGGTACTTGCAAAACCCAAGTATTTGCCAAATACCTGGTTCTTTGAGGTACTCAACAAAGTAGAATATGGGGTCTATTTCCTTAGAGCTTTTATTACTACACAAGAAAACAAGTCAACCAGAAATTTTGGTGAAAGTTAATGCAGAGGGGACTGTGAGGTAATCTAAACAACTAGCTGAGATAGTACTTTTTAAAACTTGCTAGTACTGTCTAAAGGTAAACAATCTTTTGATTGGTTAAATAAAAACAAATCATGGAGAAAGATTGAGGCCATCAAAACCCACTTCAAAAATTTTTGTGTGTAAATTAAATATGGTGCTAATGTCTTCATGTTTGATTTTCTGTACAGAGAGAGAATTCTGTGTATGGCAAAGGATCTGCAGACCTATAATCCAGCAAATTCAAAGGCTACAGAGACTCAAATTTAAAGGAAACATACATTCCTAATCTGCTTCCTGGAACCTAATTCTTTCTCAATTAAACAATGAGATTTCCTAAAACAAAAACAAACAAACAAAATGAACATTCAAATGCAGGGACAGTGTATCCTTGGACTGTATTTCCAGACCTTATTCAGTGCTCAGAGCTTTAACCTTACAATAGTTACGTATACAGCAGCTCTAACGTCACTGACATTTTTTCCTGGCTGAGACCATCATAGAAGAGGTTGTTCTTTGTCTTCTGTTTTTTATTAAAGCATAAGCTGGGTATATACAATGACAAACAACTATTCAAAAAAACACTGAATTGAATATTTGCTCTACTGAATACCCAACAGACTGATTTATTAACTGAATTTACCTCTTGCATTTTTACTGAACTGAATGACTGTTTTGGTGTCATGCAAACAACACTCTAAGTTTTCAGTTGGCCATCCCTATGATGATGTGCCTTTTACAATATGAATGTAGCGATCCTATATAATTGTATATTCTGGAAAGTGCTTTCAGAACATGGGGGAATATCTGTTACCATCAATACTATGTGATCTCAGTGCTTAGAAGCAACAGTAAAAGTTCAGCACCAAACTGAACTTTACAACTGATTTTAGAACCTTTTAAACTCCTTTTGACAAAATGTATCCCATGAAGAAGTTGTTTTAAAATATACTGTCACAGAAAGTGTGACTCATTTAATAATTAAAATTATTCGTTGTGTATTATTCATAGTATCATCCTCAGTGTGGACACTCCTTAACGAATTGACTCAAGTGTACAAAAATAGAAAAATATTACTCAAATATCACAACACAGTAACCTTATTTTCATCCTGTTGGTCTTGCTTACATGACACAAAGAACAGAATTAAAAAAACAACAACACAGAAATGTGTGAATAATAGAATTTTTAACATTTAGAGATTCTAGTACATTTTTAAGGAGTTTTTTACATTGGCTAATGCAAATAAGTAATGTTCTCCTTATTCAAGGGAATATACTTGTGTTGCTTCCCTTTTCCAAGTCTACATTAAAGATGCCAATTGCCTCTGAATTTTTTTTTCAAAATAGGCCAAAGGAATGGCTAATAACCATCATAAAGTATGACTGAATAATGCTCCAAAACAAACATTTGGGCTTTCATTTCATATTAAGTATTTGTGGATTTTAATACCCATAAAGCTTTTTAAAAGAAAGTTATTTTTCTCTTCACTTGACTTTCAAGAGTCTTGAATATAAGACTCTGAAACATGGTATAAAGGTCTTCTAGACATCATATACTTATTGGGTGCATTTTTGGTGCATAGTTTATATGGCTGGGTACATTTTCATAGTTTTGTATCTTTCTCTTATTTTAAATCTAAAATTAGATATGGGAGGGAAAAATCATTGCCCGGCTATTATAGTCTGATTTATTTATTTCACAAATTTAGGGGGATGCCTCCTTTTGCCAGATATATTTTTAGCCGTGTTTGTGTGTCTGTGTGTGTGTATAGGCATGGGGCTAGTGTGTGTGTGTGTGTATATATATATATATATATATGCAGGGGGATAGTATATAGCAGTAAACAAGACAGACAAAAAATCCTATCCTCATAGGTTAACATTCTCTGCCTTTCTTACCCCATATTTTAAGAGAAATACATTCCAGGTAACCCAAGAATCATGGCAAAATCAACTGGATTCTGTATAATCTATTGTCTTTCCTTTCATTTGCCCCATCACAGCTATTTAAGGGACAATGTTATAAACAAAGAATCGCAAAGACTCTGGTATTATATTAAATTACTTATGATACTGTTTGAAAGACAGAGACTAAGGGAAAGACTATAAAATAATGTGCCCTCCAAAAGGTGGGTATTACATTTCAGAATTTCCTTTCCTCTCTAGGATCCCATCAGGGCTGCCCAGACATTTTAACACCAATGCAAGTAAGTGATGACTATATAATTCAAACACAGATGAAGGTCCTTATATACTCAAAGAAATCACACTTGCCTGCACCCAATTGGGACTTGTACAATGGAAATATTTTCATTTACCTATACGTCAAGCTTGAGAGAGATAAGAGAAAGAATAAAACCTGGCATAGCTTAATGTTCCCTTAAAAAAAAAAGAAAAGAGAACAATTTCCTATTTACGTTTGTTTGTCAGTTCGTGTCATTACAACTTTAGATAAAGCTGATCAAGTTAAAATTGACATACTGTCGGGGCACCTGGGTGGCTCAGTGTGTTGAAACCTCTGCCTTCGGCTCGGGTTGTGATCCCAGAGTCCTGGGATGGAGCCCCACATAAGGCTCTCTGCTCAGCAGGGAGCCTGCTTCCTCCTCTCTCTCTGCCTGCTTCTCTGCCTACTTGTGATCTCCGTCTGTCAAATAAATAAATAAATAATCTTTAAAAAAAAATTGACATACTGTCGAAGAGTATAATAGAAAAACTGGATTCACTCGAGAAAATCAAACCCAAATCCTCCAAGGTTCACAATGAAGAGGGACTTTTCCCTTGGGGAGGAGTATCTGACCCAGAACCCTGTCTCTTGTCCTACTAAATGGTCCTGACTCTAGAGTGACTTGCTATATAGCACCACCAACATTACACTGGCTACAGAGTTACTGTAGTCCCCTTAGCACTCAGAGAAAACAACGGAAAAATACCCTTAACACTCCACATTGCAGCAAAGGTAGACCAGATACCCAAGGAAATAAAACAGAGACAACTAGAGAATCTGGTTTTTAAGACATGGTTTGCCAATCAGAACCTATTCCTACTATTATTTTATACAATGTTTATTGAAATATTTACCAGGTTTTTTGCTCACCATTCTTTCTTTCATCTCTAACCTTTTAGATAAGGTCATTTTCTTCTTTGACGTATAAATTGTTTTTGTTAAAGTTCTTTTGGTAAATGGAAAGACATATTAGTTTGCTGGAGTTGCCACAACAAAATATCCAGGAATGGGTAGCTTAAACAACAGAATTTTATTTTGTCCCAGTTCTGGAGGCTGGCAGTTCAAAATCAAAGTATTGGCAGGGTTGATTTCTCCTGAGGTCTCTCCTTGATTTGCAGATGACCACTCTCTGATTGTTTCGTCCTCAAATGGTTATACTTCTGTGCACACATGCACCCTGGTGTCTCTCTTTATATGTCTTAATCTCTTCTTCTTAGCAGGATACCAAACAGTTTGTTGTAGGGCTCACCCTAACGGACTCATTTTAACTTAACTACCTCTTTAAAGGTCCCATCTCCAAGTATAGTTACATTCTGAAGTACTGCGGTTAGGGCTTCAATATATACATTTTGGGAGTGCACAAGTCAGCCACAATACTAGTAGAGATAAACCCTGTTTTTCATCTGAAAATATCTTTATTTTGTGCTCATTATTAAAATATAGTTTGGTGGTTACAAAATTCTAGGTTGACAACACCGTAAAAAATGTTTTCCATTGTTTCCTGGCCTCCACTGCTGCTGTTGAGAAATCTATTGTTATCCAACTATTATTTCTTTTTAGATGATTCATCTTTTCTCTTTTTGGCTGTTTTTAGGTTCTTCTCTTTGTCCTTTTTAAGTCTTTATTTATTTGCTTACTTATTTATTTACTTATTTATAATTCCAGTATAGTTAACATGCATTGTTATGTTGATTTCATGTGTACAATATAGTGATTCCACAACTCTATATATTACTCAGTGCTCATCAAAATAAATGTACCCTTAATCCCCTCCACCTTTTCACTCAATCCCCCCCAACCCTCAGTCCCCTCTGGTAACCCTCTGTTTGTTCTCTTTAGTTAAGAGTTTGTTTTTTGGTTTCTTCACTTTTTCCTTGTTTGCATTGTTTCTTAAATTCCACATTCAAGTGAAATCGTATGATGTTTGACTTTCCTCGACTGAGTTACTTCACTTAGCATAATACTCTGTTGATCGATCCATGTCATTGCAAATGGCAAGATTTCATTCTTTTCTATGGTGGGATAAATTCCATTGTTTGTGTGTGTGTATCACATCTCTATCCATGCATCTATCAATGGACGCTTGGGCTGCTTCCATAATTTGGCTGTTGTAAATAATGCTGCAAGAAACAGAGCGGTGCATATATCTTTTCAAATTTGTGTTTTCATATTCTTTGGGTAAATACCCTGTAGTGCAATTACTGGATCATATGATGTTGTGCTGTTAGTAGGAATGCAAACTGGTGCAGCCACTGTGGAAAACAGTATGGAAGTTCCTCAAAAAATTAAAAATAGAATTACAATATGATCTTCTCTTTGTCTTTGGTGTTCTGCAGTTTTATTATGTTATGTCTGTGTACAGACTTTCAAAAAATTTCCACTTGGGATATGGTAGTGCTACCTTTACTTACGGAATTTTTTAAAAAGATTTTATTTATTTATTTAATTTTATTTTTAAAGATTTTATTTATTTGACAGAGGGACAGAGAGAGCCAGGGAGCACAAGGAGGCAGAAAGGCAGAGAGATAAGGAGAAGCAGGCTTGGCACTAGGCAGTGGCCTCAGTGCAGGGCTTGATCCCAGGCCCCTGGGATCATGACCAGAGCCAAAAGCAGACACTTAACTGACTAAGCCACCTAGGCACCCCCAAATTTTATTATTTATTTGAGAGAGAGGGAGAGAGCACATGCGGAGAGATGGGGAGAGGGGCAAAGGGAGAAGAGGAAGCAAACTCCCCACTCAGCAAGGAGCCCAAGCCCTTTGGTGTTCTGCAGTTTTAGATAGAGCCCCAAGCAGGGCTCTATCCCAGGATCCTGAGATCATGACCTGAGCTGAAAGCAGATGCTTAACTGACTGAGGCACCCAGGCACCCTACTTTTGGAATTTTATATTTCATTTGTTTTAAACATCAGTTTGTTTGTTTGTTTTAATATTAATGATCCTTCATTCTCCTTAGTATATCATCCGGACATTCTATTACAGATGAATAGTGGATCTTTGCATTGTATTTTTGATGTCTCTTAACTTCTCAATTCTACTTTCAATCCTTTTTGTCTCTTTGAGCCACATTCTGATCATTTGTTTAGCTCTTTCTTCTAGTTCACTATGTTCTTTTCAATTTTTTGAACTTCTGTTTGGCTTGTACTTTGGATTTCTAAGATCAACATTTTTTTTTTCACTTTTACAAGTTAAATTTAGTTCTTTTTCTAACCTGAATAGTAGTTTTTAAAAGTCTCTTGCTCCTTGGGTACTTCTTAAATTCCACCTTTTAGTTCATTAAAAAGTGTGTAACAGTATTTTAAATTCTTTATCTTATCATTCAGATATCTAAAATCTTTGTAGGTTTAAGTCTTTTTGTTTGTTTGTTTGCTTCTACTGACTCCCATTCCTTATTTGGTGAATTTATAAAACTGTGCAATAATTTTAAAAATGTTTTCCTTTGAAATAAGTGCAAACTTAGAGAAGAACTGCAAGAATAATACAAAGAATTTCCTTAACCCCCCCACCCCAAATTCCAAGAGTTTCTTCAATTATCCCAACTATGTACTGTATAGCAAAGCATACAATCAAGGATCACACAATGCACTTAGTTCTTATGTTTCTTCAGGTCCTTCAATCTCAAGTAGTTCTTCAGTTTTTTCTTAACCTTCATGATGTTATCATTTTTTTCTCTCTCTTTTTTTTTTAAATTTTTTATTTATTTTCAGCGTAACAGTATTCATTGTTTTTTCACCACACCCAGTGCTCCATGCAATCTGTGCCCTCCGTAATACCCACCACCTTGTTCCCCCAACCTCCCCACCCCCGCCCCTAAAAAACCCTCAGGTTGTTTTTCAGAGTCCGTAGTCTCTCATGGTTCACCTCCCCTTCCAATTTCCCTCAACTCCCTTCTCCTCTCCATCTACCCTTGTCCTCTATATTATTTGTTATGCTCCACAAATAAGTGAAACCATATGATACTTGACTCTCTCTGCTTGACTTATTTCACTCAGCATAATCTCTTCCAGTCCTGTCCATGTTGCTACAAAAGTTGGGTATTCATCCTTTCTGATGGAGGCATAATACTCCATAGTGTATACGGACCACGTCTTCCTTATCCATTCATCCGTTGAAGGGCATCTTGGTTCTTTCCACAGTTTGGCGATGTTATCATTTTTTAAGATTACAGGTCAGTGGTTTTGTAGAACATGTCTCAATTTGGGTTTTTATGATGCTTCTTCATAAGATTCAGATTCTAAAACAATTATGTTGTTACCTCAGGGCAATATATCAGGAGGCACATAATGTCAAATGTTAGCATACATTGATATTTCTTGACTGAATTATTATTATAATAGCTACTATAATTTTCTAATTATGTTATTTCTACATTTAGTAGCATTATACATAAAAAAACTTTCTTTATTTCTATTTTTTATTTATTAAACTATTTATAAAGTGAGGACTCTGGATTCGTATTTTATTCAATGTGATATAAGCCATTAGTATTATTTTAGTGCTCAAATCGTCCCAGATTTGGCCATTAAGAGTCCTTTCAAACTATTTTAAAGATTTTATTTATTCATTTGTCAGAGAGAGTGAGCACAGGCAGACAGAGAGGCAGGCAGAAGCAGAGGGAGAAGCAGGCTCCCCGCTGAGCAAGGAGCCCAATGTGGGACTCAATCCCAAGACCCTGGGATCATGACCTGAGCCAAAGGCAGCCGCCCAACCAACTAAGCCACCCAGGCGTCCCTCAAACTATTTTATATGTCCTTTTCACACGCCCCCATCATTCTTTGCATCCTTACTTTCTGGCATAAGACCTCCAAGCTTATCTTATACTATCCTTGCCCCAACCCTGAAATCAGCCATTTCTCCAACGAGCTCTAGTTCCTTTTAGTGGAAAATGGTATTTAGAAACTTGGTCTCAGTACTAAATGTGCTCTTTACTACAGAGATCTTTCAGGCACTTTCAAGTGGACAGAATAACAAAATAAATTCATGTACATACATATATAAATCTATATACACACATTTTTACTTTTATAGTTATTTCTGTATCTATCTATATATTGGAAGTCATGAGTTCACACCAATATCTGCAGTTCCAATCCAATGCCAAAGGGTATGCTCTGTGTTTGCCCTTATCAACCATCACCAAAAGTGAGAAATTTTATTCCCATTTTCCTCAGTCCATTCACTTATTTGCTCAATCCCTTTGTATGCAGCCAATAGACCTGACCCTATTGGGTCTCCACCCACTTGGCTGCTTGGCTGATCTTTACAAATTCATTTAACTGGACTTTATCTGTGGGAATACCAAATGGCTTCAGTGAGGCTGCTTTCCTATAAAAAGGATTTAGATTTCTTTCTACCATGAGACTATGGCACAACCAGTGTGAGATCATGTAAAGTCCCCTACAGAGGATCAAGGATAATCCAGAAATTTTAGGTTAGCAATCTGATGTTACAGCAAGCCTCAGTCTAAGTCTCCTGATCTAATCATTTATTGTTCCCCTTTCTGATTTCAGTTCTCAGGTGTTTGGGGAGAGATTATTTGAAGGGTGGGGTATTTGCTGTTTTATTGTTTTTATTATTTTTTGTTTTGTATTGTTCTGTTTGTTTGGTGTTGTTTCTTTATTTCTTTGTGTTTGCCCTTAAAGACTCCCTTGAAGACTTAGCTTCTTTCAGTCCTGGGAACGCTTTGAGAATTAGGCTTCTAACTTATCCAGATTTAGTTGTACTAAGTAATGGAGCCTTTCAGAGTATCTTATCAGCCATACTTTATGTGTCTATATGCTTATCTACATTGATCTTGTCCTATATACCAAAATTATTAATACCCTTGAAACACCATGGGAATCTCTGCTATAGTCTGGTTATTGTTTCAATGCAGGAAAAAATAAGCGAGACTAGAGAAATTATTGGGTAACACTTCTATTTTGTTCTTATCAGAAAATATGGACTCTTTTTAGCAAGGTTGTGATAAGTCTTTTTTTAATCTTAAAGATAAAAAGGTCATTAACATTCCTTTGATCCTGTCCCCTAATTTGACACATGAGGAAAACATGGCCCAGAGAAGATGGATTCCTACCAAGTAAATGGCATTCAATGGGCTTGCTTAGATTATTTAGAACTGGGGTCTCTGGTCTACTATTCCTAATTTATTTCTGTCCAATACTCTTTTTCTAGCCAAACTCTATGATTCATTTTTTTCACAAGTATATTTTAATGTTTTCCACTTCTTAAAATAATTCATGATCATTTCAGAAAAAATTTAAATACACTGAAGTATAAAGAAAATGAACTGTATTTATAATCTTACTACTTGGAGATAACTACTGTTAACATTTTAGAGTTTTTAATGCTTACATCCTTTATTTTTATAGTTGAGATCATACCATATAGTTTTGTATCTTTTTTTCATATAATAGCATTAATATTTCCACACCTCATTAAAATCTCTTCAGAAGCGTTATTTTTGATGCCATACAATATTTCATCATATGGTTGTACTTAAGTATAGTGAACTATTCACCTTCAGTAAATATTTAGATTTTTCTTTTTTCCTATTATACATAATGTTCTAAAGAAGTTCTATTGTTTTTATTTGATGTTAGTCCACACCTCTAATTATTCCCTAGAACAGCTTCCTAGAATTAGATGTACTAGGTCAAAGGATGTGAATCTAGTTAAAATTCCCGATATATACTACCAAATTACTTTTCAGAAAGATAGTACCAATTTATGCTACTTCCAGCTGGGTTTAAGAGAGCTGGTCTCAACTTGTCTTTACCATGTTTCTTCCATATGGATTTGACGATTCTCAAGTATTCCTTTTCTTTATTTTCCTAAAGTTCCAAGTTAAGGGGCTCTTGAATTATGGAGTGGAGGCTGGGGCTACTAAAGTCAGCCTTCCAACTAGATAAGGCCTGTGTAAGGATGATCACAGGAGCATCCATAAAGCCCTGCTGTGCAGAATGGTCCTTCCCTTCCCTGTGGTAACATGGCCTTTGGGGGGTCATAGACTTCCACATTAGACGTTATCTGTCCACCTATTATTATGCAGTCTCTGGTAAGAGAGGTAAGCCTCACTGAGACTTATTTTCTTTATCTGTAAAATGAAATACTGATGCCTCTCTGGTTGCAAGGATTAAATGTAAAATTGCCTGATACTTCTTTATCTTCTAATTAGTCCTTCCTATCAAGGAATCTCTACACCTAAGATGGTCTCATAAGCTAGATAAAATAGGATCTGCTTCTTTCATAGTCACAGTATTCACAGGTCATACAGAGTTAGCATGTGCACCCTTCTACCATTTATCTGACAGGTGAGTTGATATATGGATGCTTACATGTTTGTAATATGGCATCAAGGAAGAATGGGGTTTCCAAAGGACTGGCAGCCGGGATACAGAAGCCTAAAGGGGAAGGTTTCATAAGATATATTTTATCAAATTTCAACTGATTAGATCAGGCTCCTCTATCTAAGAACACAGAAGTACAGAAGTACCCAGCCAGGAGTGGACTGTTTATTGCAGTCTCACCTCTGGTTATACATCTACTTTTTAAAAAAACTTTTAAGACCTTCACTCAGAAGCCGAGTGGAAATGGATACACTGCATTGGAACCTCTGCAGGATGGGGCCAAGGTATCTGTAATTTTTAAAGCTCCCTAGCTGATTCTGATTCACTGCCAAGGTTGAGGTTTAATGGATAACGTGGTTCATAGATTCTGGAATGTAAGAGCTGGAAATGGTCATCTAAACCTTTAATTAAACAACCTTGATTTATAGATTAGGAACCAAGGCCTATAGAGGTTTAATTACTTGCTAAATATCACATAGTTTGGTAATAACAGGATGAAAACCTAGAATTCTAGCACATTGCCAGAATGTCTTCAAGAAGCTTATTAGATAGAAGACAAACATCTCATAAAATGCAAAAATCAATTTTTTGAAAGAAATGACTGCCATGTGACAAGGGGTCCTTACTGCTCTTATTTCTAAATGATCATATTTCATACTGTAAATATATGCAGGATGAAGAAATTGGATTTCAGTTCTCACCTAGATGAAAGGCCAAAAAATGCTTGCTTTGCCATTTTCTTTCCCCCAGGAAGTGAGCAACTGTTGCAGCAATGTGGAATCTTTGTTCTCCTCGGCACATCAAGTCCTCTTAACTTTTCTGGTTTTTAAAACTGTTTAGGTGTATACCGGTCAAGGCATAGAAGTCAAAAAAGTTCTCCAAGGCTTGCCACCTCCAAAATTCTTTTTGATTCCTAAAATGTAATTCTTATTGCAATGTACTTTGTGAACATCCCTTTCTTAATGTAACACTGCTTCTTCTTTAGATATCAGAGGGAGGGGAGTAAATTTAGAAGTTGCTTAGGCACACAACAGTAGAGGTAAAATTGTCTTAAAGTCTTGGGTGGGAAAAGGGCTTAACCAAACCTACTTTCTACAGTTCAATTTTGACTATGACAGCCTGCTAATGAACTTTTAAAAATCATGTTACTCATGAAATTTTAACTATGATTTTACTTTAACTTTAAAAGATTTCTTAAAACAAACAAACAAACAAACAAAAAAACCCAACCATACAAAAATGCCTGGATAACTTTTATTCATTGGGGGCCATGTTGGGAAGCGCTGGGTCCTAAAATATCGCTTAAAGGCCCTGAGTTCACAGCTGACATGTTCTTAACATTTATAGTGATTCTAGAGACCCTCAGTATCTGTTGCTACAGTTCCTTCTCTCAGTGTTTTTCTTGGATTGGATTTACAGCCAACTGGTTGTAATTGACCCTCTATTGGGACAAGTTAGGATATGAGCATATGACTTTTCTGTAAAAAAAAAAAAAGAGAGAGAGAGAGTGACCAAGAAAAAAAAATCACCATTGATATTTATCTTAAACTTCCTTCATTTCCAGCTTCTCTGGCAGCAAGTCAAGCTGCTGTCATAATGCAGAACTCTCAGTAAAAAGGGTTCCTAGGGAAAGGCCACATTTCTGAATGCAAAGGCACATAAAAAAGAGTTTAACAGAAAAGACAAGCATTTCTCTGTCCTTTAGTCACACAACACCTAAGCCCTGCCACAGAAGTAGAGTCTGCCATCTGAGATTCCAGGGTGACATTTCCCTATAGGAAAATTGGTCATAAACAGCCTAAGGACAAATGGAGACAGAGCATATGGGAATCTCTATCAGTTCATCATGAAAAGCAAAGGCCAGTGAAGCTATATAACTCCCAGCCCCCAAAACACTGCTTCTAGCTTTCTCCACAGAACTGATCTGGGGGTTTTCTTTCTACTTCCTCATTTAGTGGACCACCTGCCCCAAAGGCAGAAAAACAAACTCGGGTTTTACCCACTCAATGAGAGCCTGAAAATCTTTCTCATTTAACCTACCATGGTTGGTTTTGAGGAACCTGAAAAAAGAACTAGAAACAATTCTGTACGGGGCACATGAAATGCTTATAAATTTATCTCCCAAAGAAATGTTCACTATCAAGTCAAGTCTCCAAACTACAAAGCATTGATTTGTCACAATCTAATTTCAACAATCTAAACCAAGCCATCTCCCAAGCTCTTTAACTTTATGGTCATAGGCTTGAAATTCCTTTCCTATATGCTGGGAAACTAATCAGTGCAAATCATTCTATTCAACGGCTTCCAGTTTTCCCTTCAAACGGTCTCTAAAAAGTTAACAACAACTGAAGCCTGTTTTATGTTAAAATCCTAATAATGTAAATAGTCAAATGCACCATTTTTAGTCATTAGCACTGAAAGAACATCATACACCCGACTGAGTCACCTGGGGAAGAGCAAGGAGTGCTGCTTTCTGTTCAAAGCCGCTGACCACAATAAGAGATCGCCCATCTGTCCCACTGCTGGGTAACACTGGCCAGAAGGGGGAGGATTGTTAATGGGGACCCTTGATGCAAGGTTTCAGTTCATCTCGGTTTTGGCTCCTCAAACTTCGCACTAGCTTTACGTTCTGGCAAACTAAAGCAGACCAGAGGTGGTCTTGACACCTCTTTAAAACTTTTGAACGTGGGCTGCTGGTTGGAAAGGAGGATGGAGAAGCAAATCCTTGGCATGACTGACTTCAAAAAGCACTTCTTTTTTTTTTTTTTTTCAAAGATTTTATTTACTCACTTGACAGACAGAGATCACAAGTAGGCAGAGAGGCAGGCAGAGAGTGGGGGGAACCAGGCTCCCCGCTGAGCAGAGAGCCCGATGCGGGGCTCGATCCCAGAACCCTGGGATCATGACCTGAGGCGAAGGCAGAGGCTTTAACCCATGGAGCCACCCAGGTGCCCCCAAAAAACACTTCTTAAGCACTGTGCTCTATTATCAGAACTCGTGCCCTCTAGTAATAATAGGAGCCAAGAATGTTTGAGTGCTTAATTGTGCTAAGGTCTACCAGCATTACATTATCAATTTCTCACATCAATTCCAAGGGGGAGGGACAATATTACCATTCCTATTTCACAGATGAAGAAACTGAGGTTTGAAAAAGTTAAGTAACTGGCCAGGGGTCACAGAGGTAGTAACAGAGCCCAAATTTAAAATCAGGCTTAACCGATTCTAAAGTCCACGCTCTTAACCTCAACATGATACCAGGAAGTCAAGGAGCCTTGCCAATGCTGCTGCCTCTGAGGGCTGTTCTTCACATTGCTACATTGTACAGCAGAGACACTGAGAGAGAAGGACGTCAGAAAGACAGAAGGAATCAATAGCTTTTTGGGCTGTTTCAGATGTATCAGTGCCATGGCAGACCTTAAAAGGGACCTATGTTTGTCTTAACAACATTCTTCCAAGATTTGGATGCCATATCCTATTTCTACAGAGGCGGTATAGTAATTTGGTGTTCTATCAGTGGCTTCTCCACTGCTCACTTAGCAAGAGCTCAAGCTATTCTCTTTTTCATATAAAGCAATATTAAAACAACATTAATGATTTACTGAGGGTCTATATGTGTGAGGCTTCAGGCTGGGCAATTTGCAACTTGCTGAGGGCCATGAAATGGCATCTATATTACATCATTCCCATGAATTTAACCACCCGTGGGGAGAACCATGTGCCCTTGCAATGGATAAAACCCCGATGCTGACAGGTCAAGAGGGTCATATCACTGCTTCAGCTCCCAGGACATTAGGCATAGTACTGTTCTTTGGACATTTATTCTCTGAAAGGAGCATTTTTACATCTGGCTCCAGCTCTGAGTCAAGAACTGGATACACACACTCAAGGTATGCTAAGGAGAAACTATTAACCATGCAAACTAGCCCCAAATGGCTTTTCTGATTATTTGCTAGCATGCAGGTGGCTTCATGAAGAGGCCTGCAATTGTAGAATGTTAGTTTTTGTAGTATGAGAAAATCATAACTTTTTTTTTCCAGGAACTTGTTTTGCCATAGACTTAAGGCAGTAATTTGTTACAGGCAAGACATTTATAGGGGCTGCGTTATCGAGGCTAGAATCATCAAGAAATTCTATCAGAAGACACAATGTTTAAGTATAGGTCTAATTACTGCAATCATTTCTTTTTTGTTTCCTTTGCAGAGATCCACTTAATCCCATCTCTTAGTGTGGGCACAAGCTGACAGTTGCATGACAAGGAATGTTTCCCTTTGTAAAAAACCCACTTCCTTTCTGTGTAGTTTTAGCCTAATTGAAATGTTTCCTATTAAGCTCAATCAAGGCAGCAATTATCTAATTACTCACTTATGCTTTTCCAGCCAAAAATTTGCCTAAGCTGGTGTATTGGAATGAGGGAGAACATATTTATTATTGCTTTTACATTTTCCTGTTTGGCTTTGGACAATGATCATAAACATTTACTTCTAGCTCACCAGCATATATCTAATTAATACTGCTATTTTCTATAAAATTGTATCACTGTAAGCCACAGGCTGGTGCCAAATGTAGCCTTGTCTAAGAAATGTGCTTTAAAAGACGTGTGGTTATGCTACATGAATGGTGTCATTGGAGAAGGGGAATAAGGAAGGAGGCTAGTGAAAACAAATCACAAGCATATATTCAATCATTTCAAAGCCATGAGTTTTATGGCTTTACAAAATAAAAAATGAAAAACAGATTTAATCGAGAAAATAATTTTTATAGCATCACTTTAAAGAAACACGTACCCTGCACGTCTGGGCTTTCTCTTGATACAAATCCCTTAGGTCTCAAGATGATCACAACCAGTCAACAGCACAGGTGGTCCACACTTTTTAGGTATAAATTAGAGGCATATATCATTGAAACCAGAATTAATTTTAGAGTTAGTGACCCTATGAGGTCACTCCTGATTAACTCAATTTGGATTGAGGTTGTACCAAAGCACAACGGACAAATTGGGTATGAGGGATTGATATTTTCATTTCCAGACAATAAATTTTATCATTATTATTATCTTAAATGTTAGCTAATATGGGACTAATTCAGTCCTCTGCATGGAAAAACACCCCCAGAAAATTTGTGTACTTCTGGGTGAATTTATAGAGAGGGAAAGGAACACCTCATTAATCCCCCAAATGCAGGCACTTGACAATCCTTCACCTAAGTTTATCATAAAACCTGAAAATGACTACACTCAGTGAGAACTGCAACAACAACAAAATCAGTCTACAAAGAAAACATTCCATTTACTGCAAGGAGTTGAGAGGTTTTGCACTGTGTTGTTGTTTTGTTGTTTTTTTGTTTTTGTTTTTTTTTTGCTTATACATAATGATGAATGAACCACACACAATATTAGTAACCTCAAAGATAATGAGTTATCTACAACACCCCCCCCCAAAAACCAACCCAAAAAACAAAAACCACTTCAGTTTCTAATAACTGATTTATCTAAGGTATACCCTGAGTGATGACTGATTAATAAATTAAGCCCAAGTGACTAGATATTGGGAGTGGGGAAGAGGTCATTCTCAAAACCCTGTTATGTTATCTGCTTCACAGGATGGAAAGAAGTCTTTAAAAAAAAATGCATTATATCTTAAAGGTGGTCCCAAAGATTCTGCATTCTGTGCCTTCAGGAGAGGAGGGCAAGAACAAAAAGGAGAGAAAAGGAGAGAAACCACTCTCTTTGCCAGATTGGGGAGAATAAGGAATCAGACATTTCCCTTTCACTGGTCCTTATTTAGGGACATGAAAGTTTGTGAAGTATATTAAATAAAACGGTTGGAAAATGGATTTTGTTTCTTTACATGAGCATTCACTGGAGAGGACAAGTAAGTCTCAATATTCTCATTCCTGCAGTTCTCTCTCTAAGCAGCTTTACATACTCTAGATGGGGACTAAATCCATTTTGCATCAGGCAGAGTGAGAGCCTGGGGTAGCAGACGAACCCATCGTCTGAGAACAAACATAGAGACGGGCTCAATCAACCATCTGTCTAGATCTGCCCTCAGCAGCACCAGATCAGTGAAAGGCGGGAACGTGGAACCTCCAAATACTGCTTCCATACATGGGTCCACAAACCTTCTAACACTCAGGAATAAACAAAAGGAAACAAGATATTAAACCAACGTGGTCCTTGTTTTCAACATTATTTATCTTTTGAAATTTTCAAGTTGAGTTCCCACTGCCTTTATTTCCCCTCCTACTTTGCACTAGTTCTCGTATTTCCATCCTTCCTCCGCTGCAATAATTCAATAGAACTAATTATGTCTTTAAAAATAGTTAAATAAGCAAATGACCGAAGTTCTCTTTCTGTTTTCCCTGATGCTGGGTCAAATGGCTCCTCAAGTTGTTCTGAAATGAGACCCTTGCATGTCTGGCCAGAATCTTTCAAAATTACTTTTACGTTGTCCCATTATTCTTCCCAGTGTGTTGAAGTGGTGCTATTTTACCCATTTTAAGCAATACTGGCTGGCAAATTTTAGGATAATACAAATTTAACAATAGAAAAGGTAAATATCCCACAGTTTCCTAATTATAATTGTGGATTCTATATATATAGTTTATTTTAAGTTTTCCATTTGTGAGTTTTCTATTTTGTACATTTTAAAAAATATTTTATTTATTTGAGACAGGGCGAGAGGGAACAAGCAGAGGGAGGGGCAAAGGGAGAGGGAGGAGCAGACTCCCTGCTGAACACTGAGCCCAACTTGGGGCTCTACCCCCAAACCCTGAGATCATGACCTGAGCCAAAGTCAGAAGCTTAACCAACTGAGCCACCCGGAAGCCCCTATTTTGTGCATTTTCAATATCAGATTGGTTCATTAGTTATTTTGGTTCTAAGGCCTATAATAGTAATGCTTTTCAGGTTTTTATAATCTTAAATAGGCTCTGGCAGAAAGAACATGAACAAGATCATTTATCCTCTATTATTTTAAAAGTGCAAATAAATTATTGGTGTTTGACATGGGTTGCCTGTGATAAATGAAACTATCTGCTTTTCATCAATCTATTAAGATCTTACAAGTCAAAGTTATTTAAGGCAAAGACCACCTACCATGGAAAAGTCTAATGTTAAAAGCTCTTCACTTGTCATTGCCCAAGAATATGTTACACAATTGAAGGCTTCTAAAACATCATAACTCTGGCTACATACTGGAATTACCTGGAAGCTTTTTCAGGCCACCTAATGGCTCCAGAGATTTTGATTTAATCTGAATGTCATGTGCCTGGGTATCAGGACTTTACAACACCCCTAGATGATTCTTCTTTAAGTCCAACGTTGTAAACCGCTGTTTTGGAACAAAAGTTTACAAACACATACGCCTGCACAGATAATGGATTTGTGATTTGTCCCTTAAGAGTCCCACCATTAGCTGGAGGTGAAACAGAGTGCTGCCATTGTTTGTTCACTCATTACCTATGGAATGGCACCTTTTTCATTACCTAACTCTTCACAAAATCAAAACACCCCTTGCAAAAAAGAAAGAAGAGAGAGAAATTTGTGAAGAAAAACTAGCTTTAAGGGAAAAATAATGTGGTAGGCAAAATAATAGCTCCTTGAGAGGTCCCACCCTAACCCCCGAAGTCTGAATATATTTCTTAACATGAAAAAAGCAATGTTTGCAGATAAAATTAAGTGAAAGACCTTGAGATGGGGATAGTATCCTGGATCATGCAGGTGGGCCCGATCCAATCACATGCATTCTTAAAATCGGAGAACGCTTTGTAGGTGTGGTCAGAAGTCCTGACTACAGAATAAAGGCCCAGAGAGATGTAACATTGCTGCCTTTGAAGATAAGGGAACAAGGCCATGAGCCAAGGACTGCAGGAGACCTCTAGAAGGTGAAAAAAGACAAAGAAACAATCTTCCCTAGAAGCTACCAGAGAGACAGCTTTGCTGACACCCTGAGTTTGACCCAATGAGACCCATGTTAGACTTCTGACCTACAGAACTGTTAAAAAAAAAAAAAAAGTGTTGTTTTAAATCACCAAGTTTGTGGCAACTTTTTAGGGCAGCAATAGGAAAATGCAGATACAGATGCTAATTTTGAATCTCCCAGAGGCCTCGGGCAAAGGTAGGGGCAACAGGGAATGTTATGTGGTGTCCTGAGACTGCATCCTGCAGGGAGTAGAAATGACCCAGGGCCCCAGCTGCTGCTCTGAACTCCCCTTGGTGTGTGTGCAGAGACCATGCCTCCCTCAGCTGCTCCCAGCCAACCACTGAGCAGCAATGCGGAGGCAGCCAGGTTCCCAGGAGACCCAGAGCTCCTCTGACTTTCCCAGTTTGGTAAGGACTCCATCCTGTGATGGTCTCACTGAGCATTCCTTCAATCGCACTGTGGTCTAGGACACTTCCACCTCACCTTCCCTTCCTCTCACCTTCATTCAGGGTCAAATTGGCATCGAGGTCCGATGCAGCTTTTCTACCTTTCCTGGCTCCTCCCCCATTTTCTAGCACAGGCATTTCCTCCAGGACCAGTTACATAAGTTTAGTACAAAATAAAAACATGCGGCCCTCCGTTCAAAAATCATTAAGAATTTTAAGCCTGGGATAGCAGGCCATTACACCAACTAAGTGTTCTAAATGCAAGGTCTTGTGCCACTCCTCGGGTAGCTCCCCCATGAGGCTGGCACTGGTATCTTTTAGTAAAATGCTTGTGTATCTAATCCTAGTTTGGTGTCTGCTGGGAAGACACTAAGAGAACATTCTGCTGACTTCCCCCCAGATTAACTCCTTTGGCATCAAACCCGGCTGTGATCAAGGAGTGGTTGTCAGTTTTGACTTTAACTTCCCAAGCCTCTGATATGGTTTTAAATTTAATTTCATTGATTCAAGCTAGTTTTCTTTCTTTTTTTTTTTTTACATTTTATTTATTTATTTGACACAGAGAATGAGAGAGAGAGAGATCGCATATGAGCACAAGCAGGGGGAGCAGCAGGCAGAGGGAGAAGCAGTCTCTCCATTGAGCAGCGCACCCAACCCAGGACTCGATCCCAGGACCCTGGGATCATGACCTGAGCTGAAGGCAGACACTTAACTGACTGAGCCACCCAGGTGCTAGTTTTCTGTTCAGTTTTGAGGTTTCCTTTTTCTATAATAATATGTAATGTTTAAGAAGTAGTATGGGCTTTTTTTTTTTTTTTTGAGCCAAATTCACTGGGGGAAAATGCAGTGAGAATTATAGCTGAGATTTTGATGTTTCATTTGAAATAAACACCAAGGTAAAATTTAGGCAGCAAAACTCATAAACGCATTGCTTTATTTCATATTTAAAGAAAAGGAGCTGGAAAGAACCAAAGGGCTACTTGGGGGAAAGGACTAAAATTCCCTCCTTCTGTTCCTGTTTGCAATTCCAGGTGCAATCTTTGTTGTTGTTGTTGTTGTTGTCGTTGAGAAGGTGGTCTCCAAACATTTGGCAATGTTAAATATAAGGGCAAAGCTCTGTGGCCTTTAGCAACCTCTCTAGGCCTCAGTGTAATAAGCAAAGTGGATCCTACATATTCTCTGAAATCCCTTTCAGCAATAAAATGTTTTGGATTCATGAAAAACATATGCTCTAGTCAAGGCTGTGAGTTTTTATAACATTGTCATATAATCTTCCTCAGTATATATTCTACTTGGAGGTGTCTTGTCTTTTCAGGATTTTCCAAAACAACACATTTCCTTAGTACTCCCATCATTAAGATTTGTTAAGGCATTATTGGTGAGACAAAGGAACTGAAATGGAAAATGCAGTTGATGGAATATTCACACGACTAGCCCAAGTACCTGGAGTTCTTTAGGGAGGAGTTCTGGATGGGAACACAAGTCTCTAGACTACTCATCTTATTTTCTTGTCTGAGCAAGGAAGATCATCATAAAGAGCCAACTTGTTAGATTTTGCATTTTTACAATATCAAATTAATAGATTAACATTTACCCATTTAATATATTCCCTTAGACAGTGCAAACATGTGGCCAAAACACTGGATCTCCCAGGTCCCCATACAGGTTAATAATTTGGTCCCTTCAAACTGTTGTTGTTCAGTTCTTTTTTTTTTTTTTTTTTTTGTAAATTAAGCTCTACTGCCCAACATGGAACTTGAACTCACGACAAACTGATGTTGTTTAAGTACTCATGTAACACTGATGTGAACTAAGCACTGGGGTAGAGGAAGAGACTAGGGGGAGAAGGACCAACCAATCCCAATTTATACACCAGAAGGCCTACAGGTGACAGGACACACTGTCATTGGAAGTCCTATTGCTATTATGGTATATACCTCTTGCGGTCCCACCTAAGCAAAGCAACTCTCCCACAGAGGTGACCTTGGGTGTAAAGCGTTGGTGTCCTGGGTAACCATCTAAGTGATCCTGCTCTTAATCAATTTTGACATTATATAACAAGTTCTCCTTTAAGTCCATTTCCTTTTTATAATCTGAAGCAACAGTTAGGGGTGAAATGATGGCTCCTACATTGTAAGTCCAATGTGAATTTTGAAAATCTGCTTCTGGTTTTTCTCTTTATCCAAGTAATTTGTCATCACAGAGATCTAGCTATGGAGAGAACTCCTATGTCTCTTTGAGTAAAACAAAACAAAATAAAACCTCTCAGGTCAAATCTAAACAAGACCATATATACAGTATTATTTTTTAAAAAAAATCCCATTTGTTGATTTGAAGCCTGCAGAAAGAGATCTTGAAAATCAGATTTTGAAACTACTTAGCATTGCCTGGCTTAGGAATACTTACAGAGACATAGGACACTTAATTTTTTTGTAGGGTCCACGCCAGTCACTGCAAATTGGGCCAAACCTCTTTTCTCCTCAATGGGAACTAAGATGCTTTATTAGCTGATGAACCTGTCCCAAACTTGCTGAGTTTATCAGAAAACTGTATAGGCACTCTAAATATTTGGAAAAACCTTTAAAAAAGCAGTGTATGCTACAGAATCAACATGCTATTCAGATCTTGGAATACGCAACTACTGCATTTTGAGCATTCTTGTAGGTAAGCCATGTACAAAGTCAGCTAAAATTAGCACACCTTTGTTTCTAATCCAGGTCTCAAAGGTGTTTGTTTGTTTGTTTGGTTTTGGTTTTTTGTTTTTTGTTTTTAAGAGCTCACACGGGGATAGGTGGGAGGGGAGTGGTGGGGAGAAGGAGAAGAGAGAATCTTAAGCAGGCATGGAGCCTGATGTGGGGCTCCATCTCACGATCCTGAGATCATGACCTGAGTGGAAATCAAGAGCCAGACACTTAACTGACTGAGCCACCCAGGTCCCCCAGATCTTCAAGGTTCTTAAACATTCTACAGACTATCTCTCCAACTACTCTGTCATTACCATAGCTGATTTCCACTTGCCCTTGCCCTCACAGTGTATCACATCCCTGTGTCTTCCCTTCATCAATGTGTTCATTAACACCAGAAATCTTTGCATCTAGAATTCTTGTTGGTTAACTGCCGTCTCCTGGTCCACCAAATCTTCATCATCTTAGTTCACTGGTTTCACTTGAACATAGTATTGAAGTCATGCTAGCCAGCCTTGATCAGGCCCTCACAGATGCTTAGCGTCAGATATTAAGGATTTCCTCCTGCATTTGGTAATACATAATACAGTGGTTTTAAAAAGGGGCCTTAAGGATTTCCTCCTGCATTTGGTAATACATAATATAGTGGTTTTAAAAAGGGGCCTCTGGAGCCAGATGTCCAGATTTCAAAGCCTAGATTCTCTACTCTCTCGCTTACGCCAAGTTATTTAACCTGTTTGTGACTCTGTTTCCTCATCTTCAAAACAGGGGTAATAATACATTGTTGGGAGCAGCCAATAAAAGTTGCTGATTAGTCACATTAGCTATGACACATCCTCTTTGTTCTCCTTTATACTGTTTGAACGTTTCCTGTCAAATTCCCATAGATTACTGCTTCTATGAGGAAATGGCCTTATAGAGAACTTACAGGCAATGAAACCAAAACAATTAGTTGAAGGAATAAAGGAGAGAACAGTAGGATGAAGAGGGAGAGTGGCCTGAGAAATTAGTCAGAAAGTCAGAATTTGCTTAAGACCCACAGGTAAATGACAAGGTTGTGGGCTCTGTCCCCTTAAAGTGTCTTCAAACAGAAATGGGGTGACAAGTACAGACAGAGTATATGAAATGAAGGCAAAATAAAGATGTTCAAAATGAGGAGCAATTAACTCAAAAGAAAGAAGAGAGAAGGAAGCCTTGGAATTGTTCCTACTTCTACAGAATAGTGATTGACTTCACTATGGGATAAGGAAGGAATAAAGGGAAGAAACAGCCCAAATCCCAGTAGGAGAGCAGGCAGTGCCCTGAACCGCAGGGCAATTTGTTCTCAGAACAAGAACCAAAGCAAAGTCCGTGAAGGATTATGTTGTGGGAACCCTGATGATAAACACACTCAAGATGAAGGAATGAGAGCTCCCTTCCCCAGTTTTGTGGGTACAAAAATTGAAAACAGGATGATGTAATTCACAGAAATTGAACAATTTAGGATTCAGCTCAGTATTAACTGAACCTCTGCTACGTGCCAGGCACTGAAGACGTGTTCTTGCCCTTGCAGAGCTATGTACCAGAGGAGAGGCAGACTTTCTCAGTGAGTCACCGAAAGAGTAAGAGGGAAGGGAGGAGGCCAAACTGAGGGTGACTTCCTATAGGAGGTCTTTTACACTGAACTATGGATAACAAGTAGAAATCAAACCATTGGTGAGCAGAGACTTAACTTGGCAATAAATTACTATGCACATTAATAATATTATTTTAGAATATGCATGAGCTGGAAATTAAATGCTTGATTAAAGAGACATAAAGTAAGATTTAAAACTATATTATTTAAACTTGTGTAATGTGATTTTATTCATGTTTTATACATTTAGTAACACTGAATGAAGCCTAAAGCGAACTTAAGAGGGCCTGTTATTATCCCCCATTTTACAAATTAGAAAACTAAGAAACAGAGAGATTAACTGCCTTGCTAAAGCTCACACAAACAAAGCCATCTATTTTTTTTTAATCTTTTTTTCTTTTTAAGATTTTATTTATTTGACAGCGAGAGAGAGAGAGATCACATGCAGGCAGAGAGAGAGGGAGGAAGCAGGCTCCCCACTGAGCAGAGAGCCCAATGCAGGGCTCCATCCCAGGACCCTGAGATCATGACCTGAGCTGAAGGCAGAGGCTTAACCCACTGAGTCACAAAGCCATCTTTTACACTGGAGCCCATTTATCTGGATTTCTTGCCAATGATGCTTTTGGTCCACCCAGCATTTTCCCTAAGTGTGAACTCTGAAATATCAGTTCTGTGGAATGCCGGCAAATTTCTATTTTATGGTAAAGTAAGTCTTGGACATGCTGAGTGAACAGCTTTACACAAGTTTCTTAACTGTGAGACTTCTCCAAGACTTAAAAGTAGTCATGTACAATGTCAGTTTCCAAGTAGGATATATAGAATGCGGCTTTTCTTCTTTGATCATGGAATACTTTTTTCATGGTCTGTTTCTTGGACCTGGAGTAATATGGAATGTAATGGGAAATACTGCACCAATGTGTACCAAGGTGAGCAAGAAGCAGACAGGTTTTCAGTACAGGCAGAGAAATACAAATATGAGGTAGAAAAATTATGACAAAATGATTCTGGAACCAATTATCCACTTGAAACAACTTAAGCGGAGAGGAGCTGGTGTCCCTAAACTAGACTACCAGACCTCCATAAATATGTAGGCAACACTAAGTCTGAATAAGTATGCGCAGGTGTATTTCATTATGGAGAATTCAGATATAAACACTGTATAGAGTTAGCATTAGGTGTGAACTGTATGACAAGGAGTCTATGTCATCTGAACAGGGCTGAGAAAAAAGATGCGAATTGAAAGTATCATCTGATTTAACTGAAAAGACTGTAGTCCAATGTCTTTAGAAGCAGATTATTTGAGAGCTCACAAGGGGAGCAAGGCAGTAACAGCAAGGTACTTATGTATTTATAATACTTACGTATTATTCATTGTCCTCCCTCATTTAAATCTCTAAAGGGCAGAGACTGTCATTTTCCCCCCACTGATTTACCCCAAGAGTCTACAACAGTGTCTGCCACACAGTAGGAGATCAATAAACAGTAAATGAATAAAAGAACTTTATATTCAAGTCAGAATCTTTGATAACTCTCTATCCACCCACCACCCAGAGAAAATCTTTGTCATCTTTCCATCTTTTTAAAAAAGTTTTTATTAGATAATCTCTACACCCAACATGGGGCTCAAATTCATGACCCTAAGATCAAGAGTTGCAAGCTCTTCCAGCTGAGCCAGCCAGGCACACCCCCATCTCTTCCATCTAAATGACACCTCCAGGTGACCTAGTCCCTTGGGCTAAAAATCTTGGAGTGTACCCTCATTCCTCTTTCTCTCTCACCCTCATCCAACTGAATAGTAAACTGAATCAAGTCTACATTTATATGTATCCAAATTTCGATCTCTTCTTCCCATCTCCAATGATACCATCCTACTCTAAGCCACTATCAGCTCTTAACTGGTTTATCTCAATAGCCTCCTAATTGTTCTCCTGGGTTAGGTCTCACACCCTGCTCCCATTTCTTCTCCACAGAGCAGGCAGAATTGTCCTACACAATGACAAATGAGGTTCCATTACACCCATGCCCAAAACTCTCCAATGGGGTCCTCACAAGACCATGAGCTAGACCCCACTCTTTCTCTAGCCTCTCAACTCCTCTTTGGCCCTCTCTCTCATGGTTCCTTGCTATCCATGGTTAATGCAGCACACTCTACATGGGCTGCTTCTCCACCCTGGGCTCTTTCCTCTAAAACACCCATATTTCACACCTACCTTCCTTCAGGTCTCTCTCAGAGGCTACCTCACCTGAGAGACTTTCTCTGACCATGGCATGTAAAAGAGCAGCCTCGCCACCATGATTCCTTCCACCTTTTTACTTTATTTTTTTCATAGCACTTGCCATTTTATAGATAGCTATTTGTTTTCTGTCTTTATACACCACAAGAGAACAACCTCCATAATATTAGGGACTTTGTTTAGCTGAATTCTGTAGCTTTAGGATTTAGCAATTTTAGAACAGTACCTGTCATGCTGTAGCTCCTGAATTTAAAAAAAAAAAATGTGCTAAATGAATGAATTACTAATGTGTGTCAAATACTTATTAAATTCTAGGACCTTTAAATATATTATTTCATATAATTGTTAAGAGGCAGTTAGTATTATTAACTTACTTTACAGATGAAGAAATTGATACCCAGAGAAGTAATTTGCTCAAGGGCATACAGGTAGCAAGTAAAGGAGTCTGGTTTTAAACCCAAGCAGACCAACTCTGGTCACACTTCTGTGTTCTATATTCTGCTTACGTTGCTATAGCAAATATGTACAGTCATTCTAATAGTTTTGTCTTCATGATAGTTCCCAGAAATGTATTTTCTCTCTTCCTTCCTTACTCTTTTTCTTTTGTTCATTCATTCATTCATTCATTCATGTGCCCACATGTTAAGCATGTGATTGGCTTTGGGGATACAAATTTAAATAAGATACACTCCCTACTCATAAAGGCTTCCCTGTCTAGAGGGGAAGGCAGACATATAAATAAATAAATCCAAGATACGTATTTATTTTTTCTCAGAAAATAGGAATCATTTTACTCAAAATATTTTCCCATTTGCATTAGACTGCAAAAATTTTAGACAAAGTCATTACTTAAATGTTGTGATCTGTTTATCTCCATTGCCCCAAAATATGTAAATACCATATTTTGCATTTTTTTTTCTCCTTGCAAGTTGTTTCTGGTTCTTTGGGAAGTAGATGAAGTATAAATAGTAAGTGATGTAAAATCTAAGTATTTTATTATTCCTTATATATTTTTGATATTTGTCATCAAAACATAGCATAGGCACTGTAAAGGATTACAAATGACCTGGCACCAGCTCCTCAGTGAGTTTCCAACCAAGCAGAGGGACATAGAAGAAATAAACTCAGTGCAAGACCCCATCAAAAAGCAAAGGATAGGATCTGATGTGTTTTCTGCAGAGAACTAGATTCTGGGTGGCGTGTTGGGGATTTAAGCACAGATATTCCGGTTCTAGGGACTTTATTCTCAACCCTGTCTCTCTACTATAAGGTTTGTATGAATTTTAGCATTGGTAAATATATTAAGGTAGAAAGTTCATCTCATCTATTTTCATGTAAACTATCTAAATGCTTCTGTGCAATTATTAAGGGCTCTAACAACCCTTTGAGCTTTCTCTGCATAGAAGCCTGGTGCATAAACAATGAATTCTGGACCACTGAAAAAAAATTAAATTAAAAAAAAAAAAAGTCTGGTCTTCACAACTATGTCCTTGTCCGACTTTTAAAAATCCTATATGACTTACATGTAAAGGAGGTACACACATTCTTCCCTCCTTCCTAATATATAACTTTGATCAAGTTACTTCTCTGTACCTTACCTGTAAAATGGGATTAATAGGAGCATCTACAGCACAGTGATTGGTGCTAAGGGTACAGAGATGATTAAAAAACAAGGAAAAAAAAACTAAGAACAGTTAGTTAAAATACAATAACACTGAGGTAAAACAACTGAAAACTGTACATAACAGTGTTAGGAACTATAGTGTTATAGCTGTATACAAATGTGTGTCTTTTTTAGAGATAAGGGCTAGTCCATGATCCTGATGAAGTCTTTCTCTTCAGTTTATACTTCAGAAATCGTGGTAAAGCAACAGAGCTTCTGTGATTACCTGCATTTTTTAAAACATGATTTTATTTATTTACTTGAGAGAGAGCACAGTGGGAGTCTGCTTCTCCCTCCCCCTCCACCCTTCACCCCTGTTTACACAAGCAGGGGTGAAGGGCGGAGGGGGAGGGAGAAGCAGAGCAGGGAACCCAAAGCAGGTCTGGATTGCAGGACCTGGGATCATGACCTGAGCTGAAGGCAGACGTTTAACTGACTAAGCCACCCAGGTGCCCTGATTACTTGCATTTTTAAAAGGTAACAGATAAGATGAAAAACCAGCAGTATCTACTAAAGGGGAACATTCTTATTCTTAGACAGTGGTTACAATGAACAAGTTACAACTGCCTGGAACAACATGGATGAATCTCACAGAAACAATGTTGAGCAAAGAAGCCAGATACAAAAGTGTACACATCCTATGACTGTATCTAAATAAAGTTCAAAAACAGAAAAACTAATGTGATGTTAGAAGTTAGGATAAAGGCTTCTTAGGGGGTGTAATAACTAGGAGTTACAAGGGGGGGTAATTTTGAGGTTCTCGTAATGTCTGCTTCTCACTCCGAACACTGGGCCGGTAGGCGCACGCAGTTGGTAAAAATTCATCAAACTGTAAAATTAAGATACATATTTAGTGTATATACTTATACACTATAAAATATACCTAGTGTATATATATTTTTTAAAGATTTTATTTATTTATTTACAGAGATAGTTCACAAGTAGGCAGAGAGGCAGGCAGAGAGAGAGGGGGAAGAAGGCTCCCTGCTGAGCAGAGAGCCCGATGTAGGACTCGATCCCAAGACCCCGAAATCATGACCTGAGCCGAAGGCAGAGGCTTAACCTACTGAGCCATCCAGGCAACCCTACTTAGTGTATATTTTTAATAAAACACTCCCCTCCAATGCTCTGGTGCTCTTCATTGTCCTGACACCCAGGGTGCATGTTTCTTAGCTCCGTGTGTCCCCTCCCCCAAGGCCAACCACTCTGAGAACCCACCCAATTTAAGTGTTAACAATCTTTCCTTCTGTGAGCATAATGCCAGTACAGAGCATTGCTGCAAACCACTCCTTGAATCAATGTTTTCTTTGACTCTGATTAGCTCACTGGTGCCACATGTTCTATGGGGCATTAAGACAACATTTTTAAAATGGCAAAATAATGAAAGAGGCATTTGAAGCTAAAATAAGTAAATAGCTTGTCTTTATTTTCCAGAAACAACCTGCAGCCACCCACCAGATTCTATTTTGAAATCTCATCAATGCTTGGGGGGAAGAAAAAAAACTATCAACTGACAACTATTATTTATAAAAGGTCCTATAAAGGGTATTAAAGATGTCAAGAGTGTTTTATCTACTGACCTGAAACCTGTCTCAGACAGAAATAAAAATGGCTGCAGAGTCAACACATGTATTTCATGTTAGTGCTGCATTTGAGGGCACCTGGGCCAGTGTTATGTGTCAAGTCAGTGAAAATGTGTAATTCACGGGGTAACTGAAAAAGCCACTAGACAGGAAGATGGATGGACTGAACATTTTCTGTGCCACCAAATGGCTAACGATCAGGTAAACACCTTTGAGAAAAACAAACTCCAGAACTGTTTGAGCCATTCTCTGATCACCTCTCTCCTCTGGCATGAGCAGCTATTAGCCTGCTGAGGGCTCCTCCAGAAGACAGACCAGCTGCAGAGTCCCCAGGAGGTCACATCCTCCCTCCTACCCTTTAGAGCCCACTAAATAGCTCATTAGTTGGAGGCACCTGCTGGGGAGAAACTGGTGTGGGCAGAGCCAGGACTCAAACCAAGTTTGCTGAGTCCAAGGTCCAATCTCATTAAGTATTACACTATATTGCTTCCTCATTTTAAGACATCTTGTAGGCACTCCTTCTGAAAAAAAAAAAAAAAAGAATAAGAAAAGGAGGAAAACCAAGGAATTCAATAGGATCCATCCCCAACTTTTCAAATCCCCACTCTGGGTCTTAATCAGCAATTCAACAGGAGGCAGAGCTCCAGGTGACACATTTTCCGAAATCACTGACTCTCCTAAGGATACTGCTTTCCAGAATGTTACCTTCCAAATTATTCCACCTAGGTAGCTATCTGTATATCTGTACCTCCTGTGTCCTTGCACACACACACACACACACCCCACGACAAAAAGCATTTTGGAGGCACAAAGGTCAGAGAAGAAGTCTCCGGGTTCAATCTCATTCTGACCGACTTCCACGGGAAGCTCAGCCAGCTCTTCAGAATTAACCTCTTGCTTTTGGTTCTTAGTTCCCATCTGCAGCCAATGTGGTATCTTGTTTGGTTTCCCTTATTTATTCTCTAAGTACTATGTCAATATCCATCCATTATGCTTTATTAAATAGCCATGATTGGATAGTATAATGATACACAAAAGTTTAAAAAAACAAGGCATGTTACAAACTATGAAATATAATACCGCATCTGTTAAGAATTGAGTTCACTTACCTAGTTATCATACATTTTAGTTTTTAAATACTGCACTTATGGATTAGATTTGTTTTATGTATATTTTGCAGTTTACATTCCCTTATGAATCAATATATTGTATACCTTTCATGCATATATATATATATATACACATACACACACATACATATGATGTGATTCAAAGTTAAGACTCTTAAAGCTACACATACAGAATCAGTGCATGTGAAATTAAAGCACATTACACACAAAATGAAAAGAACTATAGCATAAAACAAAGACAGGATGTAACTTAGCTATATAAAACACATTGTATCCCTAGAACACTTTTTCTTTTTTTTCTCTTAAACACTAAAGCCAATTATCTACTCGTTGAGTACATAACACAGTTTTCCAAAAAAATTTGCTAGGCAATGGTAACTTTATTGTGTTCTTGGCTTCAGCCCACCACCTATTCTAAATATATTTAATTAAAAAAATAAACACCATCGCATAAATACAACGTAAATTGTTTAAAAAAACATGCTCATGTTTAAATATCTGAATAATAAACAGTACCACATTGGGGAAGTATGGGCTTTCCCCATTACTGATATGTCTTATTAATGATGAACAGTAGTCATCAGCCCCGTTTTCTAAACTTTTTAAACTCTTAAAATGTTCAATAAAAATTGCATTTCGACATTTTATCTTGAAGTATAACAGCCCGATTTTTCACTTTACCTCCAGCTATACCCCAATCTTAAAATATTTTTATGTGTATAATAGCATACATATTCATGTATTTATTAAGCAACTTGCTAAAAAGGTCCCCATGAAAAGATTTACTAAAATTGTGCAAAACCAGGACTGACAACAAGAGAACGTTTAGCACAGCTATTCAACAATTGACTATACTGACTGGGAAAAACAAGACGGACTGCAAAATTCCTACTGTTCATCAACCTTAATTTCCTAAAACACTGCTTCAGAATCTCACACAAACCTCAGACAAAATTATTTCCTTAATTTGGTTACTTTCTATTTCCCCCCACATTTTAACATTTCTAAAATCAGGTTTATTTTACAAAGAATGTACGTATCTTTTATGGTAGTTCCCCTTTAAGAAATGGGCTATACTAAATTGGTGTCAGATCTTACAAGTGATGGAGACTTAGAATCACAGAAATAAAATAAGTATGGTACTACTCATAAAAGGAAACTCTAAATTAAGTACTTTTTAATTTGCCATTTCTTCCAGTAAGACTTCTTACGGTTACTATTCACACTACCCAAATTGGAGCCTTTACAATTTCCTGAAACAAAGAAATGGCATAATCCTGAAACTAATCAATTCATTTTTTTTTTTTTTTTTTTTTACAATGGCAACTAAGGCCAAGTAGTTTTATCACTTAAGTGTGAAGACACCAGAGAGTGATTTGGAGATTAAGAAGCTAGATTAATAGAGACAAAAACATACTAGGAAATAATGAGGTTAGTTGCCAAATTGACAGTATGAATTATCTGTTGTAGAGGGTCTCTCTTATGAGATGACACATTATTATTCAAAGAATTGGCCATGACACTACCTTGGCCGGACTACATGTAGCACTGCCAGAAACTACTCATGCAGCAGCCTTGGCTGAAAGTTACCTCTGATGACTTGGAACTTATTTTGGCATTAAAAACCCAGAACTTTCAGGCCACTCAGCATAACTTGCCCAAGGAATCTATTACTCAGTTAAGAAAAGTTATTCTATCTTGATTTACTGGCATACTTCAAGGGAAGAAATTATTGATAGTTAATTCATACATATAATCATTCATCTTTTCAACAAAAGAAATATGAGAGGCACATTTAAAAATATTCCAAATTTAATTTACATCATCTTAAAAATAAATAAAACCTTTATTATCTCAAAGATTCTGCATTTACTTCTGATTATTTTAATTTGTCACAAACCACTATCAAGTGAACCATCAGGCTAAAAGGACTGTGCAGATTTTCAGATAGCTTAAAACTGGAAGATTAGGCTACAGAAGCAGCCTAACTGGAAGATACTAAGAAACTGATTTGCCAGGCTTCTTGGTGTTCCAAATATCACTGCGTGTATTCTTTGCTCCAAAACAAGAGTTTATTCTGAATTACTGAACCAAATTCTTGAAATTTGTCTTAACTATCTTTATTTAGATTTGTTTAAAAAGTTTACAGGTTATGGGGCACCTGGGTGGCTCAGGGGGTTAAAGCCTCTGCCTCCTGCTCAGGTCACAATCCCAGGGTCCTGGGATCGAGCCCCACATCAGGCTCTCTGCTCAGCGGGGAGCCTGCTTCCCCCTCTCTCTCTGCCTCTCTGCCTACTTGTGATATCTCTTCCCGTCTGTCAAATAAATAAGTAAAATCTCTAAAAATTTTTTTAAAAATTAAAAAAAAGTTTACAGGTTAGAGGGAGGAGCAAGCTGGCAGAGGAGTAGAAACCTAAATTTTGTCTGGTCCCAGGAATTCAGCTAGATAGTTATCAAACCATTCTGAACATCTATAAACTCAACAGTAGATCGAAGAAAAGAATAGCTGCAATTCTATGAACAGAAAAGTCACCACTTTCTGGAAGGTAGGACATGTGGAGAAGCGAATCCGAGGCAATATTTGGGAAGATAGACTGTGGGGGGGAGGGAGCCTCTGTCAGCCAGGTGCCACCAAGTGATAGAGCAGCAGAGCATAAAATCAGAACTTTTATAAGTCTGCTCCACAGAGGGATGTTGCTCCAGTGGCTAAGTGGGGGGGTGGAACCCTCATTGGGACAGTGTGGTCTCAGGTCTCTCAGGGTCACAGAAAGACTGAGGGTGCCTGAGAGCAGCAGAGCTCCCAGATATAGAGCGGGGAAGCCGGCTGCAAAGATGGAGCTGAGGAGTGAGCTCTCACCTTGGGGTTGCCATAAACCATGATCCACGGCACAGCTACACAACAACTCTTCGAGTAGGAACCCAATGAGCAGTAGATCTGGGGAGTCTCCCTTTCCAATCCCAGGAGGAGGGGCATGGAAGCACACCACAAGAATCTGCTCGGCTTGGAAACTCTAAACGGGGCCATGTGCTAGAGACAGAAATGCTCGGTCACAGGCCAGGTGAGCACGGAATGCCGCAGACCAGGGAGACAGGAGGGGTTAACTGCTTTTCACTGAGTGCTCATGGCGGAGTGAGGCCTCCAGCTCTCAGCTCCCCTGGAGCCGGAGATTGGGAGGCCACTATTTTTATTCTTATCCTCCAAAGGTGTAGGGAATGCTTTCAGGGAACAAAAGCTTACCGAGAGTAAAACTGAGCAGACTCTGGCAACGGTGGTGCAATTTTGCCTCATGCAAAGACATTTGAGAATCACTGCAACAGGTCCCTCCCCGAGAAGATCAGCAAGAACATCCAGCCAAGACGAAGTTTACCAGTCAAGAAGAACTGCAAAACTCCAGCACTAGGGGAATACAGCACATAGAATTCATGGTTTTTTCCCCATGATTCCTTGGTTTTTCATAGTTAATTTTTAAAATTCTCTTCATTTTTTCTTTTTCTATTTTTTTCATGAATTTTTCTTTCCTTTTTCAAACCATCATCTTACAAACTTTTAAAAATCTTTTTAATTTTCATTTTCATAGTCAAATTCTATCCCTTCCTCATATTTAACCTTGTTTTGTTGTGTGTGTGTGTGTGTATGTATTTTATATATATATATATATATGTGTGTGTGTGTGTGTATTTATATATATATATATATATATATATATATATATATATATAAAATTTTTTTTCTTTCTTTAAAATTGTGGGATACAGTTTCTTCTAACAGACCAAAATGTACCCTAAATCTAGTGTATGGCTTTGTTCTAGTCTCCTGCTTGACCACATTCTCTACTATTTTCCCTCCTAATTTGTTTTCTTGCTTTTTTCAAATAACTTATCAATTCCTTTTTTTAAAATCTTTTTTAAATTTTCCTCTTTAAAATCATATTCCATTCATTCATTGTGTTTACCCTTATTTTTGTGTATATATATATATATATATATATATATGATTTTCTTTCTTTAAAATTTTGGGAGGCACTTTCTTCTAACAGATCAAAATACACCCAAAATCTAGTGTGTGGCTCTGTTCTTTTACCAGTCTGATCATATTCTTCTCCCCACCCCCCCCTTCTTCACATCCCACTCCCCTGGTTTTAGGTCTCTTCTGATTTGTTTGGTGTATATTTTTCTGATGTTGTTGTTACTCTTTTAGCCTTTTGTTCTCTTATTCATCTTCTGATGATATATTCAGAGCGCTAAATGAGAAAAATATGCATCCAAAAATACTATATCCAGCTAGGCTGTCAATGAAAATAGAAGGAGAGATAAAAAGATTCCAGGACAAACAAAAATTAAAGAATTTGCAAACACCAAACCAGCCCTACAGGAAATATTGAAAGGGGTCCTCTAAGCAAAGAGAGACCCTAAAAGTAATATAGATCAGAAAGGAAGAGAGACATTATACAGTAACAGACACCTTACAGGTAATACAATGGCATTTAGTTAGTATTTTTCAATAGTTACCCTGAACATAAATGGGCCAAATGCCCTAATCAAAAGATATATATAGGGTGAGTGCCTGGGTGGCTCAGGGTGGCTCAGTCATTAAGCATCAGCCTTCAGCTCAGGTCCTTCACCTCAGGGTCCTGGGATCGAACCCCACATTGGGCTCCTTGCTTGGTGGGAAGCCTGCTTCTCCCTCTCCCACTACCTCTGCTTGTGTTCCCTCTCTTGCTGTACCTCTCTCTGTCAAATAAATGAATAAAATCTTTAAAAAAAATAAAGACAGAGGGTATCAGACTGGATAAAAAAACAAGACCTATCAATATGCTATCTGCAAGAGACTCATTTTAGAACCAAAGACACCTCCAGATTTTAAGTGAGGGGGTGGAAAACAATTTACCATGCTAATGGACATCAAGAGAAAGCTGGAATGGCAATCCTTATATTGGACAAATTAGATTTTAAACCAAAGACTATAATAAGAGATGAGGAAGGACACTATATTATACTTAAAAGAGTTTATCCAACAAGAGATATAACAATTTTAAATATCTATGCCCCTAACATGGAAGCAGCCAATTATATAAGCCAATTAACAACAAAATCAAAGAAACACACTGACAATAATACAATAATAGTAGGTGACTTTAACACCTTCCTCACTGAAATGGACAGATCATCTAAGCAAAAAACAACATGGAAATAGAGGCTTTAAATGACACACTGGACCAGATGGACATCACAGATATATTCAGAACATTCCATCCCAAAGTAACAGAATACACATTCTTCTCTAGTGCACATGGAACATTCTCCAGAATAGATAACATCCTGGGTCACAAATCAGGTCTCAACTGGTACCAAAAGATTGCGATCATTCCCTGCATATTTTCAGACCACAATGCTCTGAAACTAGAACTCAATCACAAGAGGAAAGTTGGAAAGTACTCAAATACATGGAGGCTAAAGAGCATCCTACTAAAGAATGAATGGGTCAACCAGGAAATTAAAGAAGAATTTAAAAAAATCATGGAAACAAATGAAAATAAAAATACAACTGTTCAGAATCTTGGGATGCAGCAAAGACAGTCCTAAGAGGAAAGTATATAGCAATACAAGCCTTTCTCAAGAAACAAGAAAAGTCTCAAATACACAACCTAACCCTACACCTAAAGGAGCTGGAGAAAGAACAGCAAAGAAAGCCTAAACCCAGCAGGAGAAGAGAAATAATAATCAGAGCAGAAATCAATGAAATAGAAACCAAAAGAACAGTAGAACAGATCAATGAAACTAGGAGCTGGTTCTTTGAATTAATAAGATTGATAAACTCCTGGCCAGACTTATCAAAAACAAAAGAGAAAGGGTCCAAATTAGTAAAATCATGAATGAAAGAGGAGAGATCCCAAAGAAATACAAACAATTATAAGAATATATTATGAGCAACTATAAGCCAGCAAACTTGACAATCTGGAAGAAATGGATGCATTCCTAGAGACCTATAAACTACAAAAACGGAACCAGGAAGAAATAGAAAACCTGAACAGACCCATAACCAGTAAGGAGATTGAAGCAGTCATCAAAAATCTCCCAAAAAACAAGAGCCCAGGGACAGACAGGTGATTTCTACCAAACATTTAAAGAGGAATTAATACCTATTCTCCTGACACTGTTTCAGAAAATAGAAATGGAAGAAAAACTTCTAAACTTGTTTCATGAGGCCAGCATTACCTTCATCCCAAAACCAAGGACTCTATCAAAAAGGAGAATTACAGACTAATATCCCTGATGAACATGGATGCAAAAATTCTTAACAAAATACTAACCAATAGGATCCAACAGTACATTAAAAGGATTATTCACCACAACCAGGTGGGATTTAGTCCTATGCTGCAAGTTTGGTTCAACATCCACAAATCAATGCGATACAACACATTAATAAAAGAAAGAACAAGAACCATATGATACTCTCAAAAGAGGCTGAAAAAGCATTTGACAAAGTAGAGCATCCTTTCTTGATTAAAACTCTTCACAGTGTAGGGAAAGAGGTTATATACCTCAATATCATAAAAGCCATCTATGAAAAACCCACAGAGAGTATCATTCCGAATGGGGAAAAACTGAGAGCTTTCCCCCTAAGTTCAGGAACATAGCAGGGGTGTCCACTATTACCACTGTTATTCAACATAGTACTAGAAGTCCTCCCTCAGCAATCAGACAACAAAAAGAAATAAAAGTCATTTGAATCAGTAGAGAAGAAGTCAAACTCTCACTCTCGGCAGATGATAAGATACTTTATGTGGAAAACCCAAAAGACTCCACTCCAAAACTTCTAGAACTCATACAGGAATTGAGTAAAGTGTCAGGATATAAAATCAATGCACAGAAATCAGTTGCATTTCTATACACCAACAGCAAGACAGAAGAAAGAGAAATTAAGGAGTCGATCCCATTTATAATTACAAAAAACCATAAGATATCTAGGAATAAACCTACCAAAGAGGCAAAGAATCTATACTCAGAAAACTATAAAGTACTCATGAAAGAAATGGAGGAATACACAAAGAAATGGAAAAACGTTCTATGCTCATGGATTGGAAGAACAAATATTGCGAAAATACCTATGCTACCTAGAGCAATCTACACAGTTAAAGCAATCCCTATTAAAATACCATCAGGATTTTTCACAGAGCTGGAACAAATAATCCTAAAATTTGTATGTAACCAGAAAAGGCCCCAAATAGCCAGAGGAATGTTGAAAAAGAAAACCAAAGCTGACAATTCCCGACTTCAAGCTCTATTACAAAGCTGTCATCATCAAGACAGCATGGTACTGGCACAAACACAGACACATAGATCAATGGAACAGAATAGAGAGCCCAGAAATGGACCCTTAACTCTATGGTCAATCAATTTTCAACAAAGCAGGAAAGAATGTCCAATGGGAAAAAAAGACCAACTCTTCAACAAATGGTGTTGGGAAAATTGGACAGCCACATGCAGAAGAATGAAACTGGACCATTTCCTTACAACATACACAAAAATAGACTCAAAATGGATGAAAGACCTTAATGTAACACAGGAATCCATCACAATCTTTGAGGAGAACATAGGCAACCTTTTCAACCTCAGCCACAGCAACTTCTTCCTAAAACATCTCCAAAAGCAAGGGAAGCAAGGGCAAAAACAAACTAGTGGGACTTCATCAAGATAAAAAGCTTTTGCACAGCAAAGGAAATAGTCAACAAAACCAAAAGACAACTGACAGAATGGGAGAAGATATTTGCAAATGACATATCAGATAAAGGGCTAGTATCCAAGATCTATAAAGAACTTATCAAACTCAACACCCAAAGAACAAATAATCCAATCAAGAAATGGGCAGAAGACATGAACAGACATTTTTGCAAAGAAGACATCCAAATGGCCAACAGACACAAGAAAAAGTGCTCCAAATCACTCGGCATCAGGGAAATACAAACCAAAACCTCAATGAGATACCACCTCACACCAGTCAGAATGGCTAAAATTAACAAGTGTGGAAATGACAGATATTGGCGAGGATGTGGAGAAAGAGGAACCCTCTACACTGCTGGTGGGAAGGCAAGCTGTTTTCCATTCTGGAAAACAGTATGTTCGTTCCTGAAAAGGTTGAAAATAGAGCTACCCTATGACCCAGCAAGTGCACTACTGGGTATTTACCCCAAAGATACAAATGTAGTGATCTGAAGGGGCACATGCACCCCAATGTTTATAGCAGCAATGTCCACAATAGCCAAACAAAGTAAAGAGCCTAGATGTCCACCAATAGATGAATGGATAAAAAAGACAGAATGTGTGTGTGTGTGTGTGTGTGTGTGTGTGTGTGTGTGTGTGTAATGGAATATTATGCAGCCATCAGAAATAGAATCTTGCCATTTGTAACGATGTGGATGGAACTAGAGGGTATTATGCTTAAGTGAAATAAGTCAATCAGAGAAAGACAGTTATCATATGATCTCACTGATATGAAGAATTTGAGAAACAAGACAGAAGGTCATAGGGGAAGAGAGGGAAAAATGAAACAAGACGAAACCAGAGAGGGAGAGAAACCATAAGAGACTCTTAATCTCAGGAAACAAACTGAGGGTTGCTGGAGGGTGGGGGTGGGGAAGGATGGGATGGCTGGGTGATGGACAGTGGGGAGGGTATATACTATGGTGGGCGCTGTGAATTGTGTAAGACTGATTAATCATAGACCTGTACCCCTGAAACAAATAATACATTATATGCTAATTTAAAAAAAAAAAAAGCTTACAGGTTAGATAAATAGTCCTGATACTACACTAACCCCACAGAACCTGACAAAGGAGGTTGAGAGGGGAAGTGTCCAGCCATTGGAATAGAGGATATGGTGCCCAAAGCTCATATAATCTACTGCAACAACTGAAACCACAGCAGTATAAAGGCACTTCCTCTGCCATTGATTTATTATTATTATTATTATTATTATTATTATTGTTATTAGGATAAAATTGGTTTACAACATTATATTAGTTTCAGGTATACCACGTAATTCAATTTTTGTATATACTACAAAGTGGTCATCACGATAAGTCTAAATAACCATCTATCACATACAATTGACTCACATTAACCATTTTGCCCACCCTCAATCCCCTTCCCTCTGATAACAACCAATCTGTTCTCGTATCTATGCGTTTTGTTTGTTCATTTTTTTTTAGATTCCATATATAAGTGAAATCATTCAGCACTGTCTTTCTCTGACTTATTAGACTTACTTCACTTAGCATAATACCTCAAGGTCCACCCATGTTGTTGCAAATGATAAGATTTTCTTTTTTATGGCTAAGTAGTATTCTTTTATATATATATATATATATATATATATATATATATATATACACACACATATATATATTCCATTACATATATGATATGTATACCATACATATGTATCAACTCACACATTTTTTATCCATTCATCCATGAACACTTAGGTTATTTCTATATCTTGGCTATTGTAAATAATGCTGCAATAAACATGGAGGTGCATATATCTTTGCAAATTAGTGTTCTAGTTTCCTTTGGATAGATACTCAGATGTGCAAGTGCTGGATTATAAGTAGTTCTGTTTTTAATTTTTTAAGGAACCTCCATATTATTTTCCATAGTGGCAGAACAAATTTACATTTCCACTGACAGTGTACTAGTGTTCCCTTTCTCCACATCTTCTACAACACTTGTTATTTCTTGTCTTCTTGATTCTAGACATTCTGACAGGTATAAGGTGATATTTAAATGTGGTTTTGATTTGCATTTCCCTGATGATTAGGGTTGTTGAGCACTTTTTCATGTGTGTTTGCCATCTGTATGACTTCCTTGGAAAAATGCCTCATCAGGTCTTCTACCCATTTTTAAATTGGATTATTTGGGGGTTTTGGTGTTGACTAATATAAGTCCTTTATATATTTATATATTAACCCCTTATCAGATATATCATTTTTGAAAGTCTTCTTCCACTTAGTAGGTGGCCTTTTCATTTTTTTTAAAGATTTTAAGTAATCTCTGTACCTAATATGGGGCTTGAACTCATATCCCCATGATCAAGAGTCATCACATGCTCCACTTAATGATCCAGCCAGGTGCTCTGGTTGCCTTTTCATTTTGTTAATGGTTTCATTTGTTGTGCAGAAGATTTTTAGTTTTAGTTTTTTAGTTTTATGTAGTCCCACTATATATTTTCACTTTTGTTGCCTTTGCTTTTGGAGTTGGATCTAGAAATTCAATCCCAAGACCAATGTCAAGGAGCCTAATGCCTATGTCTTCTAGGAGATCTATGTTTTCAGATCTTACATTTAAGTTTTTAATCCATTTTGAGTTAATTTTTGTGTATGGTATAAGACAGTGTCTGGTTTCATTGTTTTCCATGTCACTGTACAGTTTTCCCAACACCATTTATTGAAGAGACTGTCCTTTCCCCATTGTGTATTCTTGGCTCCTTTATTGTAATTTAATGATTACATATGCATGTGTTTATTTTTGAACTCTATTTTGTTCCATTTTCTATGTGTCTGTTTCTATGCCAATACTATAATGTTTTGATTATCATAGGTTTGTAGTATAGTTTGAAATCAGGAAGTGTGATACTTCCAACTTTATTCTCCCTTCTCAAGACTGCTTTGGCTATTTGGTGTCTTCCATGGTTCCATACTAATTTTAAGATCCTTTGTTCTAGCTCTGTGAAAAATGCCATTGGGATTTTGATAGGGATTATACTGAATCTGTAGACTGCTCTGGGTAGTATGGACATTTTAACAATATTAATTCTTCCAATCCATAAGCATGGACTATTTTCTCATTTATTTGTGTCTTCTTCAGTTTCTTTCATAAATGTTTCATAGTTTTTAGTGTATAGGTCTTTCACATCCTTGGTTAAATTTATTCCCAAGAATTTTATTCTTTTCATGCAATTGTAAAAGGATTCTTTTCTTAATTTCTCTTTCTGATAGTTATTAGTGTGTAAAAATGCAACAGATTTTTGTATATTGATTTAGTATCCTGCTACTTCACTGAGTTTATTTGTTCTAACAGTTTTTTTTGTGTGTGTATATGGAGTCTTTAAGGTCTTTCTTCTACATAGAGGATCATGGCATCTGTGAATATTGACAGTTTTATTTCCTTTCCAATTGGGATGCCTCTCATTCCTTTTTTTCCCTAATTCTGTGGCTAGGACTTCCAGTACTACATTGAATAAAAGTAGTGAGAGTGAGCATCCTTCTCTTGTTCCTTATACCCACCACTGAGTATAAAGTTAGCTGTGGGTTTCTCATATATGGTCTTTATTATGTTATTATGCCAAGGTAGGTTCCCTCTATACCCATTTGTAGAAAGGTTTTATTATAAATGGATGCTGAATTTTGTTGAAAGCTTTTTCTGCATCTATTGAGATAATCATATGATTTTTATTCATCATTTTGTTAATGTAGCATACTACAGTGCTTGATTTGCTGATGTTGACCATACTTACATCCCTAGAATAAAACCCATTTGATCATGGTGTATAATCCTCTTAATGTATTATTTGAATTCAGTTTGTTAATATTTTGTTGAGGATTTTGCATCTATAGTCATCAAGGATATTGGTCCACAATTTTCTTTGTATTTTGGTGTCCCTGTCTGGATTTCATACCAAGTAATGATGGCCTCATAAAATGCATTTGGAAGGGATCCCTTCTCTTTAGTTTTCTGGAAGAGTTTGAGAAGGACAGGTATTAAATCTTCTTTGAATTCATCGGTGAAGCCATCTAGTCCTAGACTTTTCTTTGTTGGGGGATTTTTTAATTCTGATTCAATCTCCTTATTAGCAATAGTTTATTTAGATTTTCTGTTTCTTTATGATTCAGTCTTGGAAGATTATATGTTTCTGGAAATTTATTCATGTCTTCTAGCCTATTTAACTTGTTGGCATATAATCGTTCATAGTAGTTGTATGATCCCTTATATTTCTGTGGTATGAGTTACAACTTCTCTTTAGTTTCTGACTTTTTCTGAGGTCTCTCTTTTTTTCTTGGTGAGTCTAGTTAGAAGTTTCTCATTTTTTAAAATATTTTCAGTGAACCAGCTCTTAGTTTCATTGATCATTTATATTGGCTTTTTTTGTCTCTATTTTGTTTATTTCCACTTTGATCCTTATTATTTCTTCCCTTCTAACTTTTGGCTTTGTTCTTTTTTTTCTAATTTCCTTAGGTGTACAGTTAGATTGTTTATTTGATATTTTTCTTGTTTCTTGAGGTCTTGAGTTAGGACTGTATTGCTATGTCTTCCCTCTTCAAACTGCTTTTGTTGCATCCTATATAAATTTTGGAATGTTATATTTTAATTTTTATTTGTCTCAAAGTATTTTTTATTTTCCCTTTGATATTTATTGACCCCCTGGTTTGTCACTAGCATAATGTTTAACTTCTACATATCTGTGACTTTTCCAGTTCACTGTAATTGATTTCTTTTTTCTTTAAAGAATTTATTTATTTATTTGAGAGAGAGAGAGAGAGAGAAGGAGTACAAGCAGGGGGGTGGGTGGGAGAGGGAGAAACAGGCTTTCTGCTGAGCAGGAAGCCTCATGCAGGGCTCAGTCCCAGGGTCCTGGGATCATGACCCGAGCTGAAGGCAGACACTTAACAACTGAGCCACCCAGGTGCCCCTGTAATTGATTTCTAATTTCAGGCCATTGTTATTGGAAAAAATAATTGGTATTATTTCAGTCTTCTAAAGTTTACAGAGATTTGTTTTATGTCCTAACCTGTGATCTGAGAGAATGTGTACTGGAGAAGATGTGTATTCTGCTGCTTTTGAATGGAATATTCTATATATATTAAGTCCATCTAGTCTAATGTGTCATTTAAGGCCAAGACTTCTTATTGATTTTCTGTCTCAATGATCTATCTATTGGTATAAGTGGGGTATTAAAGTCCATTACTATTATTATATTGCTGTTTATTTCTCCCTTTAGGTCTGTTAACATTTGCTTTATATATTTAGGTGTGCCTATGTGAGGTACAGAAGTATTTACAAATGTTATATTCTTTTGTTGGATTGAGCCCTTTATTATTATGTAATGTCCTTCTTTGTCTTTTCTTAGTCTTTGTCATAAAGTCTATTTTGTTGATATAAGTACAGATATACCAGCTTCCTTTTCATTTCCATATACATGGAATTTCTTCTATCCCTTCATTTTTAGTCTTTGTGTGTCCTTAGATCTGAAGTGAGTCTCTTGTAGACAGACATAGGTCTGTCTTTTTTTTTTTTTCCCCCTTTTAATCCATTCAGCCACTCTGTCTTTTGGTTGGAGAATTTAGTCCATTTACATTTAAAATAATTATCAATAGGTGGGTACTTACTGTCATTCTGTTAACTGGTTTTTGTTTGTTTGTTTGTCTTGGCTGTTTTTGTAGCTCTCCTCTGTACTTTCTTCTTCTCTTGCTCTCTTCCCTTGTGGTTTGATGACTGTCTTTAGTGTTATATTTAGATCCTTTTCTTATTATCTTATGTGAATCTGTTAAAGGTTTTTACTTAGTGATTACCATAAGGTACACATATAATGGTCTCTTTATATAGTAGTTTATTTTAAGTTGACAGCAACTTAAATTTGAATACATTCTAACAACTACATTTTTCATCCTCTCCTCCCCATCCACGTTTTACGTTTTTGGTGTCATATTTTATATCCTTTTATTTTCTGTATCCCTTAACTTATTGTTATAGTTAATTTTATTAATTCTGTTTTTTAATTTTCATACTAGGTTAATAAATGGCTAAGCTATTACCTTTACTTTATGTTTGCTTTTTCCAGTGAGATTTTTATTTTCATTTTTTATTTTTTTAATTTTTAGTTAGTGCCTTTTCTTTTCAGCTCAAAGAAGTCCCTTTTAACATTTACTGTAAGGTTGGCTTGGTGGTGATGAACTCTCAGCTTTTACTTATCTGGAAAAGTCTTTATGTCTCCTTCAATTTTAAATGATAAGAGTGTTCCTGGTTGGAAGATGGGTTTTTGTTTTGTTTTGTTTTTTGTTTGTTTTTGTTTTGCCTTCAGTGGGGCTGTAGGAGAGTGTGGGGATGAGGCAAGGCTACTGGCACTAGCAAAGTGAAGTAAGCATGCAAAAATGGCATCCACCAACACCTCTTTCCCCAAAGGAAGTCCTACCAGATCCCTGCATCTCCCACAGATGTTTGGAGATTAGCTAATGAATCTCCTTAACAAATAGTCAAGGCACTTTTCAAACTGCTGCCTTTACAGTGGATCCCAGGGTAAGTGAGCCTGCATACAACCCCTTTATGAACAGACTTTGTTCCCCATAGCCTTTGGGGTCTCCTGAATAAGCCCCATTAGATTTTGGAGCCAGGTGTTTCGGGGAGCTCATTTCTCCAGGGTAGGTCCCAAGGGTCTGGGTATCTGATGTGGGGTGCAAACTCCTCACTCTCTAGAGAGAATCTCCATACTTGTGATATCCCTCCAGAAAACCTCCCTCTGCCTCTAATATCCATCTCAATATAGCCCTTTTATTCTTTGTTGTGGAAGACCTCTTCAGCTAGTTTTTAAGTCTTTTTCAAAGAGGATTGATTCATATATAGCTGTAGATTTGGTGTTTGTATATGGGAGGAAGTAAGTTTAGGATATTCCTACAGTTAAACCTGCCATTGATTTTTAACTTCATCTCATGACAGTTTACTACAACCACCCAATCCACCTGCTAGAGCAACATCCCATAATTTTAACCACCTGGTGTAATACAGAGGGTTCATAAAGAGGTGCAGTTCATCATCAATTAGAAGATGATGCTAAAGAAGAGAGATGCTTTGATTAAATACTATTTTTTCTCCTTCTTTAAAGTTTCTCCCTCAAAGAAATTATTTTATGGTGAAGTTAGGTAAAGAACTGTTTATAACACAAAATAATTTTATATGAAAAGGCTGCAAATATATTTCACTGCTTCTAAAACAGTATCTGTTCTGTGTGACCAAAGAAATCCAGTCAACGACAAATTGAAATGGAAGACAACCTTAGTCCAAGAGAGTAATTCTTTGTGGAAGAAAGTGAATGGAGATAAACATGCAAAAGGAATCCAGGGCCCAGGAAAGCATGAGCACAGTAGGGCAAACACAAGCCTTCTCTCAATCCTTTCCTTTTCTACCACACCTGCTCTTGTTTCTCTCCCCTCTTCCTTAATTTCACAGCACCAGCTGCTCAGAGCCAATATTTTCATTTACCCCAATGGCAGCCTTAATGCTTTCCTTGGAATTAAGGAGGGATGCTAAGGGATTAAAAAAAAAAAAAAAAAAACTTAGTTTGGCTTAATAAGAGAAATCTTAATGTGGAAAGATCTGTAAGAGAGAAAAGAAAAAAAGGGGAGGCTTCCATTTGTCCCCAAATGTTACCTTACCATAATCAGTGACATCTCTGAATCAGTGTCTAAATGTAATGAAAATCCTCTGACTCATCTGTTACCATCTAAGCAGTTTATTTTCACTCCAGTCAAAGCAACAGCCTTGCCATTGACTGTTAAATTAATGTTACCAATAGATTGATGTACTGACATTATACTCTCAGTGGTCCAACTAGTTCAGGCATTACTGTTTAAAAGACAGGATAGGACCGGCAAAATCAACCATAAATCCAAGTTACAGATCATGGGGAGAGACAGGGCTCAGGAAATATATCATAGCTTTGTAGGTTTTAACAATTTAAGAAATTTTGACACAGTGTGAAAACTGTCTCTAGAGCTCAAATAATTGTCTAGTCTGGGGAAATAAGAATTAAAAACTTGGTTTGAGTACAATGGTGGGGAGAACACTTAGAATCATAACATCTGGTTCCAATTTTACTCTGCCATTTATTACCTGTGACTTTGAACATACTGCAGCTCTTACCCTGAATTTCAATATCTGAAAATTGGGAAAATTCAAGTGCATACATGAAGGTGTTAGTTATTGTGAGGATTTAACAATATAAAACATGCGAAAGCTAATAGCATAGTACCTGAAATGCAGTAGATACTCAATAAACATTTTACAGAAACAATTTTCCTCCGCTGTAGCTGTGTGCTATCAACTCAGAACTAAAAATCCTTTTTGAGGTGGGAAAAGAAACCTTTTCTTTCTGATATGGCCATTGACTGACATCTGCATTGTGTGAAATATTAGGTCTCTCTTAACTTCTACTGTAAGATGTGAAATGATATAAAATTCATTCATATAATTTATTGAGGACTTACTTTCTTCCTCAACAGGTTTGTAGTCTAGCAGTAAGAGAGAAATACAAATTCTTTTCAATCTTGGGTATATGTGTAATTGCCACAACAAAGCAGGCTGGCGGTACAGTGGCAGAAGCAGGGAAAGGAAGAGTGTAAGGGTCTGAGAGAACCAGGGAAGCTTTGGTGAGGAAGAGGACATGGACTCAGGCTTAGGGGTCAGAGAAGGAATTTGCCAGGTGTGAGAGAGAAGGGGGTTTTTCCAGACAGAACCTAAAGAAATAACCAAACTCTAAAATATTTAAAAATATGTAAAAAGCCCTTTTTAAATATACCTACATTCTAAATTCATTTGGTTTATATACCCATAGTAAGTTATTCATAATTGTACACATATTTTCGCAGTGACTCTAACTTAGATAACTTAAAAGTAAAAGAGGGGTGCTTGGGTAGCTCAGTCAGTTAATTAAGCATCTGGCTTCAGCACAGGGCATGATCCTAGGGTCCTGGGCCCCGTGTCGGGCTTCCTGATCAGCGGGGAGCCTGCTTCTTCCTTCTGCCTCTGCAGTTCCCCTTGCTTGTGCTTGCTCTCTCTCTCTCTCTCTCTCTCTCTCTCTGTGTCAAATAAATAAATAAATAAATAATCTTTAATTTAAAAAAGTAATAGAGATATTTGTCTTCTTAGGTTATGAGAACTTCTATAGGAATAAATTGACAAAACCAATCAAACGGGGGCACCTAGCTGACTCAGTCAGTAGAGCATGCGACTCTTGATCTCAGGGTTGTGGGTTCAAGCCCCATGCTGGATGTAGAGATTACGTAAAAAATCTTTAAAAAGAAAAAAAATAACCACATCAAACATTCTACTTTTACATACTTGTTTTAACTGGGAGATAACAGTTGTGCTAACTGGGATACCCTTGATATTTGGTGTGTGGAAATGTGTGTAGTGGTCATTAGTTTTCTTTCAAACCATGGTTCCATCTAGGGTCATATGATCATCATTATCATCACAATCATCACAGCAGCCAATACTTGTATGGTGTTTAGGTACTAAATACTGTTGCAAGTGCTTGATAGGTAGAAACCCATTTATTCTCAAAAATGACCCCCCAAAAAATCCCACTGCCTTTTCAATTTTGCTCAAAATTTCTTACTTACTGAGCAATTTTCCATTGGCTAAAACATTCCCAGCACAGATTTAGAAACCATTTCTTATTTCTCTGTGAGGCATATGACAGGCTTGGTCATATACCTTAATCATGGCTAAATAAATAAACATCACTCTTCATAGGCTTTTACATTTTCACTTCATCTCATACTCACTACCTAGCTCTTAGATTTTTCTCCAAACTACTTTTCACAAATAAACCAAATTTCTACTCTTCACAAGAGTTATGATATAGTGATACTTTGATTGGAACAATCAAGTCACCCTGAGAAGCTGTGGCAGAGTAGTTGTTGGGCTTACTCCCTGAGTAAAGTGATTTGCTCCTGTGCCATACAAGCACTTCAAATCCCTGCTTCAGTAAAATGACCACCATGTACCTGTCTGGACTTTGAGACCATGTACAAAGAGTGAAATCAAAAACACTTAATCCAAAAGTCTATTACTGGATATGACTGCTGAGGTTAGAAGACAGCACAATGTGTAGTCCATATAATGAGAATACAGCAGTATTTAGGAATAAAGTTTAAAAGCCACTACTACCAAATTTCTTTTTTATGTTACCTTAATGCCTCAAATGTGTACTTTTTACATAGAACTCCCATATTTCCCTACGCCTGCAAATAACCTACTATAAGAAAAATTTAACACTGCAACTCCTGCATCTACCATCCTTAAAATGAGATGATTAGGAAATCAGAAGCTAAATTATATGTCTGAGTACTAACTACAAAGTCTGAGTACTAACTATATGCCTACAAATAGTATAAACTATACATGCAGAAAGTAGTAAAAAACTCTTGATTATCACAGAAAATTTAACCTCAATTTTAAAGCATCAACAGAAAGAAGTTTAATACTTTTTGGAATTTTGATAAATTTTAGTCAAAAGCTGACTATTTCATGATTCCATCTTTTTTTTCATGAAATGATTACATCATTTAATACATGTAACATTTTTAGAATAGTGTCTGCATATGTGTGGTAGCCAACTTTCCCCATTTTAATAATAGTTATTTGGCTTAAAGAACTCAATTTTCATAATAGACCAACCTCTTAGGACATTCAGTGTAAAATGTCCTCAAAAGAGTTGGTTCTTGAAGTTAGAAGGGTCACCAAAAAGAATCCACAGTGTTGGGTTGTGTTTAGCTTGTCACTCTTAATGTCAGAATGACAAAACTGATTTGATCATAAACAGTCTCAAGAAGGCCAGTGTGCTTTGGGAAAATGCCAACTTGGTCCAACCACTGTGAACCTGCAACTCTGAGAGCACAGTATCAAACTTCTTAAGGAGGGTAGTGGTGGAATGTGGACCTCAGAGTCCAGTTAAACAAAAGTTAAATTGCTTTTTAATTAAAAATATATACATTCCAGAAACCCTAATAATTTGGGTAGTATTTGAAAATAATAGCCTCAACAAATATGATTTCTAAAGATTTCTGGCCATTCAGACCTGCTGTTCTACGGGTGTGAAATAAAACACCAGGCTTCATCCCACTGAAATATGAGAGGCAAAGAGCTCGTTTAACTATTCATACGTCTGTGTTGGCTTTACAGATAAAGATCAACTCAATGGCATTTTAGAAGATTAGTTGTGCCTAATCCCCAGTGTCCTAGTTGACATTTCCTTTATTAATAGAACAGGATACACATGGCTGTGTGCAACCTCTTCCTGGGTCTGTTGTGACTGTTGTAGCTGCCTGCAAAGTACAGCTTCTCTGTGAAGTACACTGGGCTGCTCCAAGGGAAAGAAAACTTTGCCAGGCTCCTTGTTATCTTTCTCTATTTTAAACATTGATATTTCTTGAGCATTTGCAGATTTCTCAAAAGTCTTTTAATATCTAAGTAACAAAACCAGACATTAAACATGGATCTTGGGCATTATTATTATTATTATTTTTTAAAGATTTTATTTATTCATTTGACAGACGGAGAGGCAGGCAGAGAGAAAGAGAGGGAAGCAGGCTCCCCGCTGAGCAGAAGAGACCGATGCAGGGCTCGATCCCAGGACCCTGGGATCATGACCTGAGCCGAAGGCAGAGGCTTTAACCCACTGAGCCACCCAGGTGTCCCAGATCTTGGGTATTACACGCATCTAATGAATCCCTTGAACTCTACCTCAAAAACTAATGATGAACTATATGTTGGCTAACTGAACACAACAAAAAAATATATAAACAATGATCTCTAAAATACCTCCCCCAAAACTATCTTTAATATTTTGCTAATATATAACTTTCCCAAGCAAAAAGCATAACTGGTAATTTTTATAAATTATTTAGCCCTCACCCCACCAACCACTCTCCAAAATCTTGTAAGTCATCCAATAGAAAACAGATAAATAATAATTAGATCTCCATTTCTTTCCTTTATTTTTTCCCATTATCTACCTTCTTTCCTTCATTTTTTACTTTCTCACTTTCTCTTGAATATCTGAACGTTATTTGCTTTTCCATTTCCAGAACCATTTCCTTTGTTTTTCACATAAAACAAACAAACAAAAAAAATGGAATGGCTAATAAACATATGAGAACATGCTCAATATCATGTATCAGGAGAAGGTAAAATAAAGCAACACCAAGATAACACGTTCCCCTTCCAAACTGAAAAACACAAGTCGACAGACCCCAATGTTAGGGAAATTGACATTCTAATATATGGTTAACAGTGCAGTTATTTTCAAGGGTGGCAATTTCTTTCTGAAATCAAAATGTGCATAGCTTTGATCCAGCAATTCCACTTTTTAAAATGTATCCTACAGAAATACTTGTAAAACTATGTAATCATATCCATAATAATGACCATATATAGAATCTGTTGATTAAATTATTGTATAGCTATAATATCATGCAATTTTTAAAAATAATGAAGTAAGCCTATATTGCAGATATGGAAGAATTCCCACACTTTGTTTTTAGTGAATATGAACAAACAGCAAAATAATATCTATAGCATGCTCTTTCACTAATTTACAAATACCTATATGCATAGGTATATTTAAGCACAAATATCTCAAATTTATTTATTTTTAGATTCATTTATTTAATTGAGAAAGAGAAAGAGAGCATGGGGGGATGGGGAGAGAGAATCTGAAACAGGCTCCCAAATAAGTGCAGAGCTGGATGCTGGGGCTCAATCCCACAACCTGAGGATCATGACCTGAGCGAAAATCAAGAGTTGGACACTTAACTGATTGAGCCACCCAGGTGCCCCAATACCTCAAATTTAATGTCTCCAAAACTGAACTACTCATCTTTTCCCCAACACTGTCCACTATCTTACTAAACAACACCTCTATCACTTGCTCATTCAAGAAACCAGGACATCTTTCTCTTTTGTATTCTTTACCTCGAATCCAATCCTAATCTTCGAATCTGTGTACTTCTCATTGTCACCACCACCATTACCCCTTCTAAGTCTCCATCAGTTTCATCTGATTTTGACAATAGCTTCCTATTAATTTGTTGCTATTAATTTGTTCCTATTAATTTCTTGCAATTTCCTAATCTATTTTTATACTCCTTTTTAAAATTAACATATATTATTTGTTTCAGGGGTATGAGTCTGTGATTCATCAGTCTTACACAATTCACAGCGCTCACCATAGGATATACCCTCCCCAATGTCCATCACCCAGCCACCCCATCACTGTCACCCTCTTCCACTCCAGCAAACACAATTGGGATCATGTCACTCCATGCCTAAAACCCTCATGGTATCACTTTGCACTTAAAAATCTATCGCCTTAAAAAAAAAAAAAATCTATCTCCTTTCTTCAGCCTACACAACATGCATTATCTCAACACTGACTACTTCTCCAACCAATGGCATTATTATTGTAACAGCAATAGTAATATTATTGTATATAATATGATATTAATAAATATAATAACAAATATAATAATATTTCCTCACTTAGATTTCAAAAGAACTGTTTGACACTGAAGACAGTCATGGGTTTATTCCAGGATGAACCATTTGAAAGTTATCTCTTGCCCAGATCTTGCTCCCCTTCAATCTATTCTCCACGCAGCATCAGGTAATATAATCAAGAGGTAATATATTCAAGACATTCCATTGCTTAAAAGCCTTCAATGGTACAGACTGACCTGATCTGGTCTCTACTTAGCTCTTCAACCTTATCTCATGCCACTGTACCTCGATTAATATACTTGTGCTAAGTGAACCCTTCTTAGTGCTCAAATACACAAATCTCTTCATCAGTCTCTTCTTCATCTTGGAACTTTGTATGTGCCTCTCTGCCTGAAACATTTTTCCTTCTATGTTTATATGGCTGGCTCCTTCTTATATTTTCAGTCTCAGCTTAAATGTCACTTTTTCAAAGAGTCCTTCCTTAACCAGTAAGTAACCTACTCCTACCTTTCTTTCTCATTGTGCCTTACTCATTTCCTTTACATCCCTTGACACAGTTGAGGTTGGTTTTTTTACTTATTTGTCATTTGTCTTCCTAATAATCTGAAAGTTCTATGCAACACAGCCATAGTAAAAGCATTGCTAGTGGGAGCTATGAGTCATGCCTGCAAAGTCAGAAAGACCTCTTAGAATATAGCATTAAGTCCTGAACTTAAGGGAATGTGCAAGGAAAGGAAATGAGGAAGGCCATTTCAGGTTAAGGGGACAACTGGTGAAGCTGGACAAAAGCATGTAAAAGAATGTCAAATTCCAAAAGACTGTATATTTGGGGTCTGAGGAGGGAAACAAGAAAGGGCCATTGAGCCAAATGGGGACATGAAGCTGGAAAGATAGATACAACCAGGTGGTAAAGGACTAAGGAGACTTATGTCCTATGAACACTGGAGAGCCACAGACAACTTAAATGAAGAAATACTAGATTTATAATTCAGATGGAGTAAGAGGAGAAAATACTAGACTATCTTCTAATAAACAAATTATAGCCCCAAGTCCCCTGATTAGTAAAGATACACAATACCATCCAAAACATGAGATAAATTAGTTTCTAATTAAAGACAAATATAAAGGCAAAAATACATGTAAATACATATACATTCTATTACATTTTAAGAGGTTAACTTTTAAAAAATAATGTAGTTTTGGGAATTTTCCAAAGGAACTGGCATCAAAATTATGACTGACTTTTATCTAGCAATGTAGCTAGTTTATAGAGCCTGGAGCAGAGTCATTTGCCCTAAACAATAATAGAAAAATTTTGAGACTTATAATCCCTGTGTCACTTTGGTAAACTTCACGCAGTAAGTTCTCTGGACTTAGAGAAAAACAAAAACATTTCAAGACACTTGTATATAAAGAAAAGCCCTTAAACTGACAGGTTTTTAAAAGACTCAGAAAATACATGAAATTCAGTGTTTTCCATTTAGAAATTCATCCAATAATCTGGAAAAAAACTAGTAAATATGAAAAAAGTCACTTTAAAAAAAAATCAGAGTTTAGATATGACCTGATTTGACCCCAAATTCCACTGGACATTCCGTTACCAAGTAATTAGAACTCTACAGTGTACTTGTTCAATTTGTTTGTACTATGTAAAATTGATTTTTTTCTTTAATACTAAAATTTGGTCCATCTGTTGGGAAAACAGAAAATGTTCTAAATATATACAAAGAGTGGAAATGCTTCATTCCACTGGCTGTATCCTGTGGTATATGCATTTTCATCAGTATGTTTGTCTTGCAGACAAAATGAATATCAGATGGTGGTTTTGAAAAAGGGCAGACCTAACATGAGGTGATTAGTTTCAAAAACAGATTTTTATTCTTGATAAATTATTACCAAATACAATCATCTGTTGATTGAGGATATAAAACAGATTGGTCATACTATAACCCACAGGTTAAATGAAAAACGGAAATAATAAGTTTATTTAACATGGTCTTGCATTAGGTTCCCAGCAGTACAAATCTAAGGCAAATAATTAGATTTCCAATTTAAAGATATACATTTGTTAAGCCAGACATTTCCTGAGGTCATCTATTTCTCTGTTGGCTAGTCTCATTGACTGGCAATGTATTTAAGACATTTTCACTTAGAACTTTCTATTACTACCTATACCTTTTACATAACTCTGATCAAGCCAGTATTGTAGTTAGCTTCAGGGATAATGCAGAGGGCAAAGGACTGATTGTGATGATTCCTGGTCACAAATTAGATTCAAACACATGGTCCCATAGACTTAAAGAAATTAATGCCTTAAAAATAAATCCCTGGTGAAAAAAATCAAGAATTTACTTGGAGACAACTGGTAAACCAAACAAATCTTATACAAATTATCCTATACTAAGTAAATAAATGGGACAACAAATACAGTACACTCAATTTCTTAAATATCTACTCTCCTTTTTTCCACTTAATTTTATGGTGAAAAATAAAAAGTTAAAAGACAACTGCTCTGATCAATAGTATATCCTATTTTTACTGAGCATACTGGCCCCCCTTCCTCCTCCTCTATTTCTTCAGTAATTTACAGCTTTGCTATGTAATGTCTCTCCAGGGAGCAAAGAATCCCATTACAGATGATTCCTCTGTGCAGACTTCAACTCTATAAATCAACAGGCTGAGCTCTCTAACAGATTTTAAATCCCTGCTTGAGTTAGGCTGGGACAACCTGTAAATTGGTGGAGCCGGAAGTGGGAGGAGGAAGGAAAGTTTGATACCAAAGTAAATTCCAGGAAAAGAGCTTATAACACAATTTGTGTTTTTGTTAACTTCTCCAGTAACTACTGTGCCCTGATACAGAATAGGGAGGTCCAGAAATAGTAAAAATTGAGAAAGTACCTCCAAAGGAGATTTTCGCCTCAGAAGAACATTCTCAAGGGATTCTAACAAGCCTAGCAGAGTATATCAGAAGCATAATAAGCTGGGCTAATGCCTCATTGGAGATAAGATTTCTAAATGGAATAGAGTACCTTAAAAAAGATAAGGTTGTATGACAAAGGTAGGGGTGGTATTTTTAAAATAAACCTCTGAGAATTAGATGGCTCATGAGAATTTATTTACTTAACAGAACTTCATATGCCTTTATTACTCAAAAAAAAAAAAAAAATAAATCCTCTAGAAATCCATGGATGATGTAAAAGGATTTTGAGAAATTGCCATTACTTTTTGTATAGTACAGGTCTCACTTAAAATAATCATTAACAATGATAAGAAGGGGAATGTAAAGCATATTAATTATATAAAAACTTATATTTTAATAAGAATATTACACATACTACACCAACTCTGATCACATTAAGAAATTGACTCTGGCTTATTTCCATTATTAAAAATCAACATGATGTGGTTTTAAATGTTCCTTATAAAAAATAACATTATGTTCAAGTTGAACTAAATGTTTATTGAAATACAATAGTAAGAAAAAGAGGGATAGGGAAGGCAATTCAATATTCCAAACCAGAATGTTTCTAAGAGTCAATTTCATGTAAGACACCATCACAGGATCCTAGTACCAGGATTTATCTCCTCTACCCTAGATTACTACTATTTCATTCTGTCTAAACATTTTGCTTAGAGTTTTCCCCCAGATCTTTGGCCAATTAATTCTCCTAAAATGTTACTCTAATTATGAATTAATAAAATCTGGAATGATACTTGCCTTTACTTAGTTCTATGGTCTCAGGGAATAACCTGATGACTATGACCAATTATTCTGAAAACAAAGTCATCCTAAAGGAAGGAGGAAAATGAATGGATTGGGACAAGTCATTTCTAGACAAACTACTCTCAGCAAATGCTTTTGTTAGTCACTATTTTCCTATGAGTATAAAAATAATAGCATATAATTATTAAACTGGAAAAGGTTTTAGAAGATAGCCTAATGGAACACTTAATACAGGTATGATTATCAATTTTATGTAATTCCCTATAAGGTCCTTTTTCTTCTCCAGTATCACTTCTCCAGGCTACCACCCTAACTCTCAAACATTGCTTTTGATTACTGTGACTAACGACAGGCTGAACCACCTCCAGGACAGTTTTGCTCCTCTAGTGTAAACCTGAGGGACTTTCTCTAACAATCTTTGCCGCAGCTGGTTTTTTGGAAGGGATCTCACTGTCTGTCAATCTTTATTCCAAAAGTGTTCCGAAGTCAACCTTTTCTTTAGCATGGATTATTATGTAGGGACTTTCCTCTGCTGCCAGGAAACTTCAGACTGAACTTTTGAATGGAAGAAAAAAGCCCTAGGGCACAATTGGGCACCCATGTTTAAGAATGGTGTGTTTGTTTTAAAGTGGTGCTCCATCTCTGAAGTTCAGGAGGGACCTTAAAAAAAAAAAATTCATGTTTAAAAAGATCCAATTTCCTTGCACCTTTGGTCAAGAGTTCACAGTTACTTCCTCTGTTAGAAGCAGCACTAACTTACCTTAGCAATAGCAAAGAAATTTAAAACCAATGGGTTCTCTTTTCTCCATCTATTGATTCATCAGTAAATTAACTTTCCTCTAAAACTATTTTGCCTTTGTATGCAAGAGCTTTAATTCTCTACTTATTTGGCACTTACAATCTCAAATGTAAATAACAAATGCCGAAACTCCATAATGCCCTCCCAAATACTCTTTTACTTCTGCTTACACTTACTTCAAACAGTACTTCCCTGGCTTCCGATTAACAATTCTTTTATGTGTACTCTCACAAAACACTGTCTTCCTGCCTCCCTGCCCACCCCCATCACTGATACAGCACTTAACCACATTGTATTACAGTAGTGGTATGAGTTTGCTTTCTCCCTGCCTACACAAACTGTGAGCTCCTGAGAGACAGGGACCATGTTTTACTCACCTTTGAGTCTCAAAACATAGCACAGTAATTAACATATACTAGATATTCCTTAAATGTATTTGCTGAATTGAATTAGACTGACAAATTGCAATTCAGGCCATGTTAATTACTGGTTAAGGCCAGGCCTCCACAAACAGGGGACAGCAGTGAAATGAGGTAATTATCCAGATCACTGAGGACAAAAAAATGTGCTAATTTGGGCAAAGTGAGTAAGCAAGATCTTGCCTAACCAGACTAATCCATCATTTCATTCTGATGCTTAGCTTTGCTAATGGAAATCTGATCTCATAGAGCAGTCCTATTCTCTCCTGTGCTTTGTGTTATAATTTGCGTCATCTGTTTTACATTGATGCTGAACATACCCTACACCTCTTATGCATAGGACAAAAATTGCATCCTAATCCCTGTCACCTATCATGGCATGCCATTGGTTCCAAGCAGGATCAGTGGAGGCAGTGTGTAGATGGTCTTATGAAACTCAAGACTGGACCCACATTTTAAGACCACACCTCACTAATATAGTGAGTCACTGGTATCTTCTTTATACACCAAAGTCAGCAAGTTGCACAACAGATTCAACTTTTAGCACCATGGTTTCTCCACATGAAGTCAGCATAATCCTCTAGACAAAAAGTAAGATGGCTCTCTCATGTGAAACCTCAAAACTCCTAGAAGACACAGGCAGTAATTTCTTTGACATTGACCTTAGCAACATTTTTCTAGATATGTCTCCTCAGGCAAGGGAAACAGAAGCAAAACTAAACTATCAGAACTACACCGAAATGAAAGGCTTTTGCACAGCAAAGGAAACCATTGAACAAAATAAAAAGATAACCTACTAATGGAAGAAGATTTTCACAGATGATACATCTGATAGAGGGTTAGTATACAAAATATATGAAGAACTTACATAACTTAACACCAAAAACCTCCAAATAATCCCATTAAAAAATGAGCAGAGAACCTGAAGAGACGTTTTTCCAAAGACATACAGGTCGCAAACACACATGCACAAATGTTCAACATCACTGATTATCAGAGAAATGCAAATCAAAACTACATGAAAAATCACCTAACACCTGTCAGAATGATTAGAATAAAAAAGACAAGAAATAACAGGTGTTGGAAAGGGTTTGGAGAAAGGGAACCCTCGTATACTATCAATAAGAATATAATTTGGTGCTGCCACCATGGGAAACAGTATGGAGGTTCCTCAAAAAATTAAAAATAGAACTACATATGATCCAGCAATCACACTTCAGAGTATTTATCCAAGGAAGATAAAAACACTAATTTGAAAAGATAGATGCACCTCCTGTTAACTGCAGCATTATTTGCAATAACCAAGATATAAAAGCAACGCAAGTGTCCATTGTTAGATGAATGGATAAAGAAGCTGTAGTATATGCACATGCATGCAAGCAGGGAGCACACATACACAATATACAATATTACCCAGCCATAGAAAGGATGAGATCTTGCCATTTGAGACAACAGGGACAGACCTAGCGGGTACTATGCTAGTGAAATAAGTCAGACAAAGACAAATAGCATGATTTCACTTACACGTGGAATCTGCCAAACAAAACAAATGAATAAACAGAAAGCAGAATCAGACCTATAAATACGAACAAATAGACGGCTGCCAGAGGGGTTGGGGAGATGAGCAGAATGGGTAAAGGGGAGGAGATACAGGCTTCTAGTTATGGAATGAATAAGTCACAGGCAAGAAAGGCACAGTGTAGGGAATATAGTAAATGGTATTGTAATAGCATTGTATCTACTGACAGCAGTAGATACACTTGTGGGGAACACAGCATAAGGGGTAAACTAGTCAAATCACTATATTGTACACCTGAAATTAGTGCAACATTGTATGTCAACTATACTTTAATTTAAAAAAATCTATAATTTTAAATATGTACACATTATACACACCCATACACACACTAAGGTGAATCAATACAAATTACCCTTTGGGAAGAAGATAAATCTTTACTGGATTCTAAGGATTATTAGAGGAAGAAAAAAATGCTGACCTTTCTTTTCTTTTTTTTTTTTTTTTAAGAGAGAGAGGGTGAGACAGGAGTGTTAGTTGTGGGGGATGCAGTTGGGGGTAGAGTTAGAGGGAGAAGGGATGGATGGAACTAGAGGGTAGAGAGGGTAGAGAGGGAAAGAGAGTATCTTAAGAAGGCTCCACACCCAGCACAAAGCCTGACACAGGCTGTCTCACAACCCTGAGAATGACCTGAGCAGAAATCAAGAATGCACTTAACTGACTGAGCCACCCAAGTGACCCAAGAATGCTGCTTTTTAAACCAACAGCTTTGTTATTTATAATGCAAATATCTGTTGGCATCTTTCCTTTTCTAGCTCATCTGTGCTTGATCTAAGCAGGAAAAACAAAGTTATCTAAGAAGCCAAACAACAGATCAGAAATTTAAATACTTAATCTTTTGTCATTCTGTGATTATAATTAATTTCCTTATGCAGTTTCAGAAATGGGGATAAAAGTTTTTATTGTGTTTCGTAAAGAAGCAAATTTCAGAAAATATTTTGCCTTTGAAATTTCAATCTTTCAACTAACAAACCAGTTATTCATTTTGCAAATAACAGAAAAACTATTGACTACATAACTATATTTGAAGTCAGCACTGTCAAATTTATAGGAATTTTTTTTACACCATAAAGGCTTAAAAGTAGGATGAGTTGGTTTTTTTTTTTTAATTCATGGCAGACAAAATATTTAATGAAAACTACAATGAACTATAATTTAGAAAGTAGAGAGAAGTAGAAAGAAACTGGATATCAGAAAAATCCTAGTTTGAATCTCAGCTTCACCGGTCATGAACTCTGTGACATTGGGCAAGTCATGGAAACTTCTGAACCTCACTTGCTCATTTCTTAAACAGAATAATAGTTCCACCCTAATCTAAGTCTTGACGTTGTTTTGAGAAAAACATTAGATAACAAATTTCAGTATTTTTGAAACTATGGAAAGCTACACAAGACATTATTATTATTATTTTGGCATATGGCTGTTGATGGTGATGGATGCCAGTAATGGCCTGATGTTTGCCATCAGATGCACTGCTAATGCTCTGCCGTTAGTTAACACAATTACTATAAGAGCAAATTATTTTTTGTTCAGATTCAGCCATCTGCAAGGTGGAAATATTTGTTTCAACACCAAGAGGAAAACAATGTATATTAGTTTAAATAGAGAATAATAAACACATAAACAGCTCTGTCAGAAAAAGACTAGTTCATATTCCTTCAAATTAAGGAGTCCTTGTCTCATGGGGCTTCCTCTTCCTCCTATAGGACAGACTTGTTTGCAAATGTCAATCATATTTTGTTAAATTGACTGTGAAAAGGGTGAACTTCAGACCAAGATTTTCAGCCCTAGGCTTCCTTGATATGCTTGTTGCAGATGCAATTTTAGCAACTCCTATCCAAGCTTCTTAAGAAGAAAAAAAAAGAAGGAAGAAAGAGAAAGAAAGGGAGAGGAGAGGAGAAGAGGGGAGAGGAAAGGAAGGGAAAGGGAGGGGAAGGAAGGCGGGGAAGGAAGGCAGGGAGGGAAGGGAAGGGGAAAGGGAAAGGGAAGGGAAGAAAAGGAAAGAAAAGAAAACGGAGGAAAAGAAGAAAAGAGGTGAGATACAGACTAATACATAAATTGAAACTAGAGTGGACAAAACCATGTGGTAAATACCAAAATGTGCAACAAAGGAGAAATTCCCTAGAGCAGGCATTCAGTCATTTGCACTTCACCATGAGGTTAGGAGCTAACCCAGATATAACCCACTATGTCTAAGGCAACAAGAAAGCACCCAAAGAATACCAGCCATCTTCCTAAAGACTAGACTTCCTAAGTAAAGAAGCAATCTTCAACTAGCTTTCCCTCTTTGCAGATTGCTAACATCCCAAATGGAATCCAGGACTCTTTGTAAAGATTCTTTTACATCACAGGAAATAATCTTTGTTTTTCTGCATATTATTAGTCCTTAATTATTTTCAGTAAGATGCTTCCCCAAAACTATTATGAGTTGGCTAGAAAAAGTGGGTATCATTGTAGTTCCCTGGGTTTTGTCAAAATGATTACCCTTTAATAAATATGTTTATGAAGAGCCTTGGCCAAACTGGTAATCTCCTAAGTGTCTTTCTTAGCTAGGAAACCTTCCAAATTATTTTGTTATTTTTAAAAAATAGGCACCAAAAGGAGATCCTTGCTCTCACCAACTTTAAATTCCACATATTTTTGCACTTGGAGAAATAATTAAATTAGATAATATCTGCATAGGATATGCCCCAACCCAAACTAGCATCCAAAGTAAAGCTTGTGTGGGATATTATGCTGTCATGTGAAAAAAAAGAGGGTTTCATATCCAAGTAAGTTTGAGAAAAAATGAAATAAACTACACTTAAATGACATATTTTCTGCTGGATTTCTCAGCTACAAAATGCTATCATGTATTGTGATGTTCTAAGAAAGTATTTACAAATTTATTTGACCAGGAAACTCTTTTTCAGGAAATTCTATAAAAAATTTGGGAAAGATGTGGTTAAGAAATATAGATCTGTAACATGGCAGAAATATGTCAGAGTTCATCATGACCTTGTATGAGTTGTGTTTGTGCGGGTGAATCTACTTATGCCAATCCGTGTAGCCACAGACAACCTATTGTCTGGCCAGATTCTGTTTGTTTAAGGAGATACAGATTGCTTTGAGGGAAGAAAATAAAAGACTTAATTAGCATGAACAATACCAAGGATTTTTTCCCCCCAAGTGACAGCAATCTTAAGAAAGAGTTTAAGCTATCATTTCCATGAACTCACAAGGTCCTAATATTATTTCACCAGATTTTCACTGGAGAGAGTGGGGACAACACATTTATGAAATTACAAAAACCATCATACAAACCACAGAAACACTGGTGCATCCTCATTTCTAGAAATTCTAGGGAAACTGGTTTCCCAATTTAAAAGAGGGCATTCTATAAGCAGGCAAGAGATAAGTTTTAGGGGTATGACTTAATACCAAATACATCTGTATCTAGCTACCAGTAACTCGTATCTGAATTCAAATTTCCTATCTCTTCATCTCTGACATTCCTTTCTCTAGTTGCCAAGATGGTTGAGCTCTGACACAGTTGGTCACAACTGTTAGATGACTTTCTGCTACTACAGGAACTCAAATCAAGTATTCGGTCCAGAAGGCTTTTCTTGAAATCAAAATAATGATGACCGGCTTTGTTCTTCTTCTTCTTTTTTTTTTTTAACAGGGCAGTGGGAAGGACCTAGATTTTATCTCTTTTCCCGAAGCTTCTCTTTCTCTGGGGTCCAGGGGAGCCTCCCACAACACTACGGTAGCTCCTAGCTCCGGAGCGTGTTCAGCGGCTGTGGCAGCTCAACCATGCAATTTCATAGCAGGCAGCAAACAAGGCAGAGAATTCAGGGTTAAAAACTCAAGTGAAGTTTTGTCTTCTACAGTAATGAAAGCTGACGAAAAGAGTAAATCAAATGGATCTCCTAACAAAATGAAAACAGCTGTTTGGCCTGGCTTGGTCTCTGATTTAGGTTAAGTAATTATTGCTCTAGTGTGGTTCAAGGTTGTTCTGTATTAGTGAAACAGGATATCACATGAAAATCATCCAACTTTTTAATTTACTGTAGCATCAGAAATTCCACTGTATAAAAAATTCCAGAAACGTAATCTTCTAAAAACTTTACCTATAAACCTTTTCAAATACCAATTGATTAAATCTTACGAGGCATAATTACACAATACATAATTACATTATAGTAATAACCTTTAGTAACTATGCTGACAAAATATTTTAATATTTTACCTTTAAAATGCTAAGTTTTTCAAGTTTAACCAGAGTCATATATTATATCCCAAATTCTAAATAACTGTAAAGACCATTTTTTTGTATATAGCGATTTTCTTATGAAGAGTAACCAATAAAGAGCTACTTCTTGAGCCCCCAAACAAGCCTATTTTAATAGTATAAATCTTTTTTTAAAAAATTTTTTAATTGCCAAATAACGGTGGTTGAGAAGGAAAAAAAAATTATAATGAAGAATCATAGTAAAGCCATTCTTGATGAAGAGGTTTCCATGTTTAACACCATTCATAGTAAATTAAATTAATCAAGAAACTTCAAATTTCATTTCTTGTTTGTGGATTTTATCATCATTCACGTTGTTCTGCTCTTATTTGAGCCTTTATTTGTTTTGCTTGCCTATGATAACAAAGGACAAATCAAGTGTGGGTGGTTGTTGGTGGTTGTTGTTTAATGATGCCCCAGTAATTATTTTTAAAAATGGTTTTAAAAAATTAGAACTATTGGGGTGCCTGGGTGGCTCAGTGGGTTAAAGCCTCTGCCTTTGGCTCAGGTCACGATCCCATGGGATCGAGCCCCGCATCGGGCTCTCTGCTCAGCGGGGAGCCTGCTTCCTCCCTTCTCTCTCTCTGCCTGCCTCTCTGCCTACTTCTGATCTCTGTCTGTCAAATAAATAAATAAAATCTTTTAAAATTAAAAAAAAATTAAGAAATAAAAAAAATTAAAACTATTATCTGGCAGAAGATGTTAACTTCTTGAAGAGAACAAAGACTGAAAGTCCTGGCCCCTGTTAATTTTCAAGTTTGTCTCCATTATATCACTATAAGGATACTTAAATACATGAATAAACAATAACATTAAAATATTTTCTAACACTAACAACTATGTAAAATATAGAATAACATTTCTTCAATAAACTGACATTTTTAGAGCATTTTAATTCACTTAGGTACAATCAATTTGGTTCCCCAAAAAAAGGACACAGGGAAAGAGGAACAAAGAGAGAAAAGATTGCATCAGAAAATTAATATTTTATAGAAAATTACTTAGGGTGGTGTAAAACCCAGGGAAAAATCTCAGATGTTTTTGTTATAATTATTATTGCTGGCTGCAAGACATGACATATTTACCTTTCCAGTGGGACAGTTTTGTAGCTTTCCTAAGTCTAAATTGTATTTCTTGCTAGTCCTTGCCAATTAGTCTAACTAGTGCTTGCCAGCACATCAGAATAAGAGAAACAACAGAGTTACATGTGTTATTTCTCCAAAATGTTTCCGCATTATGATCTTTCTTAGGGATCAATATTTCTTAAATAGAAGAATATATCATGTCTGGGGTTTCCATTCAGAAATTGTGTTGTGGAATTAGATCAACAGTGTACAATTTACTTAAGGATTAGAGGGAGAACTCAGTGAAAAGCAATATTTAAAAGGAAGGTTTAATTTTTCCCTTTCAGACAGTTAATGTAAATTCTACTAACTGAGATCTTCAAAAATGATAGGGCACAAGAAGCCAGTCTACATTCTTAGCTGTCTGCAATCTGAGGAGGGTAACACAGAGGAATGGTCCCACCATTTTGCATAGTCAGTGTTTTCCTTTTGAGAAACACAAAGCCTACTGTTGTTACTGCATAAATCTTAGTGAATAGGTAAATGTCATTAAGTCAAATTTATAAAGAAAATGGAGCACATTTAGAGCCACTTAAACAGCACACCTTTAATTGCTGAGTCAAAGTATAAGGTCAAACTATTCAGTTTTCTGTAGACATGTTTCTATCAGTAGTGTCCAAACAGTACTTCCAGATGTATATGCTGTGTATGTTGTGTGCTGAAAGGAGAAACTTCTCCAAAAATCAGTCTTGTTCTCAAATACTCTTTTTGAGTCTCTGATCTGTCTCTAGTTCTATTACTCCTGACATTCTTTCACATGGGATATCATCCCTTGAATAAACCTTTAGTTGTCACATCTTCATGAATTCCACCTTGGGAACAAATGTTTTCTAGAATCCACAATGAAAAAGTCTTGCCCTGTATTTATTTTTTTTCTTTCTTTCTTTCTTTTTTTTTTTTTTTTTTCTTTTTCTGGATTCGTATCCTAAAATACTGCTATTTTCCTCTCTCTTCTTGAAAAAATTCCAGGAATAAATCTGGTAGAATCTAAGAAATGAGCACCAATGGTGAATTTGTTAGTCTTAGAAGATGATGTTTCTGACTTAGTGCTCAGCTTCAGAAAGGGCATACCAGGACCAGAGGAAATGAACATCCATGGTGACTGATGTGACAGACTGAGGACCTCATATCTTCAGTGTATATATATTTTTTAAATATTTTATTTATTTATTTGACAGAGAGAGATCACAAGTAGGCAGAGAGGCAGGCAGAGAGAGAGGGAAGCAGGCTCCCCGCTGAGCAGAGAGCCCGATGTGGGATTCGATTCCAGGACCCTGAGACCACGACCCGAGCTGAAGGCAGCGGCCCAACCCACTGAGCTACCCAGGCGCCCCAGTGTATATTTTTTGATAAGTGTTCCTACAACCACAGAAAGTCCTAGTTGTCAAGTTGAATATAGTATAGTAGTTCAAGGTCCTGGATTTTTTTGAGTTTGGTCAACAGTCTCTAAATCCCAAATTTAGGACTAGGTAGCCAAAGGTAGTCAGAATCAACTATCAACATTTCAGCATGGGTAAGTAGAGACTGGAACTTTGATCCACTTTGTTTTGAAGAATTTATTCAGCCAGGGAGCTCTCTGTTAGAAGCACAACCCACCCCAAATGGTGCTTTTCTACTTCTTTTGTTTCCTCAACCATTTACATTTACCCTGAAGATGAGCAGGCCACTGTAGATTTTTGAAAGACTGGCATTCTTCAGAATCCTCCCTCAACTTCTTCCCCATTTTCCAACATAGAGTCATGTTCAAACCACCTTCCAAGGCAGCAAGCCTTTTTACACATGCTTATTAAAGGAATGACACTTTGGGGGTACCTGGGTGGCTCAGTCAGTTAAGCATCTGCCTTTGGCTCAGGTCATGATCCCAGGATCCTGGGATCAAGCCCCATGTCAGGCTCCCTGCTTAGAGGGTAGTCGGCTTCTTCCTCTCCCTCTACTCTTCCCCTGCTTGCACTCACTCTCTCTCTCTCAAATAAAATAAATAAAATCTTAAAAAAAAAAAAAAAAAGGAATGATACTTTGTATAGAGACAAGATCTGAGATCAGATAGATGGAATACACAGAATACACAGACCACCCTGAAGAACATTTGCATTTAAAATGAATAGTGTTCCCTGCAATCACAAAGTTTTACACCCTTGCAGCCAACCATTTCAAAGCATATTTACCACACAGTTTTCCTTTTCCTCTTAAATTTTCTAAGGAAGAAATTTCTTTTTAAAAGGCCCTTGGTTCAAAATAACCAAGTAACTCCTTAGTTCAAATTATTTCATTATATATGGGTTTTTTTTTTTTCATTTTAAGTTTTAAAAATTTAGAATACAAAATGAGTATAAGAATATAAAATACTGTATATCATATTAATTTCCTTAAAACTTGAATAGAAGACTTACAAAGACATTTTGGCAACTATTCTATACTAACTTACACATTACTTTGTATGGTAGGTACTTCTTCATTTGATGTTGGCTAAAATATGAGATGATATCTCAACTTTCATGACCTGTGAAGAATGGCAACCATATCAAAAGTTAGGGCCTTTACTAGAGTTAATTCAGCCATGAATTAATCATGAAATCTTTCGTAGTAAAATATTTACTCCTACTCTCAAATCACAGGATTCTTGAATTGGAAAGGATCTTAGCAAGTATCCTTTCCAAAGCCATCATGTCATATATGAGGGTATTAAGGCCCTGAAAGATAAAGCAACTTGGGATGTCTGTGTGGCTCAGTCAGTTAAGCATCTGCCTTCAGCTCATTTCAGGATCCCAGGGTCCTGGGATCAAGCCTTACGTTGCACTCCTTGCTTAGCAGGAAGCCTGCTTCTCTTCTCCCTCTGCCCCTCTAACCTGCTCATGCTTTTCCCCACTCCACTCTGTCTCAAATAAATACATAAAATCTTAAAAAAAAAAAAAAAAGATCAAGCAACTCATCCAATGTCTCAGGTCTCAGTTGAAGAGCCCAGACTAGCTCTTTCTTCTTCTCCAGACAGAAGTGGTAAAGCAAACATACTTTTCTAAATTTTTTATCTCACATTGTATCCAGAAGAAACAAAAATGTTCTCTTTAGAGAATTCTCTATTCCTAAAATTAGTTTATTCCTTTACTCTTCAGTCTTTCTAATTGGTACCAAATTTAGTCATAAGGCTTCAATCATTCCCATTCAACATTCCTAATCCTTAATCAGACATTCCCCATAATCTTTCCTACACAGCTATTTAAATTTTACATTTGAAGAAATTAAGGTACTATAGAAAATACTATATCTGAATCGTAAAATTTTTATGTGACAAGATCTTGAAACAAAGCATTCTGAGTTTCTGAAACAAGTGCTAAGTCTATAACTAAAATTGAATCTGTTCATTGTTTTAAAAAAAACTCCCCCTAGCACCTGGGTGACTCAGTGGATTAAGCCTCTGCCTTCGGCTCAGGTCATGGTCTCAGGGTCCTGGGATCGAGCCCCGCATCAGGCTCTCTGCTCAGTGGGGGCCTGCTTCCTCCTCTCTCTCTGCCTGCCTCTTTGCCTACTTGTGATCTCTCTCTCTGTCAAATGAATAAATAAAATCTTTAAAAAAAAAAAAACTCTCCCTAAAAGACAGAGAAATGAAACAAGATTGGCAAAATTATAATTGTAATTATCTTTCATTATAATTTTAACTGCTATAAAATTGTAACTGGAATTCACTTTAAAAAATGAATCTATAAACTGCCTTTTGTGGGAATTTAAATTTGTTACCGAATCCCAACATACACCAGCGGACTGTTCTAACTAATAGTAAAAAGGTAAAAGAGAATGCAACTAATGTCTATCTTTTCTTTTAATTGTGTTAAAAAAAATACACAAGATGAAATTAACCATCGTAACTACTTTTAAATGACTGTTCAATAGTGTTAAGTATATTCACATTGTTATGCAATGGCTCTTGAGAAATTTTGCAACTTGTAAGATTGGTGCTCTTTGCCCAGTACACAACTCCCCTTTTAGCCCTTCATTCAGCCCCTGGTAACCACTACTTTCTGTTTCTGTGAATTTGATTACTTTAGATATCTTGTATAAGTGGAATCATACAGTGTTTGTCTTTTTGTAATTGGCTTATTTCACTTAGCAAAATGTCCTCAAGGTTCATCTATGCTGTGGCACATGACAGGATTTTCTTCATTTCAGCCACTGCACACCCATTCGTTCTCCTTGTTGCTTAGCTGAGTTTTCCTCATAGCATCTTTTATTTCAGTTTCCTCAAAAAATACATTAAGATGAACCCTTTAAGGTATGAGTATGCAAATGTCCACTAACAGATGAATGGACAAAAAAATGTAGCTTATCCATACAATGGTATCTTATTCAAACTTAAAAAGGAAGAAAGGCTGTGCACTTGACATTTATCACTCCAGGACCTACAAGAAACTGGGCACACCTAATAGAAATTAGAATTGGATCTGAAAGAAGCTAAATTTATTATTTATCTACTTTTGTTTTCTAACCCCCTTTTATCTTGGTACCCTTTCTTGATGAAACTATTGAGAGGATAATGGAAATATACTTTTACTCCCTTAGTCTGGAAATATAGCTGTGAGAGATGCAGCCTGACTAAGAGAAAAAATATACCATGGATGGCTAGATAAACATTGGGAGCATGTCAAATTTTTCAGATTAAAAAAATTTTTTATTAACAAAAATTACATTTAAATCCTAAATTTGTCAAAGAAACTTGGTGTTACAAGTATTTCATGCTTTATATTGATGACGAATTTGATAATCCATTTGATTTCTAGAAGGCTGAGTACTGTGTTCCATTTAGAAAAGTTTCCTGGATGGCACTGTGATATCATGGGGGGTGGATAATCATCCTATTTATCTGAGAGCATGAACCAACCAGAGGAAGCAACTCTTCAGATGACGGCACTACATCTGAGTCCACAGGAAATGAAGTCTATCCAAAATCACTTGAGTTTCTTGGGCACCAGGAAGCCACTACCATCTTATCTGGAGCCTATTTCACACTTTGCATTTTGCCTCTCGTTAGCTTTCTCAGCTCTCACTCCAAGGAGTCACCAATCCCTTGGGCTCCTTAAATTTCTGGCTTAGATTATGTGGAGTGATTAATGGTGGAGGGCCTGATACACGTTGAGGTCAGCATGCCGAGCATCTGTATGTCAGCGACAAATACAGCAGTGTGCATCCACCAACTCACTTTCCCCCTTTGCAGCGGTAATTTATTCATCCCCGAGTACACTCAGCCATCTGCTATTTATTTTGTTTTCTTTAAGCATTATTTCCCTCAATTGGCTAAGCTAGGGCACAGGTGAAAAGTGGTAAGAAGTGAAGGGAAGTTGCTGTTGGACACAGAAGGGGTGAGCTGAGCTCCCCAGGAGGAAGAGCATTGAGCTCAACAGAAAGAGCCTAACTGTATTGTTGAATACTTAAATCCCTGTCTAATAGGAACATTTGGGCCAGGCCCAATCATAACTAGCTAAGGCTAGACCCCTGGGGTGAGGAGTGTAAAGCTGGGGAATTTTAAGCATCCTTAATAGTAGCCCCGTAATAAACTGATGCTCTGAATCTTTGCTAGACTCTGTACAAGACTGGGCTATAAATTTTACATTTGGCTAAGTGACTCATAAAGAAACACCCACCTGATTTCAGACATGCATTTTTGGCAGTCAGGGAGCTCGCTAAATTAGCCATGGTTCTATTTTTAGCTGCTTTCTCTCTCTGCCTGAAATACAATGATTCTATCTGTACAGTTTTACAACTCGACTCTCCACTACTGCGTATTAGACTGTTTCTTGGACTGAGAGATTTCTTCTTTTTTAAATGCCCCAAACGTTGAATACATTTTTTTTTTAAATTTCATCCATTAGCTTCTGGCCATGTTAGCTGTTTTTCATGAGAGTAACTATAATAAATAAGTTATCAAAATGCATTCCAGCTTATTTGTACTACATAACAATCACTGTTATTACAGAGTGATAAAAACATAAAAACACTTCTTCAGGAAGAGCTGAAGTGTCTCTTGTCTGGGGAGGTCCGGTGTTGACTTGAGGAACTTCGGTCAAGCTGGTATTTGACCTTTGGCAGGAGGCTGCCCTGGGTCTTATATTCTCAACAAACTGGGCCCAAGACAATAGTGTGCTTTATAGCCCAGAGCCCGATCAGTGTGTTTCTCCAAGGAAGACCTCAAGCTGAAAAGCCAACATGCCTGACAAGCACCGTCAAGGTACCAAGGGCATAAGCACTAGACATTGGAAAACAAATGGAAAAGCACACACAGCTACATCTGGAATCCTAATGGGCCGCCGATGGTTCCCAGCTAAAGGAAGAATTACCCGTGTTATTTTATCATCCCTTGCGCTAACTTCGCTGTTTATGTACAGCAATAAATGATTTTTTAAAAACATATTTGGGTCATTATGTCATATACCTCCAGCAAGTAAGGTTGTTTTATTGTGCTTAGAGTCAAAATACACTGCTGTACCCAGATGTACGGGAAGTTTAAAATCTCTTGTCCTTCTGTATTCATTCCTCTTGGACAAATGAGTTAAGTTTTTAAAAGGGAAATTGAGAATTTTTATGGCTTCTACTCCCACCTTGCCAGTAAAATTTGCACCAGTATTTTTCTACCCAGCAAAGGTACTTGGCCAATGATAACACTAAATAGTAACGCAGAAAGCCAAACAGCTTCCAACCAACAGGAAATGCCAGAGATTTTTTTTTTTTGAACACTTTTAGCAAGTTGGATTCTTCTGCCAAGGCTGTGCTATAATCAAAAAGAAACTGCAGATCAGGAATATAGAGTGGAAGCCAGAGGTTCAAGCCAACTCTTCCCATGCAGTATGTGGATTTCCACCTTCCTTTCTGATTGCTGCGGTAGTTTTAAAATATACCTGCTCTGTTAACTCCTTTATCGTAATATCTAACAATTACCAATGGGATGAAATATTTTCTTATTTTCCTTTTTTAAAAAATATTTTCTTAGCTTGAAAAAATTCCAAAATGCCTATCTCTTTATAATATATCTTTTTCAGGATCCTTAATCAATGAATCTGGGTGGTTTCTTTTTCTACCCCTTCCCCATACTTTCTAAATTTTAAAGCTCAAGTCATCCAAATCTGCTTCAGTTCCATTATTAACAAAGGGAACCTTTTTTCACATGAATAAAGAAAGGACTTTATACACTAAGGGAGGGGAAAGCAGAGGAAAGGCTAAGAAAAGCAGATGTTCAGACATGACTGACCCACCTACCCAGAGAATCAGTCCTTGTGTGAGTGTTTGGTTTCTGAAGCAGAGGATGCTGGCTTTCCTGTTTACTTAGCTAGCCCTGTCACTGGTTTACAGGTGGCCTGGAAAGAAGATTTAGGAAATGTTTTCTCTCTCCATAAATGAACATCAAATTATTCTACAATGTGCCCTGGTACATGCATCATAACATATTGGAAGCCAAAGACAATCTCTAAGCAGAAGGGAGGCCAGTGGGTCAGGGAGAGGATGGAATGGGGCAGAGAGCTGAGTGTTGAGTGGGGTGCTTTGAGGAACTTTGTTTCAGAGTTTTGGTGAAACAAAATTAGTTAAAATTTTTCAAATATTTTCCTAACAGTTAAGTCATTTTGCTGGTATATGACTTTAGCGTGGCATACATACCCTTCCTACAACCCTTCCTTGACAAGATTTTTTTTTTTTTTAAGATTTTATTTGAGATGCAGCAAGCACAAAAGAGAGCACAAGGTGGGGGAGGGCCAGAGGGAAAGGGAGAAGTAGGCTCCCTGCTGAGCAGGAAGCCCAATGGAGGGCCAGGAGTGGGGCTCCATCCCAGGACCCTGAGATCATGACCTGAGCTGAAGGCAGATGGTTAACCAACTGAGCCACCCATGAGCCCCCTCTGACAGGATTTTTGAATTCTGATTATTCTTATAATGTACCATCACCATGATCTTCTGCTACTAATGATCAGTTAACTTGATTCTGAGTTTTACCTGAATCCTCTACACAAGGAAACCCTAATATCACTAGCATTACTTCCTTATGAAAGAAGCCATTACCTGATAATTTATCAACCAAGGCTAGAGTTCCATCTCCTTTTTCCTTGCCTGTTCATGCTTATATTCCTCTTTTTCTTTTGTCCTATTACTTAACAATGTTTTCCACTAAATTTTAGTGGTGATTTTGGTGATTCCTTTCCCTTTTTTCCTGCGTGTGTTCTGACCTTATGCTCCTGGCACATTTCTAGCTTACATTTCAGCAGTATCTGATTCTTGTCATATTTCACATTTCAAGAGAATTTTAGAGTCTCTTGTTCCTAACTACATTCCCCCAGCCCAAAAGTCGTCATAGATCATCTTTGTCAAATCATGTCGCTCCTCCTTCAGAATGCTGCCAGGAATCATCTCCCAAACTAACCCCATATGGCTCTGCTCAACCAAATCACTTCAACAATCCTGTTTGCACATTGACAGGAGAAATCACTCAGGAAGATGTTTCTATATTCTGCAGATGTTTATATTTTCCCCATGATTCTTCTGCTTCTGTTCTTATTTCATTTGCATATATCTTCTTGCCTTTATTTAAACTTAAAGCTCCTTGTGAGTATGGAATGATCTTACAATCAAACACTTTTTGTGTGTTTCTAGAGTTTTTGGTTCAGTGCTCACTATATTACATGGAAACAAAAAACAAGGAATACGGCTACCTGCCTAAAGTCTGAAATTGCTTTTTTTGGCTGTCATGTTCTTTGGCTTGTGATAGCTAAGTATATCATACTAACCATTCCCCGTCTTTTGTTATCTAAATATATTAGTCCCATCCATTGGGCTCAAGATTTCTGAGGGACATAGGGTGTAATCACCTTCTATTTGTCAGTATAAAAATGAATAATAATAAAACTGACAAAATTATAACAACTAAAAAGTGTGTCTTCACAGCATTCAGCATTTTGTGAGAGTCCTCTCCTTTCTCCAACCCAGATATTATGTGTCTTCTTAATTTCTAACTTCTCCAAGTAAAAACAGCAAGATGTGATGCTATTTATCCTTTTAACTGAAATTAATCATCACAAATATATTCATTCACTCTTTTCAATTTTATTAGTTTTATTTCCTATTATGGAATAAAAGTATGTCCTGCGAGAAGAGTTTAGAGAATATTCAGAAAGTGAGAAGAATGCTGGAGGAGGAGGTTTAGAATAGTCTCCTCGGCTCTAGAATTGTGCTGCATTTAATTCTGGTCTTACAGACTGCAGACTGAACTTGCTTCAGCTGTTTGGGGTACTTTTCTTGGAGATTAGTAAAATATCTGTCTTTCTATTTTCCTTAATACAAATATTCCTGTGCCCCAAGACTCACAAATGCCAGGGGTTCTGTGTCCCCAAACTGGCCTGGGTCTCCTAGCATTACTGCCATTCATAGGCCTCCCTCACTTCCACTATCACCATATGGACAAGGGGTATGCCCTTCCCTAAACCTGTCTTTGCTTATTCTAGAATATAATCCATAATCCCATCATCCAAAGTTTTAGTTACTTCCAATACCCCCCAAACAGCTGAATCTGACGCTGCCTTAGAACACAGAACAGTTGCTCAGTAGTCATCAGGGAGGGACAATGATGGTAAAGAGGGGATGGGAACCAGTAGCTCAAGCACACTGTGAGATGCCACCATCAAAGCCCCTTGGTTATGAGCAGATAGGATTCTGCCTCTTTGCCTGAGGCCCTGACAGCAGGAAAGTTTAAAAACATTCATTGACACATTCATCCCTCCTTCTTGTTGGCATTACTTTTACCTGAGGTATAACTGGCATGCAAGAAACCGTATATTTAAAAATGTACAACTTGATAATTTTTGACATTTGCATACACTTATAAAGCCATTAGCACAATTCAAGGTACTAAGGAACATATTCATCAACCCCAAAAGTGTCTTTGTCTCCCTTAATTATCCCTCCCTCCCATTCCTGCCTCTTTCTAGGCAATCCCCAAACTATTTTTCATCCCAATAGATAAACTTGTATTTTTTAGTTTACATAGGTGCAATTATAAGGTCTGTGCTCTTTTTTCGTCTGGCTTCTTTTGTCCAGCATAATTATTTGGGGATTCATTCATGTGGTTGAATGGATGACTAGGATGTTTGCTTTTATTGCTGAGTACTATTCGACTGTGTAGATATGACTATCTGAGAAGAATGTATTGAGCCTCTTTGGTGCGGGAGATGCATTCCAGACACTGGACTATACAGGCACTAAAGGCGTGGTCCCAGCCCTCAATGATCTAACGTGGCTTTCAACCCTCAAGAGAACATCCCTACGTGGAAACCTGGGGAATTGGTTACTCAGAAGGCATTCCCTTCTGACTGTAAATAAAGAGTATGAGGAATAGATTTTCTGTGCAAGGCAAAGTTGTCATTAGAAAGTCTCCCCAAATTTAAACACTGCCAAACACGCAGACTGTTTGAAGAGCAATACTGGGAGTGAGTTTGTATTGGGAATATATGCTCTCAATTTAGAATCTCAGAGTGTTGTAGCCAGACACTCCAGGATGGGGTTCCAAGCTCACTTAGAAGGCAAGCTCATAGCCTCACGGCCAGAAGTTGTCTGGTGGGGACTGTGGCATTAGGAAAGGGCAGACATCTAAAGGGGGAAATGCAACTCTACTCTTGGTAATTGGGGCCTTGATGCTCATTGTTGTCAGGCTCCAGTTTCTTGAGAGAAACTGGATTTTAATGTGAAATCCTTTAAAATATTTTCAATTAATAAAACAAATTAAAAATGCCATCTTATACAGAGACCGATAAGTAATTTGAAGATTATAGTAAAGTTTGATAAGCTTTTGGAACCTCAGCAAAGACCCTGTAAATCAGACAAGAAGGGAGGTTCAGTAAAACCTCTTGGAGGAACTAGCGCTTAAGGGAGATTTTGGTAGATGCGCAGTAGTTCGTTGCAGGATGAGTCAAAGAACTACAAGTCATTTTATATGCCTGGCATGGTGGAGGCAGGTGAAGCTAGTGAGAAGGACCTTTTATGCTGGGTAAGAAGCTTAAATTATATCTTGGGACTTATTAAAGGCATTTAAATAGCAATTGAGTGACATAATTAAATTTACTTTTAACCATGTTGAATGTATTGAAAGATGACCAGGGATAGGAAGACCAATTAAAAGGTGATCAAAGTAGCCCATATGGGGTGGGGGTGGGAGTAAAGGCTTAGGGTCAGATTGTGGATGTAGAAACTGGGGCAAGTGGACAGACCAGAAGGAAAGTGAGAGAGACAGAGGAAATGGAATTCTAAGTACTCACTGATTGATTTAATATGGCAGAAGAGTCAAGCAATTCCCATATTTAAGGCTTAAGCAACTAGGTAAATAGACAATGGATCAGGAAATGAAAGTAGGGCTGGGAAAGATGAATTCATTCTAACATTTTGAGTTCAAGATTGTGTGGGACATTTGAAGGGAAAAGTCCAGAATTTAGATGGATATTAACATGGGTTTAGATTATGCAGGAGTTTGGAGACGGAAATACACTTTTCTTATATTTATAGGCCTGAGGAAGGAAAAGGATAGAGACAGAAAAAAGAGCAAAAGGCTTAAAATGCAGTTCTTGGAAACACTGCCTTTGTGGGGAAAAATTAGCTCATGTATCTTATATATTTATTTTGCTCCTTACTTAGTTTGTAAATTCCTGAAGGAAGGGGCTTTGTCTTAAGCTTTTCAGTAATTCAGTGCCTTTGACAGAGAAGGGGTTCAAAATTAATTCATTATTTGCATATTTGCAAATTGGGAATATGGTGAATCTGGGTCTATAACTAGCTGTTTCTGATAAACGAATCCACGTGCTGTCCTAAAATACAAAACAATCAGTTTGTGAGTACTAGGACATAAGTTATTACCACCACATAGATCCGGTCTGGGTTTTTTTTTTTCTTCTTTCTTTCTTTCTTTCTTTCTTTTTTTTTTAATCTGGTCTATTTCTGTTGCGTAGGAGCAACAATTGCTAGTTACAGATTTTTCTGGTATTTAACTAAATATATAAAAGAGAAAGGTGCTTTCAGTTCCAAATCCAGTAATACCACTTTAGCAGAATGCAGGACGGTCAAATCCAGCAGCGGCCTTAAATATACAACTAAATAACAACTAAGACAACATGATGAACATCAATTTTTTTTCTTTATATCATGCATAATTTAGCAGGTGACAACTTGGATACATTTTTGCTTAAGTGATTAAGAATCCCAATTTGCTCAACAGCACTCCCACCAAAACTAGGAAAGCTTTCCTAATCCGAATTAAACCTAAAGACTGTAAATATTATTCTACCTTTAAACTAGATTAACTAGAGGTAAATGAGTGTAAAGAGGTCAGGAAAACTTCAGTGAATCAATCCTCATTTTTCTCACCATATCAAGTAGAGAAGCTGTGATTTACACAATTTCTGCTAGGGAAAGTGCTTCCCGTGAAACTTTTTTCCTCCATGATCTCTCCCCCTTAATACGTTAAGGGGTAACCTTTACTTGCCATAGAAAAACAGACATGTGAATTCGATACTCTCACTTTGTTGATATGTTTTTAAAGCTGGCGAGCAAATAGAGTGCAGAATGTGAAATTTTTTGCTTCAGCTGCCACATGGCTAGCTGGAAGCCGAGTTCAGGACATAGCAAACTGTCTGTTCTGATTTCCAAGAACAGCAAAAATATCAAGTTATGTTGAGGGAAAAAAATTCTTATTCTAGATATCATCAACCTTGTTTCCAAAATACCCTCCAATTTCTTCTAGGTAAAGAACCTTACAAATCAAAGAAAAACAACAAACTTAATTTTACCATTTCCCAAAGATGTCTAACAAAGTCCAAAGGAATTTCTTAGACTCTCATTTTTTTGAAGTTTCTTTTTTAAATTAGAAAACAACAATGTAGTTTGAATTCCAGGTACATTCCCTACCTCCTTACAGAAATATCATTTAGATATAACTTGATTTGAGAAAACTGAATATATAAAATTTTTCTGAAAAAGATAAATCAAGCAGATATTAATTGTATTTTGTTTTTCATTTTTTGTAGTGTTCAACAATTTATCAGTTGTGTATAACACCCAGTGCTCATCACATCACATTTAATTATATTTTAAAAGCATTATTTATATTACAAGATTCATTAACATACTAATTTCTTCAGTGAACCTAAAAAAATAATTTATAAAAGTTTGGAAAGTTTCCTTTGGGCAAATGGATTTATGGTGCAAATAAGGCATGTGGGAATTTTCCTTTTATAACAATGGGTCCATGATACTAAGCTATTAGTCTCTTCTGCTTCCTTTACAGATTCAATTTCCTCCTCGCATGCCAGAGAATACCAACTCTGTATCACCAAGTCAGATATTTTTCCAGCACTCCAGATTCATATATTACACTTCTTATGAGACATCTGCACTTGTTTAACCCATGGAATTCCAAACCCAATACATTCAGGACTGACAGCATCACTCCATCTTCCAAATCGTGCTCTTCTTCCAATTCCCTCTTCCAGGAAACTGATGAACTAGCCACTCAACAGCCCAAGTCAGCACACTGCAGACATTCTCAAATCCTCCCCACTTTTAGTCATAAATATAACCAAAGTTCTGTTGTTTCCACTTTTTTTTAAAAGATTTTATTTATTTATTTGATAGAGAGATCACCAGTAGGCAGAGAGGAAGGCAGAGAGAAAGGGGGAAGCAGGCTCCCTGCTGAGCAGAGAGCCCAATGCCGGGCTCCATCCCAGGACCCTGAGATCATGACCTGAGCTGAAGGCAGAGGCTTAATCCACTGAGCCACTCAGGTGCCCCTGTTTCCACTTTCTTTAAATTTTTTTTTTTTTTTTTGTATTTATTTGTTAGAGAGAGAGAGCGAGCGAGCACAGGCAGACAGAGTGGTAGGCAGAGGCAGAGGGAGAAGCAGGCTCCCTGCCGAGCAAGGAGCCCGATGTGGGACTCGATCCCAGGACGCTGGGATCATGACCTGAGCCGAAGGCAGCTGCTTAACCAACTGAGCCACCCAGGCGTCCCCCCTGTTTCCACTTTCTTAATACTACTTAAATGCATCCACTTCTCTTCCTCTCCACTTTTTCAACTTGGTTTAGACCAACCCCATTTCCTGCTTCCCTTAACAACTATCCAGTTGTACCTTTCTCTAATTCATTCACCATAGCCATTTATCCTATAAAACTACAAATCTAAGTAAGTCTTCCCTGCCTAAATTCTTTTTTTTTTCCCAAGATTTTATTTATTTATTTGAGAGAGCAAGTGAGAAAGAGCAGGAGCAGGGGTGAGGGGAGGAAGGAGCAGAGAGAGAGACAGACTCTCTGCTGAGCAGGGAGTCTGATGCTGCGGGGCTCCATCCCAGGACCCCCGGGATCATGACCTGAACCAAAGGCAGATGCCTAACGGACTGACCTACCCAGGCACCCCATTCCCTGCCTAAATTCTTAAGGAATTTTCCAGAAAAAGGCCCAACTCTTTAGCCCGGCATAAGAGACACTTCAAGATAAACCCCTTTCCACTCCTCCCACCTTCCCGTCTGAACTCTCATCATTCAAGTCACCTGCAATCCCGTGTGTTCCCTTACTGTCACTTCATTTGTTCTCCCTAGCATGAATATTCCACCCTCTTAAGCTCTTTCCCAATTGCTTTTGGTGTCTCATTTCAGGCTGTTACCTTTCCTGGAAGCAGCTTCCCCTGGCTAATCTTTACCCCTGCCAAAGAGAAGATAGTGCCCGCCTGCGTGTTCTGGAAGTTCCCTGTTCTTACCAGGACCACAGCACTTATCAACCCTTATTATAATTGCTTATTCATTTGCCTGTCTCCTCTACCAGAATACAAGCTCCTTGAGACTATGCCTTGCTTTCCCTCACATCACCAGTGCTAAAAGCAAAATCTAGCACATAGTGGACACTCAGTAGATAGAGGCATGAATAAAAATATATTTTAAAAATGAGCCAAATATTAAAGACAGTTTCTCCCATTTTAGTGTTAATGATACTTTAAATTCTTAATATGTTTGGTTTTTCTTTTTTTTATAATCTTGGCTATAATATTTCCCAATATTTAAAAAACGAAAACAAAAATATAAAATGTTTATTTTTCTTATTTAAATGCAAATTTAAGGGGTGCCTGGGTGGCTCAGTGGGTTAGAGCCTCTGCCTTCGGCTCAGGTCATGATCCCAGGGTCCTGGGATCAAGCCCTGAGTTGGGCTTTCAGCGGGGAGCCTGTTTCCTCCTCTCTCTCTGCCTGCCTCTCTGCCTACTTGTGATCTCTGTCTGTCAAATAAATAAATAAAATCTTTAAAAAAATAATAAATGCAAATTTAAACATGCCTCTTTTTGAAAAGTAATAGTAGGCTATTAATTTTTTAATAGAAGTTCTATAGAATATGTTGTATTTGTTCTCCCTTAGTCTTTTTTTTTTTTTTTAAGACTTTATTTACTTATTTGTCAGAGAGACAGAGAGTGAGAGCACAAGCAGGGGGAGCGGCAGGCAGAGGGAGAAGCAGGCTCCCTCCCTGCTGAGTGAGGTGTCCAATGAGGGACTTGATCCCAGGACCCTGGGATCATGACCTAAGCTGAAGGCAGAGCCTTAATTATTTTAGATTAAAAATATACTTCCCTATTCACAGAAATTCCAATGCAAGCATACTTTGATACATAACATAAAGGTGATCATTAAAGTTTATAGGTAAGCAGATTTTAGAAATAATACCAACTTTGGACATATCATTGGAACTTGTGCCTCATTATTTATAGGAACACTGATTTTATATAAAGTGACTAATCATTCTCTTTAGTTTTAGAAACTTGAGTTTCTATGTATAGCCTTGGGCTTCCTTAAGGTAGGGTACAGTCATGGAGCACTAAAAACCAAGAGAGACTTCAGGCTTGTAGAGAAAGGAAAGGTAAAACATTAAACTATATAATGAATACTGAATGACTATAATAATGAAGATGGATATTCTCCTAAACCTAAATTAAGGAGTGTGATCTCCAACTTTTTTAGTTTTTTAATTTGTGGCAAAATCCCAACCCTAAAGATTAAAGTGTTACTTGCCATTTGTTTCCTACCAGGCAAAATGAGAAAATTGGTCTACATCATTGTTTCTTAAACATTATTCCAAGTGAAAAAAACTTTCCTCTTTAAAATAAATATCATGGAGATGACCAACATCTAAAACATTTAAAAAATAGTGGGAGACACTTTTTCTTCCCTCCTCTCTTTGCCCCACAACATGTTGATTCCAAAGTGCTAAGAATTCAGTGGAACAGATCTTTAAAACCACTTGTATGTGAGATCTCCAAAGACCCCTTTCAAATCTGAAGTTACATGGTTCTAAAATTCACAAACATTTCTGTGGATGCAGTTATCTAGAGAAGAGAGGCTAAATAATCAAATCCCTATATTGAAGATTTCTAGGGAACATGAAAGTATGTAGTGTAATAGAGGTGTGTTTTAAATTACTGTAGTTACAAAGGAGAGATCTCTGGGAGCCATCCTAGAATTAATGGATTCTATAATGCTTCTGTAATTATTTCTTTAACCTATACTTTCCATCATTTAAGGAAGTCTGTGAGAACACGGACAGTCGAATAAAAAGACAAACTTCTGGGGAAAACTTCACTAATATTTCAGAATTGGAAAGTGAAAAAACTAGGTTTCATCGAGAACCACAAAATAATGACAGGAACTCCATTTGAAGAAAGACATTCAGAGACTCAAAGTAATGAGTTGAATTCCCCAAAGTCTCAAGCAGTTTCCACCCCAGGGTAACAAAAACAAGAACTCGTGTTTGTTTGTTTTGGAGTCTCCATTTGGACCTGGAAGGTCAGGCTCTGAACAGCGAAGCCATTGTTCAACATCATTCATCCTGATCACGGTCCAGCACCTGACTGGGAATTAGCAAACCTGGGTTCTCGATCGGATTCTCTGATTGACTCACTCCGGGGTTTTTAAAGAGTCACAATTCATCCACGCTAGACTGTGATCTTTCCCCTCTGGATGATGGAGGGGTTATAGGGATTATGTTATCTACTAGTACTGGGAAATACGCTAAAGAAGGTCAATGCTGACATTTACCAATGTTGTTCATTTCAATACCTAAAAACAAGTTATCACATCTCTGAGGGATGATTTTGTGCCCAAAACTGTTCTCAGTGCTTCACATAAATGAACTTCCTTAACTCCCACAACAACTCTATTAGTTAAGTATATCATAATCCTCATTTTGCAAAAGAGGCAGCAAAATTATAAAGAAGCTGCGTGATTTGTCTAAAGTCACACAGCTAGTAAGTAGCACAGCCAGAGCTCTAACAAGCAGTCTGGCTCGAGTCCTGGCTCTTCACCATGCTGTACTCTCTCTCCAGAGAAGCTGTCCGGTTTTCCCAGATCTGGTGCTCTGAGCAGGAAGGCTAGAACATATCCAATCTCTTAATTGCCTGTCTAATCACATTTACTAGGTTTTCTCTCCCACAATCATAGAGACTAGGGCATATCCTAGCCTTATCTATCTTTTTTCCCCCAAAGGGGGATGTTACTGCTTTGCTGGGTGCAGGTATTTGGAGAAGCAAGAAGATGAAACAGCTTCAGAATGGCACTAAACTGAAATGAATGATCTCTCAATATGCACGCATTTAGAATAGAAAAGGATCTGAAAATCTTGTTAAATATTACTCCATACAATTATTTTAATAATAATGGCAAATCCTAAAATTTCTGTTAGAGACACTGCAATTAATATCAAAGTGAAAACAAGGTAACAGCTTATAGAGTAAAACCCCTTGCAGGCCATTCTCTGATCAGGTTTCCAGGAAGTAGGTGTCGTTTTGATTTCTAAAGTCTGTATATACTCATAATTATGTTCTGCCTTTACTCCTCTTACCCCCACCCCACCAGTTAGAAGTTCTATCATCAGACTGTACAGGATCGGGGGTTCTTAGGTCCCAGCAGAAGCAAGAAAACAATTGAAAGTGTATTGGGCTGTTGAAGGCAGCTGCAAACGTGGATGCCCCCCACGATGCCCCTGGCTTCTTCTCCCCTAAGATTCCCTGGGTCTGTCTTAAATAGGAGCCAAATAGGACAGTGGTATCTGGAATATCTGGCCTTATTATAGTCCGTTTTAAGACGTTACAGTTCAAAAGCCTCTAAGCAACTACTGAGTTGCACTAATCACAAAGAAATCTCTCATCCAGGAACTATGAAATAATTTAACTAGAGTCTTCCTCCCAAGACTTCAATAACTTCTAAAAGTCACAATGAGCCAAAGGATTTAGAAAGGCACTGAGGCTAAAGACATGCACACTGGTGGGGCTGTATTAACCCCAAACCAATCTGGAAATCAATTCACGTGAGATTAAGAAGGGCACACTAAGAAGCCTGGGTGTCAAGTCCAGACCCTTGGAACATGCAAATAAGACACGGTCCAGGCAATGGAGACATCTTTTGAAGTGTACCTTTTGTGCACTAATACAAGGATAACTGATACTAATCAACCGCTATGAAACCGGAGCAAAGTTAGAAGTATGGGAGCAATAAGAAAAACAAGACCTGAAGGGGCAATGTAGCAAAGAAAGAGCAGACTATGGTCCATTGCTGGAAATTTGCTAAGAGGCAAAAGCAGGAGGCCCTGGGTCTCACCAAACCCGGAGGGTAATGAGAAAATAAATAACGACTGCTGAATAATTATTTATCAAACAGCTCAATCATTCCAGAAAAACAGAAAATATGTATCATAACAAGAACTATTAAATCAGTCCCAGCAGCAGAGTTATGAAATGGGGCAGGGAAGAAGTTCCCATTGATTAAAGACCAAAAGCAATTTTGTGCTTTTGATTTGCTTGGCTCTTAGGGGAAAAAAAAAAAAAAAAGGTGTTTTATCAATATCCATATGTGGCGACAGTAAGCAAACCTTTCTTGAATTTCATGCAAAGTAGATATGTTTCCCAGGGTATCATCACCCACACCATGCCAGGTTTCAAGTTATCTTTACTAGGCTTATTAGGGAAAAGAAAACTATATTAGCAGTACAGAATTGTAGGTGTTGGATTTCATACCATTCTTAAGGTATTATATATATAAATATATAAAGGTATACACCGTGTGTGTGCGTGCGTGTGTGTGTGTGTGTGTGTGTGTAGGTTTGACCATATTTTTAGGAAGAAAAAAAAGCAAACCTTACAATTAATATGGAACTCACTGTAATTATGGAAGGAATGAGGACTCTTCTTATATTTTAGACAGAAAATTACTCTTGTGTGTGTGTGTGTTTATTTATCTTTATTATGTTCCGTTAGCCAACATAGAGTAATACATCACTAGATTTTGATGTAGTGTTCAACAATTCATTAGTACTCTTTAAAAGCTTTCCAAGGGTGCCAGGGTGGCTCAGTCAGTTAAGTGTCTGCCTTCGGTTCAGGTTGTGATCCTGGGGTCCTGGGATCGAGCCCCACATCAGGATCCCTGTTCAGCGGGAAGCCTGCTTCTCTCTATCCCTCTGCCCCTCCCCACCACTGCTCGTGCACGCTCTCTTTCCTCTCTCTCTCAAATAAATAAAATCTTAAAAAAAAAATAAAAGCTCCTTTCCAGGTCCATCCATAAAGTTCTTCCATTGTTTACAATGTTTATGTATTTATTTAGGTTCTTTTGAAAAATGACTACTACTTCCATTCCTCCCTCAACATAGTATCTGAAAGGAAGCCAAGGAAAACCTTCAGGAAAAATGCTGTCTCCCGAGAACTCATGAGAACAGTAACACATTTAGATTTTGCAAGATTAATGCAGACCATACAAATACATATTTCTCCCAGTGGCCATGTCATTTTTCATGTTAGCCACCACTTTCTAATAACACATAGGTAGGAAACTACTGTCATCATACGCTGGGTCATGTGTCTCAATCAACTATTACCTAAGGAAACTTACGGGATGGGGGTGCTGGCGACAAGGCAGTACTAAATTTCTGTACCTTCCTGCTTGTGCAGTAAAAACTGTACCTCTATACTCCAATGAGGAGATGGCACCACCTCAAAAGATCTACATTATTCAACAGACTCAAAAATACGAAGCTTGTCTGTAACCATAGAGGTCATTGGCTATCTGCCTATGATATGTGACAGCTGACAGGCACTTAATTATAAATTTCAACAGAAAGATCCAAAACTGCACTCTGGTATTAGATAAATGAAAAGGTACTAAACTAAGTTCAAAAAAAAAAAAATTGGACCACTCCTTCCACCCACCCAAAAACCTCCTTAATCAGAAATTGCAGGGGTAGGTTTAAGGTAATCCTTATTTATTTTTTAATCTTTACAGAAGGTTATAAAGCAACCATGGTTAAGAACTATTGACATAACCTGCCAAGACTTCCAATGTTCCAACACAAAGTAATTGAATAAATAAAGTCAGCAATTCTAGTCAAAAAAGAAAAAAAAAATCACAAATGAGAAAAGATTGAGAGCCACCACAGATTACAAAGGATCCAAGAATTATTAAAGTAATAATTAAAAGCACACACTTTAGACCAATGTTGTGCAGTAGACAGATGACAAATCACAACTTTGAGTCATATGTGTCATTTGTAATTTTCTAGTACTCACAATAAAAAAAAAATATGGTTTTGATCATATGACTTGATACAGAGATGGAGTAATAAAACATTAAGACTGCTACTATGAACTTTAGGCCTGTGGTTCCAAACATGGCAAAGCATCAAAATCTTTGATTTTGAAAACCTGAAAACACACTGTCAAAATGGCTAAAATTAGCAAGTCAAGAAATGACAGATGTTGGTGAAGATGTGGAGAAAGGGGAATCCTCCTACAGTGTTGATGGGAATGAAACAACTGGTGAAGCCACTCTGGAAAACAGTACGGAGGTTCCCCAAAAAGCTGAAAATAGAGCTACCCTATGACCCAGCAATCACACTACTGCGTATTTACCCCAAAGATACAAAGGTAGTGATCTGAAGGGACACTGGGACCCCAATGTTTGTAGCAGCAATGTCCATAACAGCCAAACCATGGAAAGACCTCAGATGTCCATTGACAGATGAATGGACAAAGATGTGGTATATATCTATATATACAAAAGAATATTACTCAGTCATCAAAAGAAATGAAATCTTGCCATTTGCAATGACGTGGATGGAACTAGAGGATATTATGCTGAGGGAAGTAAGTCAGTCAGAGAAAGACAATTCAATTATCATATGATCTCACTAATATGAGGAATTTAAGAAACAAGACAGCGGATCATAGGGGAAGGGAGGAAAAAATGAAACAAGCTGAAACCAGAGAGGGAGACAAACCATAAGAAACTCTTAATCACAGGAAACAAACTGAGGGTTGCTGGAGGGGCAGGGGATGGAGGGATGGGGTAACTGGTGTTGGACATTGGGGAGGGTACGTGTTGTAATGAGCACTGGGTATGATATAAGGCAGATGAATCACTGAACTCTACCTCTGGAACCAATAATACATTATATGTTAATTAACTGAATTTTAAAAAAAATAAAATTTAAATTAAAAAGAAAAAAAAATCACCTGAAGAATGTTTTAAACCTAAAGAGTTTAGGAGGATCTGCCCACACTACCCACCCTGACTCTGACTCTTCAGGGGAAGGGCACAGGGATTATGACACACAGATTTTGGAACTAGTGTTTTAGAATTTCCCTTTTAAATGTTAAATATCTTAGTTCTTTAAAAAAATGCTTTTATTTTTTCCATGCTTGTTTTTATGCTGTTTTAAATTAAATATTCATCAGGCATAATTTGTTATTCAAATTTCTAAAACCAATCAGTAAAAGCATTAATAAACACAGATACTTAATAAAAGACTTCTGGGAATTCTGGTCCAAGATGGCAACAAAGAGACTCCTGAACTTGCCTTCTCTGATGACATTAAAATTATTTAGTTAAATATTTATACAGTTAAATAGCTTTGTAGTTATTTTTAGATTTAAGATCAAGTAAGAATTAAGAGGAAGTTTAAAATGTATGTAATGTCTGTACACTCTGACAATACAGCTACAGTACAATTATTTTTTAAAATCAAGGAAATAGGGAAAGTATGTGCAAAAATCATTTGCTTAACTGTTTTTATAATCCTTTTGGTGGTCTCAAAATACTATTTCTCACTAAAAGATACTGAAGCTTCTTGAATAAATGACTGACTGTAGGTTTAGGGAAGAAATGTACAAAAGAAGGCCTGAAATATTTTGTCATACTAGATAACAAAGCAGCTATCAAATGTGATTAGGGTCAGGTCAAAAGGATTCAGAAGCCAACTTCAGGAAGCTCATATTTGCCAAGGATAAGACAGTTTGAGGACCAACACAAAATAATGGCTACAATATATTGAAGCACATCAGATATACTGAAATCCATGAATTGATAATGGTCCTTCTTTTTAAAAAGGTCACCTTAGAATAATAAGTGTGATAGGTTAAAGATGACCACAGAGACTCTTGCTTTTTTTCTTTTAATACTGTACACTAGGACTGATTCATTCCAGTTGAGACATGAAGTCTAATTCCCTTCCTTGGATGGAGGCTGGCTTTAGGGACATGCCTGAACAACAGAATGAAGTGGAAGTAGCACTCTGGGCCTTCAAAACCAAGATCATAATAAGCCTTGCAACTTCCATCTGGTCCTCTTAGAGCCCTTTCTTTGGGAGACCTGCGTTATCCTTACAACACAGTTCTAGTTGACAGTTTAATGGAATCTAGCCTCCCAGCTGTCTTCACCAGCTCAGCAGACATGTGAGTAACACCATTTTGGATCTCTCAAACCATCTCATTTCTCAAACCAATGGAGTGACTGCAGTTGATGCCACATGGAGTGAAATAATCACCAAGGAAGCCCTGCCCAAAGTCCTGACATACAAAATCATGTGATATAATAAAATGCTTTTTGTTTTATGCCATTAAATTTTAGAATAGCTTGTTATGCACTAAGAGATAAGTGGAAGAGGGGCACCTGGATGGCTCAGTTGGTTGTCTGACTCTTAATTTCAGCTCAAGTCATGAGCTCAGGGTCCTGTGATAGAGCCCAATGTTGGGCTCTATGCTCAGCGGGGAGTTTGCTTGAGGATTTTCTCTTCCCCTCTCCCTTTGCCCCTCCTCCCCACTTTCTTTCTCAAATAAATAAATCTTTACTTAAAAAAAAAAGAGAGAGAGAGATAATTGGAACAGATTTACTATATCCAGAAGTAGAGCTCTATAGTAACAAAAACCTAAAACAAGTGACATTGGTTCTAGGACTAGCTGGTGAGCAGAAGCTGGAAGACCCTCTAGGGGACTAGTAGTGACTAGTAATACTAGAGTCTAGTAGTTGAGGCGCTGTCAGTGAGGTACCTGAAGGGCAATAAAGAAGATGTTAATGGAGTTTGGGGAAAGGGGCAGTCTTATACAGTGGCAGTAAAGTTGACAAGATTGTGGCTTTTAGAAACTTGGAAAACAGAAGAAAGATAAATTTTAAAAAGAATTACTCAGTTTTATAGTAGAATTTAGAGGGAGGATAAAGATCTAGGACTTTCTATGTTTAAATAAAACAGTTTTTCATCTCTATTCTCTCCCAACAAAATATTATCCAGTTAGAAATGGCTTTGGGGCAAAGATGCCCCAGAATCAAGTGACATGCCCTAAGATGTCAAGTGTAGCTCCAAAGCCCTTTGGTGAGATCTCAAAAACATTTGAGGGTATGCCTAGTAGAGTCTCTAAGAATCATACTGGTATGCCTCTTAAGCCTTCTCTGTTAGATAATTAAGCCTTCAAGAATCTGAAGAGTGTCCCTCATAGATCTTTTCAACTGAAAAATGAACTTGTAAGAATTTTAAAGATATTATCTCACAGTACCCAGACACTCAGATCAAGGTTGAGAAGGGCAAGTCTTTGGAATAAAATGTACTTTTTGTCTAAATAAGTGGATTTTAATCTGATACACAGGAAGCCCACACTTTTTCCCCCCCAAACATTTTATTTATTTGAGAGAGAGAGAAAGAAAGAAAAAGAGAGAGCAGACATGTCAGCATGACCGTGGGAAGGGACAGAGTGGGAGGGAGAGAAAAAAGCAGACTCCAAGCTGAGTGGAGAGTCCAATGAGGGGCTTGAAGATGTGGGGTTTGATCTCACCACATTGAGATCAAAACCTGAACCAAACAGAGTTGTACATTTAATCAACTAAGCCACACAAGCGCCCCTGGAAGCCCACGCACTTTTAAAAGAAATTGTATCACCTTTGACTGAAAGACAGAAAGACAATCCAAAAAGAAAAGAGAAACTTGATTTCCCAACTTTTACTAGCAGGAATCAGATCAGGAAGGTTATTCCTTTGCAGACATAGAAAGAAAAAGGAAGAATGACTCAGAATGTCAAGATAAAAAGAAACAAGGAAAGAAAGAAAGCCAGCCAGCCTGCCCGCCTGCCCAAATGGCAATACCAAAAGCCACAGAAAACCATTTCTGGGGAGGACTGGTCCCTAATCAAGGATTTGGTGATATCTGCACAGCTAGAAATCCAAATTGCTATAGAATCTTCGTACCTATGTGCCTCCTGTTTTACCCCTTTGATAATAGAAATGTATGTCCTAGCTATCTTATACCTTTGTCACCATTGTATGTTAGGTGTATGGGGAGGAAGTGGGTGACAGATAAACTTGTCTCTAACTTATAGACCTTCAGATCAAAAGGAATTATGCTAGAGAATACTAGGCCTGAGGAACCACACCCCAGGACCTTCATTAGCGTCTGGACTTGATTCAGATAATGTCTGAGTCCAGGCTGTTGTAACAAATAACCAAAGACTGGGTGGCTAATATAACAAACATTTATTTCGCACACCTCTGGATGCTAGGAAGTTGAGATATTTGATTCTGCTGAGAACCTACTCCATGGTTTGCAGATGGCCATCTTCTCTCTGTGTCATCACATGACAGAGAGCAGAAAGAGAGGACATAAACTCTCTATTCTCTTTTCTCCTAAGGACACTAATCTCATCCATGATGGCTTCACCCTTTTGACCTAATTACTTCCCAAAGGCTCCAACTCATAATACTATCACATTGGGGTTAGGATTTCAACATATGAACTGTGAAGGTACATAAACATTCAGTCAATGGCAGATAATGAGTGGCAGACTTCAGGAAGATGCCATAATCTAATCAAAGTTTGGGAGAAATGGGAAGGAGATAACTATATTTTGCACTTAGTAGGAATATAGGAATATAGGAATGTAAATACTCTATGACAGGAGGCAGCCTGAAGTAGATTATAAATAGCCACAAATTATTCACTGGTCCTCCCAGTGAAATTGTGCTTCCTTCCCCTTGAATCTGGGCTACTTTGAGTGACTTCCTTGACCAAAGAACATAGTAGAAGTGGTATCTTAGGATTTCTCATAACCTTGAAGACTTGAAGCTTCCACCTAGCCCTTATCAAACATTTTTTTTAGTAGATCCGATCTGGCATACATGGAAATTCAACAACTCTGAGAACTTTCTGCTGGACAGGCAAGGGGTAGGATCTCCAGGTGACAGTTCTAGCTGAGCCTAGTCTTTCTATCACCCCCATCATATGCCAGACATATGAATAACATCCAGAATTGTACACTAAAGGCAAAGAATCCTATCTCACTCTGATCTTTTAAAGATTAGGTAATGGCCTAAGAGAAGACACCATAAAACTTCACAAGTATTATAAAGTTTATAAAATAATATACCCAATCTGTACATCCATAAAATGACACACACACCCCTTCATAACTCACACATTCTTTAAAGTCTGTGAAATGACTCACACCGTTTTCCATCAGGTCCACACATGATGGACCTGCTGTAGTTTTCTTCCTTACTTTCTGACCACCCTGCTGTGCACTGACCTCCAACTACAGACTTGGAGTCTGTAGCCAGGTCAACACTAAAAGATAATTTATTTTTACATACAAGGGGCAAGCATTCATCCATATCCATCACACCTTTTCAAACCATCAGGCTTTTCTTTCCCCCACATAAACTTCCGAAAATCTTTATCTAGACATGGTATTGACTTTAATCCTGGATCCATAAAGACTAGAAACATGTTAAAATCTCCTCATTCCCCCTCCTTGGAAGTTTAAATAAATTTCCACATGCTGAGAGTTGGATATTTTTTAAACCACATCTCAAAAGAAAGTCAAAGACAATTTTGGTCGTCAGAAATGTCTTATTTTTTATTTGAGATTTAATATAAATCTTCCTCTATATTTTTACTATTATATCTAAAGTAATGCAGTATTACTTTCTCATCTTTGGATTTAGAACTTTCAAATATGTGTACATGGCTACAATAACCTTTCTTTAGTCACGGACTCTCTAACTATTTTTAGCTTTTGCAGTCTTGACATTTCTCACCCCAGCTCATTTTTTGGAAACAATTTTGTTTTGCTTTCATCTGCGATACAATGACAGTTGGAACCTAAAGCAGTATTCCAGGTGGGTCCTGAGTTCCTTGTCTTTTATAAAGTATATTTTTCCTCTGGCCAATCAATTTTATTATAAATTTAGGTTAGGAAAATTTTAGCAAGTTCAGCTGCAAAAAGAACAAATATAGTTATAAGTAGAGGAATTTTCATAGTGAACTGTGCAATTTCCTTTGATTTTTCTAGCCCCTTTTCACATCCTCAAACAAAAAGTTAATGACTGATCTGAAATTCTCCCAGTTAAGTCAACAGACACTTAGCAACAATAAGATCAAATATAACAATCCTTTAAAAATAAAAGGCTTATAGCACTGACTCATTCTCATGAATATTTATATAAGTCCAATTAGAAGTAAACCCAATCTTATTCTCTTTTTTTCTCTATTGATGAATTATATTGTCACTTTTCATTTCATTACACTAACTTGAGTTTTCATATAAATAAAAGCTTTCCCTTGGTAAAATATTTTATTGCTGGATTTTTAGCTCTGTCTTGATGCTTCCTTCAGTATTTTGAACACATTATCCATTTTAACAACAGATGCATATTATGATCTAGAACACTTACATCTTAACAAATTAACACTGAGAACCCAGAAACCCACACAGACTGCACAGAGGAACCTTCAGCCAACCCTCATAGTGCCTGGAATGGTCTGCATTTTATGTTTGGCATAGGAACAGCTTTCTGCCCATGCGGCAATGATCATAACCATGCAGTTTGAATTTGGAGTGTGTTCATGAGATCTTATGGCCAGAAATTTCCCAGACTCAAATCACAGTAAAACTAGAGTCTATTCATCTAAAACTTTAAAAAAATTTTTAAATGCCTTTTTTTTTTAAAGATTTTATTTATTTATTTGTCAGAGAGAGAGGGGGAGAGAGAGAGCGCGAGCACAGGCAGAGGCAGAGGGAGAAGCAGGCTTGCCGCCAAGCAAGGAGCCCGATGTGGGACTCGATCCCAGGACGCTGGGATCATGACCTGAGCCGAAGGCAGCTGCCCAACCAACTGAGCCACCCAGGCGTCCCTAAAACTTTAAAAATTTTATTAAATAATTTGACAAATGAAGCAAATCAATGACAAATTATTCTCCATACTTACTAAAATATCCAAACAATTCAATCAAACCTTTCAAGGTCAACTCAGCAATATTTATTAAGGGTGAGAAATTTAATGATGAAAAACATAATCTATGCTACCTAACAAAACCCTTATATCTCAACTACCATTAGGGTGAATGTCACTTTTTGGTAGACTTTTAAGTTCATAAAGATACAACTCCTTTGACCAACCTGTGTATGCTATTGTTAAAGTAGACCTTCAGGGGCAATCTGTTTTTATATCATTTCCATGAAATAATATGAAATAATTAAAGCTGCTCAATATGTCTTTTGGGTCCAGGCCTGTCAGACATGGTAATCAATCATTTCATAAAAGTTGCTTTCCCTCCATGAGTTTTACTGTGCTCAGCTGTAGGATGAAGGGATTGAACCAGATGATATCAAAGGCTTCCTCCAGTTTTAGGGTACATGTATGCTGTCACTGGTAGGAAGGAGCATTATCAGGTCTAGACAGATGCTGCTTTGATATGCACAGTAACAATATCTGAAGTTCTGATTGGATTGGGGGACAGTAGAGTTTAAAGGCCACAGCAAGGTCATTTGAGGGCCTGTCACATTTGCAGTCAAATTCTGCCGAGGCTGATAGCTGTTCTGGGAGACCAATCCTTTGCCACTCAGAGGAATGTAAAAACTGGCAGCAGTTAGTGGTCTGTTCCTGAGAGCCTTGCTTGGCCTTATACTCCTGGATCAAATAAACGCAAATGGTATCTGAACTAGTGGGGACACCTTACCTCTCCTTCAAATTATTCTCTCAAGAATTCTTCTCTCAAAAGAGGTTGAACATTTCCATGTAGCTTTCCATGATCTGTCCAGATAAGAGTCTCTTCTTCCATGGTCGCTATTGTAACGAATGCATTTGTGATTATTCCCATATTAAGTATCTCCTCCTATATTAAACCATGAGCTTCTTCAGTGTAAAGATCATGTCTTACTTATCTCTGTACCTAACACAAGAGCCTACCATATAGGGGACCCTGAAATAAAGGCAATAGCCAACATTTACAGAGTATACATTAAGTGGCGGACATTTTATAAATAAAGCTTTAACCCTTATGCCAAGCGCATGAAGTATATACATTGTCATTAGCACCATTTTATAAAGAAACTGAGTACAAAGGTTAAGTATCTTGTCCGTGGTTACGTTCAACGAGACAGTGACAGAGGAAGTATATGAATCCAAAGAGTCTGGCCCCAGAGTCTGCACTATTAACTACGATGTATTGGTTAATTACTATATGACATACATACATTAGCTTTTAATATGTTAATGTGGTACATATTATCACTCAAATTATTCTTCCTCTCCTTCTGAAGCAAAACATATTGTTTCTAGAGCAGGCTTCCAGATAACACGTGGAATGATATAAAGCAGAATTGTATTTTTAAAAATAGCAGTAATTTCATTTGGGAGAGACTGACTGAAACATACAAGCAAGCAAACAAGCAAAACAAACAAACAAAAAAGAAAGCATGAGGAATAGATTCTTTGGTGTTTACTACTGGGAGAAAATGACTATGAAGGCATACGTGCAAGCATCATCTTCTTTAAGGGAATTCGTCAGAGAATCAATAAGGATAAATACGATCCTGTGTAGATGCAACCTGGCCTCTGAAGTGCCATTTTCCAAAACTGCCACTCCCAAGGTATGGCCATTATTAGCTAGTCTGGGATGGCCAGGGGAGGGCATTGGTGGCATGGGGATAGAAACCAGAGGAGCACCAAGCAACAGTCTGGATCCAAACTTGGGGCCAACACCTAGCAAGCTCCAAAGCACAAGGTCTAAGTAGTGGTCACAAACTGGAGTCCTTTGAAGGGAATCAGGCAGCTAACAAGACTGAAGGAAATCTTGTTAGAAAAACATTTACAAATACTGGGATAAAAGAAATCTTTCATTTCTCTCCTTCCTCTGTTAAAAAAAAAAATAACCACAAGAAAAATAGGGCATGGTATAAACTACGAAGAACTAAAAAGAGAGACTGATATGCTGTTGTTCCAGGCAATGGTTGCCAAATCTGTTTTTCAGGGACGTCAGAAATCCAGACTTTCATGTGAAATCTTCCAATTTTTAAAATATTAGCAACTGATTCAGTTAAACACACACACACACACACACACACAATGTAAATAAACTCGGGATGGGGCAAACGAAACATAGCTGCAGGTCAGATTGGGCCCACGGCCCACCAGTCTGCAACCTTGGAATACAGGCCCCACATCCCCAACATTTAGAAAACAGGAAACAATTACATGGGCAAACATGATTACTCGTGGTCAGAAATAAAAACAGAGAGTAGAATTCAGCAAGTTAGACAAAGTGAGGAGAAGTAAAGGATCCTGAGGTAAGAGAACAGGAGAGAGCCCAGAAACCAGGAAGTTCAGTGGATTAAGACAATGGTCCCAGAAATCCAAACCACAGAGAGCAGCCTAAGCCAGGGGACACTGTGCCCAAGAGAGCCCTCACTTTTTACTGTAACTGAAGCTGGTAGTGGGTAATGGCCATCCTTGGAACCACAGCACACTCAAGGAAGTGAATGCAGGTGGTTGGAAGAGAAAGCCCTCTCTCTGCAGGTGTGCTCTGGTCCCTGCAGGAGCAAAGACAGTCCAGCTGGGATTCCAGGGGGATTCTAATGGGAGGGCCTCTGAACTTTCCATTCGAAATAGGAAGCACACCTCAGAGACAAGGAGGTTAAGCCCCCTCCTGTATTTCAGAGCCTTTCGTATCTGCCACGGCTCCTCAACTCTTCCACACATAAAGCACATTTTGCTATGACACCAATGAACAGCACTAGTCCCAAGCAACAACATTCAGGCTGATTCCTCAAATGTCAGTTTGCACAATCTGCCCTCTTCCTTGTAGACCACCCAGTCTTCTTATAATGATTCTACATTGTCTCATTTATTTTCTTCATGGCAGCAGAGATCCCAATTTCCTTAGCTAAATTTCATTCCTTCCCTTATGTAACTGCTGATTTATGTGTAATTCCCTGGCTCTCTATTAGTCAGCTCAGGTTGATTTTTTTCCCTCTCAGCTGAGAAATATAGTAGGACTGATAAACTCTTATTTTTCTACTCAGAGAAAAGTGAGGAGCAAAACAAAACAAAAACAGAAAGAAAAAATTAAGTATAAAGAGATTAGAAGGGAAAGAAAACAAGGCAGATGCTACACATAGGTAGCTCATAGTTCGTAGTGTCCTTTTCACTGAGTGTTGTGAAAGAAATGGACAAGAAAACAGTCTTAATGAATTTACCCTATCATTTGGTGCAGCCCATATTATTGCATTATTGTAATGAAAAACACATCAGAATATGTCTAGACACATGACATACTCCTGGTAGAGAGTTCTCTGCACTTCAAAAAATTGTGGTTCAATTTCCTTCTGGGAAACGCTCCAATGGCAACATTTCAGGTTCTTGAAAGGCTCTTCAGAATGACCGCCTAAGGGAAGGCCACCTCCAAAAGAAGACTTAAAGCACCAGGGCACTGTAAGGGCTGGCAGAGCTTTCCATGGGAAAATGGTCCGAACACCATGGCCCCCTGCAGAAACCCCATATACAATAATCCACTGATAGGTTTTGCTATGAACAGAGTAGCTGTGACAGTCTAAATAAAACACTGAAAAGAACCTGTAAACAAAACAGAAGTAATGAAATACTTTGTTTTGGTGATTCTTTAATTTTAACTACATATGAATTAAACAAATCCAATTGGTATAACTTACACCAATGTGTTGATTTAAACCAAATTCTATAGGCACTGGAAGTTAGGAAAGGAAACCAATACCACATCCCCATGGTATGTTACCTAGTATAGGGTAAATGGTGCTATGCCTGTGTTTTCGCAGAAGAGTCATGAGAAGATTAAGTCAACTGCAGTCATCATGCTTAGATTGTAATTCTGGCGGTCCCGCTCCCAGACTTAAATCTCTAAATGCCTGAAGTTGGGCAAACCACATGATATCATCTCATATTTCTATAAAACAAAGATTATAAAACAAAGCAAAAAGGACCCTCATTCAATCCAACTCCTAGAATTCTCCGAGATTTTATCACATATGAGACAGGATGATTTAAAAGGTGTGGGAATGTTCTCTATCTAAATTCAGTGAGTCAACAAGTACTTCTTCAGTGTATAACCAGTACCATAACTAGATCAATGGCCCACCAGGGTGAACACGAGAGTCTTTAGAGAGCCAACAATCAACACTGGGACAGAGAAGTAACCCTGAGGAAATAATTAAGGTGCATGACAAAACTGAATATAATTAAATGCAGAATGTTGAGCGTTCAGAACATCTATAGGAGTTTGGTCAATGGGCTGGAGTAATAGAGGGTATCTTAGCAGAGTTAGAATTTTAGCTGAGCCTTGAACTCTGAGTAGACACAACAAAAGGCATACTGGAATCATTACAACTGGAAACATTACAACAGAGGCACACATTGGGGACCGTATTCTGGAGGGGAGCCCGGGAGCAGCAATTACTGTGGATCTGGGGACACTGAAGCTTGATTGGCACTTACTGGAAAGGGGCAGTCAGGTGACTCAAGCTAAGAGGACCAAATTTGGAAGTTTTAAAAAGCAGACCTGGTGGAAATAAAACCTCTATCCAAAAAATTTTGTCCTCATTGTAACAGCTAACCCAAAAGAAGTTTGCTCACCCTAAAAATTGGCCCATGTATTGCTCAAAGCACACAACAGTCCCACATAGCAATCAGATCTTAAGACCAGAATGCGGGGCGCCTGGGTGGCTCAGTGGCTAAGTGTCCAACTCCTGATTTCGGCTCAGGTCATGATCTCAGGGTCGTGAGATCAGGCTCTGCCCTGGTCGTGAAGCCCGTGTAAGATTTTCTTTCTCCCTCTCCTTCTGCCCTTCCTCCAACCCCTGGTTTGTGCTCTACACATACCCTCCCCCAAAAGACCAGAATGCAAGCCAAAGAAGACCTTTCCTGACACACCTCTACTTGTGCCACTACCTTTTCTAATGCTTAAATTATGCCTTCTGTCTGGATCTGCCTCTCTAGCCTATTATCTCTGAATAATTGTGAATTACAAATCCCCTAGAATTCAAAATTCCCATCTGTTTGGTTAGACAAACCAGATAATGTCCCTTCAGGATTCACAGTAACTCTACTACCATTGCTACCATCATCACAAATACCCCATTCTATGAATTAACCTGCTTGTGTCCCCTCGCTTCTGTCCCTTAGCCTATCTCAATTCCATTTGGACAAAAAAAAGTTTTGTCAACAACAAATAGTTTTAAGACAACCAACACAGGACAGATACTGTACTCAACACTGAAAACACAAAAACAAACAAGACACACCAGTTCTCAAAGAGTACAGTCCACTGGAAAGTTGGATCTGCTTTCATTCTTTCATTTGACAAACATCTGTTATGGGTCCATTACAAACCAAGCATAATATCAGGTCCTGAGAACACAAAAATGAGTAAGATTTGGTATCTACTCTCTAAGAACTTACAGTATCTTTGGAAGAGACAGACAGAAAGGCAAAAGAAAGCAACCAAGTAACAAAGCACTATATTTGCTAGGGCATGCTGGAACAGAAAAATAACTTATTGTATCTTGGAGGAGGGATTTGTTCCGAAATGTCTTTATGGAGGAGATGACACTTGAACTAAGATTAAATTTAAGAGTGTTTTTGAGAGACAGAACAGGTAAAAGAAAACACTTAATGTAGAAATTATAGCATGGGGGAATATCGAAGCCCAAGTTATTCAAACTAGTCTTCCCAATGAAAACAATACTGGATAATGCACAAAAACATTTTCTTAACACCATTAAAAAGCTGAGAATAAAAGTATGGAATAACCAGGCTAAAATCTAAGTCAAGCAGGAGCTTAGAGGGGGAGCACAGCTCTGTAGTTGCTTTTGCTCCAGGACTCTGTCAGTTAGGGAAGTCTGAGTTTTCATTTGTAGACCTCTCAGGGCGAGAGAAAACAAAACGAAAGCCCAGGTCCCGTAAGGTGGAAAGACAAATTGAAGAGATTCCTATATTAAACTCTTTCTCCAAAGGACTACAGCTGCAGGGAAAGGATGATCTAGAAGTAAACTCACCTTAACCTATCCCCTACCCCAGAGGACTGTAAGAAAATGTGTCCCTTCCTGAGCAGATTAGCAGGAATAGTCCCTGAGATGTTTAACAATACAATGGCCTTTGAGTGAATGTGAAGACCAAATCCATATCACTGAGAAAAGGTACCATGAAGCAAGGTCCAGCAGAAACTGTGGAATGCAGAAAAAGACTTCAATGACTCAAGATATTGAATCATTAGACATATATTATAAAACAGTTATTCCTAGTGTACTTAAAGAAATAAAGAAAAATGGGATAAAATTTAAAAAGAAAGGGAAAATATCAAAATGCACCTTTAGCAAATTTGAAAAGAATCAGATCTTTGGAATTAAAAAATAAAATTAATTTTAAATGAATAATTTTTGCAACAATTGTAGTAAAGACTAGAGCTGGTAAGAATCATCACTGAATGCTAAATCTAGGGAGACTTTTTAGAAGAAACAGGATATTTGGGTTTATTATTTTTGTGTATTTATTTGTTTTTGCATGCCAGCTAACTTATTTACCTGATTTTGTTATCTTCTGTATACACAGATTTTTTTTTTTATTGAGGTAAGAACACTTAACATGAGATTTAACCTCTTCAAAAATTTTTAAGTTTACAATTCCGTATCATGAACCATAGGCACAATTTTGTACAGCAGATCTCTAGAAGTTATTTGTCTCAAATAACTGAAACTATAACAGCTGAATGGCAACTCCTCATTTCCCTCTCATAGGAGCATGCTATCTGTAGGGCTTAAAATACTACCTCACAAACTGCTTATTAGTTGCAAGAGAAGCGAAAAAAAGGTAAGTAAACAGAAGAAAAATTGTATGAATTGACTGATCAAAATTAATATTGCCACCTCCACATGTCATACCCTGAGAAAGACATGGTATCATTGATTTAGTATTCTTGCCAAGAATGCATAAGTTGGATCTAATCATGAGGAAAGAGCAGACCCCAAGTTAGGAATATTCTATTTTTAAAAGTTGAGTATGAGGGCTATGGTCTTCCAGGATGTACATATAATAATAATAATAAAAAACAAAAATGAAAACAAAGAAAAACTAAGAAAATGTTCCAGATTAAAAGAGGCTTATGAGACATGACAACTAAATGTAGTATCTAACTCTCCTGTATGGGAGGGAGGGAATACTATAAAAGACATTACTGAGTCAACCGAAAAATTAAATTTGGCAGGAGATTAGATAAATGCCCTGTACCAATGCTTTCTAATTGTTAAATTTATCCCATAAAAATTTTTGAAATTGGTAACTTTATTGTAATTACATGAAAATATCCTATTCTTCAAAACTAAATATTGAAGTACTCAGGGGTAAAGGGCCATGATGTATGTCATTTACCTACAAATGCTTCAGAAAAAATTATTTACATATATAATATATATGATATAGTTGCATATATATAAAGTATATATATGTGTGTATATATGTACAAATTATCACATAAAGCTTGTGTAATGTATTAAATTTATACATAGACAGGAAGAGAGAGCACAAATGATAAAGCAGATGGAGTACAATCTTGATAATAGGTATATCTGGGCAAAAAGTATGCAAGTGTTCTCTGTACTATTCTTATTTTTGCAACTTATCCATAAGTTCTAAATGTTTTATTTATTTCCAAATAAAAAGACTAAAAAATAACCTCAATAAATGGATTCAACATTAATGTAGACATAGATGAGGGGGGAAATTAGTACACTAGAAAATAGGGTAGAAAAAATTATTCAGAATGCAGCACAGTGGAAAAAGAAATATAGAAGAGAAATTGGGATATATTGGCTAAAGAATGAGGGCTAACATGTGTTTAACGGGAGTTCCAAAAGGAGAGGAGAAAAATAATGAGGCAGGAACAGGAACAACATTTGAAGTAATGACGAACATTTTTTTAGAACTGAAAAAAATCAAACTCATGAATTGCAATGAATCTTGCGCAGGCAAATAAAATGAAATGCACATAAAGAAACTGCATTGTAGGGGCGCCTGGGTGGCTCAGTGGGTTAAGCCTCTGCCTTCAGCTCAGGTCATGATCCCAGGGTCCTGGGATCGAGCCGAGCCCTGCATTGGGCTCTTTGCTCAGCAGGGAGCCTGCTTCCTCCTCTCTCTCTGCCTGCCTCTCTGCCTACTTGTGATCTCTGTCTGTCAAGTAAATAAATAAAATCTTTAAAAAAAAAAAAAAGAAATTACATTGTAAAACTGCATTACACCCCCCCCCCAAAACAGCCAGAGAATAAAGGACAGATTACTTCCACAACAGAAATCTGACAGCTGACAAAAACAATAATGAAACCAAAGACAGTGGAATTATAGTCTCAATGTGCTGCATAGAATTCTATACCTAGAATTCTATACCCAGCAAAAGTATCATTGTTATAATGACGTCTTCGGGCAAAGAAAGAGATTTTTCCTCTAGTAAACCCTAACTAAAGGAATTTCAAAGTGATATACTTCAAGGAAAGGGATTTCAGAGAGGAAGGTCTGAGATGCAAGAAAGAATAACAAGCAAAAACAGTGTTAAATACATGAAAGGAAAGCATAAGCAAAGGCATGGAGGCAGGAAATAGTCTGGTATGTCCAGAGAATTGCCAGAAGCTTGGGTGTGGGTTGGTGGAGCAGAGAGTTAATCCCTCAACTTTATCAAATACAAATCCTATCAGTAATAATTAAATTAATGTGCTCTAAATACACATAAAGCATAGTGAATATAATTATATATAATATAAAATATACACAAAATTTAAAAATTAAATTTAATAAAGGATGGGATTAAAAATGTATGAATACAACTTCTGACAGTTTTTCCCCCACATTCTAAGAGATTGTATTATAAAACTAGTGGTTGGCAAATGGCCTGCAGGACAAATCTCGCTGACCACCTGTTTCTGTAAATCTGGCCTGACCACACAGTGATTCTCATTTGTTTAAGTATTATCTATAAATGCTTTCATGCTACAGCAACAGTTATATAGCTGTGGCAGAAACATATAGTGCATAAATTTAAAATATTTGCTATTCAGTGCCTGACAGAAGTTTCCAACCCCTGAGCTTGAACATGGGTAGGCACAGGAAAATAAAGGGCTCAAAAGTCACCACTTAGTGGACATGAATATACCTGCAATGGGGTGTCGTTAAAGGATTTTCAGCAAGAGAAAGCTTACTCTGGTAGCCAGGTGGTAAATGGAATAGAGAAGAGGGCCCGAGAAAAGGGAGATATTAGAATTTTTTGTCATGCTGATGGAAGTGCTTTTCTTTGTCTATGAAGTGGGAATGATACTTCACACAGAGTTCTCTGTGGGCCAAATGAAATAATGTATAATAAAGTGTTTCTTAAACTATAAAAGCATTACAACAAATTACAGTATGATTTTACTTGCAGTAGATTTTTCATTAAATAAATGTTTGGAAGGAGTTATACAGCTGACCTTGAACAACACAAGGGTTAGAAGTGCCAATGAGTGCCCCATCCCCACCCCACAACAGTTGAAAATCCATGTATAACTGATTTCCCCCAAACTTAACTACTGTTGACTGAAAACCTCACCGATAACATAAACAATTAACACATACTCTGTATGTTATATGTATTATGTACTATATTCTTACACTAAAGTAAGCTAGGGAATAGAAAATGTTATTAAGAAAATCATAAGGAAGAGAAAAATACATTTACAGCACAGTGCTGTATTTATTGAAAACAATCCATGTGTAAGTGGACCTGTGCAGTTCAAACCCATGTTATTCGAAAGCCAACTGTATATTTTGCTCTCTCAATTTTGGTTGCATTCTTTCATACTAATACATTTTGTATAATTGTATCGTATAGCTGTACTTAAATCATTTAGTATCAAATTTTAGGTGTGATTTAATTGTGTTAATTGATTTTAAACCCATGTAGTCACTCACTGGACAAAAATGCTTCCAGATGTTAATATTCAGTGTAATTTATTTGCCTATTTAGTCACAAAATGTGGTCCCCAGTTGAAAAAATGTATTGGATAGGCATTGATTTTTTATTATATGTATACCCCATGTAAAAGACATAAGAAGGCCATAAAGAAATAATATGCAGAAAAAGATCTATAAGCACAATCTTGTATTTTCTTATAATTCTTGAACTTCCAAAACATTAGGAGCTAACTAAAGCAATTCAAGTCTTTTAAAACAAAAAACAAAACCCAAAGGACAACTTAAGGTATTTCTTGTGCTCGTTTCAGCGGCACATATACTAAAATTGGAATGATACAGAGAAGATTAGCCTGGCCCCTGCGCAAGGATGACTCGCAAAATTCGTGAAGCGTTCCATACTTTTTTAAAAAAAGAAAAAAAAACTTAAAGTATTTATCATTTCAATTTATGATACTTAAATATATAACCATATTAGTTGATCCTTTTTCAGAATTCGAGCCATGGTTTTAAGAAATCACCCATCTGTATCCACCATCCCCTTAGATAAAATGCTGAGAGCATTACTTGGTGGTGATCTACTATAAAGTATCTGTGGCAACAACAGATTATGCCTCATAATTTGTAAATGCCTCTGTCCCTCATGTGTGTACAAATGTGTGCTTATGAACACATCTGGAGATATCCTTTTAAAACACGCCAGCAAATTTGTGAAAGAAAAAATATATTATTATCATCAGTGAAGATAGAAGGTGAGAAACAGTACCACATGCATCCTAATAGAACTGCAGGCTGTTTTAATTTAAATGAGTTTCAGCCTTCCTCGTTGAAAACAGAAGTAAATCATGTAAGGAACTAATTCATACTGGGAGAGACAACAAAGAATGCCAATAAAACTTATTTGTAAAAAAAAAAAAATTACTACAAAAATATTTCTACCACATTTCCAGTTTTGTTTTAAATAAAAGAATAGAGGCCCTTTTCCAGGAACATTTTAAAAGGATATAGCTTAAAGGAAACTTTTATTTCTTTTTTTATATATATGGCTGGGTCTCATTTATTATGCATTAATTGCAGACAAAACCTTGGTTCTCTGTACAAAAAAGGCTTGACACAAGCAACATGGTGGTCTATGAAACAGAAGGTTACATGATCCCTGATTCTGACTGTGTCCAACATATGCACTTTACTGCATGGTCCTCTGATAACAAGATCAGATGCTTCTAGTGTACAAGGTACACTCTTTCAGAGGCTGTCCACCACTAATGCCCCAAGAATTCACATGCAGTTATTTTATTTACATGTCCTTGGAACTTGGATAATTCAGTGAGTCCAGTTTTTTCCACATTTTGGCACTTGTCTTACCTGCCTAGCGAGACTACCATATATATCCTAGCCGGGACCCATTCACCATAATAATCCTTCTCTGATGGGCACAGCAAAGCAAATATGGTGGAGGAAAATGTATAATTTCCTTCTAGAGTTGTAGACATACCCCAAAGTGTTACTGTTTCCCTAACCTGTTTACAAGCTTATCTAAACTTTTAATAAATCTACTTATATTTTCAATCTGCACCACATCCTGGATAATGTATTCCACAAGTTTCTATTCATTGTAGACCTCTTTCAAGCTTCTGAGAGTGCCCTGAGTTCTGGTACACCAGGATTCGATAAATAAGAAAAACATAGCTTTCACAGTTTTACAGATTTTAATCATATCTCCTCTTTCAGCCTTCTTCCTTTATAGAGCCCTTCTCTTCTTATGCTTCACTCAGAAAAAAAATTTAGTTAATGAATTCACCAATTTAAGCCAATTAATCAATATAGAAACCTATTCTTTTGTCCATATCAGCTAACTTTCTCTGGACCCTCTCACTTTAATCATGTCTTCACTGAGGGCAGCTGACCAGAACTGCACACCATGTTCCTGGTGCAGTGACTAATGAGGTCCAAAGATTGTTTATTCTAAAACAATTTATAAGCAAGCCTGGAAATGATTAGGATACTTGTGAAATCACCGCATACACTGGAATCAAGGGCTTTGGGTGAAACAAGTGCCCATCAGTGAAGATAGGGTATAGAGGTCAGAAGTAAGCTGCCCTCATCGGATTCACCTCTTAATCCGAGACTGCCGTCCCCACTGGACAAGCTAGCTGCCACATCAGTCTTTCCAGGGGAAGGCCTCTTCAAAAGAGGCTCTGAAATAACAAGAGTTTCTATGCAAGGAGAATTGTGAAATAATTTTATAAGACAAGCTAAAGTACAGTGACCGTACACATGGTAAAGAAGAAAGAGACTAGGATATTTGTCTGTTTGTGCTCATATTAAGCCACATTCCAAAGTGATTACCCATTTACAAAACATCTAATAGATCTTCAAGGCCATAAATGCCCCAGAGAGCTAATTCGAAGGTTTCTTGGCAAGTATAGAATAAAAGCAACGATGTTTACATGGTATTGATAAAAATAAAAAATGTGCTACATTAATCCTACTGCAGAATACATCAGTGTCATTACAAGACAACACGTGTCTATCAGATACTATTTTTCAAAGACCTGGACAATGCTAAACAATTACGTTATCAATTTCCGATTCCCCTTTTTATATAAACTCCATGTAGACAATTCCTTTTCAATTACTTTATAGGAAAGAAGGTAAATGGCTGGCTCACATGCAGCCATTATTCTATTCCTCTATCCATTAAAGACTTCATAAATGGGAAAAAAAAAAAAAACTCCTAAGGCAGAATGCAGCTTCAGAATGTTTTTTTAATTCAGTATTTTTGGTACTCATTACAAAATTATCATTACGTTAACTAGTAATTAACTAGTTTTCAGCTTCCTTGGGTTATAAGCTAGTGCCAGAGATACATTCTGGTTGCTCAAGATAGAGAAATACCTGAATTATATTTACACATGTCTTTTCGACATTCAGTTTTTTAACTATTCAAAGAGGCCATGGACCATTAAATGTACCACTCTTTTCATGTGTCACTAAAGAAGAAAAATGCAGCTAGTTATTTGTAAGACTACAGCAATTGTAAAATACAACCTGATTTCAGAGATATTAAAGTGCGGGTGAAAATGTATCTCAAAATCGATAAAATACAGTATTTTCACTCTCATATATTTCTCAGATCCATTCCAAATTTACAGATCACTCTTCATCTAGGGTCCATGATCTGATTTCCACGTATTCTCAGGCTGTCCGAAGGCCGCTTCAAATCAGTGAAGAATTTTGGAAAATTGCATCACTGTTAATACTCCCCATGCTCGGTCAGAAATAGGGGGTGAGTGGGAATTTGTCTGAAGTAAGTCTTCTGGTTGTCTATAAACCAAAGAGAGTCATAAGAGTAATCTATTCTGGAGATATTACTAAAACAAGAAATCACTACAGGGCTCCTGGGCTCAGTCAGTTAAGTGTCTGACTCTTGATTTTGGTTCAGGACATGATCTCAGGGTCATGAGATCGAACCCTGCACTGGGCTCTGTGCTGGAGCGTGAAACCTGCATGAGATTCTCTCTCTTCCATTCCCTCTCTCTAAAAAGAAAGAAAGGAATCGAGGGAGGGAGGGAAAGAGGGAGGGAGGGAAGAAGAGTAGGAGGGGAAAAAAAAAAGAGGGTTATTTTTGTTGGTTTTTTTTTTTTTCTTTTTTGGGGGGGTGTGGGAAGAAGAGAAGGAATCTTAAGCAGGCTGCATGCCCAATGCGGAACCGAAACCAGGTTTGATCTCATGACCCCGAGAGCATGACCTGAGCTGAAATCAAGAATCGGACACTTAACTGCCTGAGCCACCCGGCCTCCCCCTCCAACAGACACATCAGAAGATTGTTTCTTATAATTCAGTACTGTTTTCTAGAGTCAAAAGCAATGTATTCTGTATTTCATAGCCTATAACTTACAACCGTTATTGAATGAAATTGGACAGCTCTCCACTAATGGAATCAGAAATCAGATCCTCAATTGTGCTAGATATTCTTCATTTGCCCCTCTAGATCCACTCTTCTCCACATTTTCCCTGGCTTTCTTCCCAGGAGGCTGATTTCTAAGGACTGAATCAACTGCACTCCCTTTTGCCTTCTGACTGCCAGTTGGGTTCAACCAATGGAAAGTGTCTACAAGAATTCAAAGGGAAGGGGAGAGAGAGGGTTGAGTATTCATTTGCCCAGCTCTCTCCTCTCCAGCCATGGCTTCTAACTGTTTTCTGCTAGTTACGGCCACGGCTCCTGAAAGGCAGCCTTCTCTTCCTGCTTCAACTACTCCCACAATGATAATGGCTTCCTGTTGTTGCCTGGTCCTGTATGAGCACTCTTTTCATGCTCATGAAAAAATATGTCCAATTTTGCCAATAGTTCTTCCATCAGTCCCTCTTCAGTTTTGCCATTTCAAATGTGCCCTGTCCAGCTGGGACCAGACTGAACGTCGGATGTACAGTATTACCTAATGCTTAGCATGGAACTTTCCTTCAGTCTAAAGGTCAGAACACTTCTTCTTCAGATACTTACTAGTACGTTCGGTGTTACAGAATTAAAAGAACTTTAACTATTCTGCTAACAGTTCAAATCCTGCCTGAAACATCAGATAGTCAAGAGGATCATATATGTCAGTCACTCTTTAAGAGCCCAAGTGCTATCCCTATTTTAGGCCTGATCGATCACCAGGAAGCTACATACCGCAACCGTGTCTCTCTGTCTGCACCCTGCACAGTTGCTTCCCCATAAAGGGCTGCAGCTCTCCCCTTACCCTGCATTAGCTTCTCTGCCTCTGAGCTCTCTCGGCACCATGAACTTGTCTACTTGATTTTCCGTAGTATAGCTGCTTTCTCTACTTCTCTTTCTGCCCCACTAGAGCATAAGCTCTATGAGGGCACAAACTGTCTTACACACATCAGTATCTATAACACTTAAAACTGTGCCAGAAGGCACTCAGTATTTGTTTTTAAAAAGTGAATGAACTGAACGTCATGCCCTTGAAGCTGGTGGGCAAGGAAGCACTTACATATGTGTTATAAATAAACGGCTAACAAAAACTGTGTCAGTCATTCCTTCATTCACTGTTTCATTCACTTGCCATTCTATAAAATGTGTTTAGGGCCTGCTACTGGGCGGCATGACACTAGGTCCCAGAGACACAAAGTTGTGTGACCATTGTCCCTGCCTGAAAGCAGCATTTTTAATTATACGGACACCGGGCAGGACACATTTTGAGCACAGATAAAGTTTCCTCTGCAAATTCTTTTTAAACTAACTTTTTTTTCCATTTTTGTTTTGTTTTGTTTTGTTGTGTTTGCATCTCAATAGGACTATTTGAAATTCTGTGCAATGTTTTATATCAAATGGTGTAACTTTCTGCTACTAGCATGTATTGATTTTAACATTTCTCCTCTTCTCTGAATAATTCCCTCTTCTTTCTCTCGTTTACACCTTATAAATGGTTCTTAGTTGTATTTTTCCTTTGCCCTAGTTTTTATTGTAAGCTGTTTCAATGCTTCTTGAAAGAAGTTGAAACATAAATTACAACAGAAAAAGACTGCTTTATTTTTCCCCACTTGAATTTTATCTACCTTTAGAGATTTTTTTGATCCAGCTAATTTTTCACTTAAATTAATTTTAAAAGGCCACAGTTGTATTAGTACAGTATTAATAACAGAAAATCCCATTAATGATTAAGACGTAATTGATACATACCAAATTGTTCACAACATATCAAGCAGTGGAGAGGGCAGAAGGCCACCACGGGGGACTTTAGCTTTCTATAATATATAATTTTCAAAATGTTATAAGCATTTTACTTGTAGATGCAGGGGAAGAGAGACATATTTAAAATAAACAAAATAAAGAGAAGACAGCCTAGATTATCTTTGTTTTCCCATGTCCACATGGTGGTCAAGTGAACATGCAGATTTAAGATATATAGGGTGGTAATTTGATTATTGAGTCATATGTGACCCAGCTGAGTGAATGTAATAACAGACAGATGATGGTTTATGTCGTTGATAGGAACTGATTTCCCTCGTTCCATATTTTAGCAGCCAATCATTTCCAGAATTGGCTTAGACCCTGAACATATCCTCAGCAGGGATGCAGTTTTGAGCCTGGGACATTCTCTAACAGCTGGAAGACATTCAGTGACTCCAAATGATGAGGGCCAGTGGGAGCATGTGACAATGGGCACCTGTCCTAGAGCTTCCCTGAGCGAGCAAACACCTTGCTCTGGCAATGAACTCTCCCCTGGGCTCTCTTAGGTATTAAGTTTTAGAAGCAAATCTGAAGAATGACAGTTCATTTGAAATAGCCTTCATATCTAGAGGCCGCAATGTAAGACTTTTAGAAGTTTAATATGAGTATATATTAGAGGATGGGGGGGAATGGAAGAATGAAGCAGTAATAGCCTTATTTTCAAATTCACAGGCTATTCTTTTCAGAATAGTTCTAAAGATTAATAAATCAAAGTCTCTCTATTGCAGAGCAACATAAAGTCTTCATAAAATATAAAATTAAATGTAAAGTGTGTGAATAATGAAATATCGGGGTTTTCCATGTTTGAATTTGCATAGCATAAAATATTTGAGCTGTTTAACATTAAACCCCAAAGATCTAATCAAATAGGTATCTAAGTGACTCAGACATTGTAAATAATTTCAGCATTGTAGCATTGTCTTTGCCAGCAGATACAGTCAGTTCTTTCACCAACTGAGATATCATTTAGTCTATAACTTAAACAAGCATTGATAAAGTTTTTCACAAAAGATGCTATCAGCAAAACAAACAGAGGACTTTGTATTACTTCAAAGCTTATTTATAATGTGTTTAGAAAAAATTCAATGGAAACAGGAAAATAATGTCTTGATTTTCTAAACTTTGCAACATCTGCTTTTACTTACTTTTCAGCATTGTAAAGGTCTCTGGATTTCAAGTGAATTACTTTGCTTTCCCTTTGTCTATTCCTTTACTTAACTATCTTCACACTAACTTATACACCCAGGCACAATCTGTGCACCCATGAAAATCTCTATGGCATGAATAACAAAGGAATTTTAGAACATGTGACACAATACATGGAAATATGCCTCAAAAGAAAGGTCGGGTGTATAAGAAGATTCCTCTATAAAAACACTCAAAATCCTCTGTCATTTTTTTCTCATGCCATCTTATGCAGGTTATTTACATGTTATTCACAATCTTTGCTGGATAGCATTAAAACTATCTCCCAAAGGAAAAGAAAGGACTTTTACACACATGCGTATATGTGAGTACATTTGTCTGTTTCACCCAAATCCGAATGAGAGTTTTAATGTTATGTTGAGTAAATCCCCAGGTTCTGGCCAAAAGACCCCACAAAAAACAAAATCAGAAAACCAAAAAACAACCAACCAACCAAACAAACAAACAAAAATCCACCAAAAAAATCTGCTGGGAACAACATCCTCAATGTTAGTTAATCTTCTCTGTTGGGCTTTTGCTTCTCTTCTTCCCAAATCTCACAAGGCTTTAAATCCAAAGAAATTTTAAGAATGTTTTCTAAATTTTTTAAAAGAAAGATATTTCTCTACACTCAGTGAGAATTGCTCCTAAAGCACACTAATATCCAATGACTTTGGAGGGCATGAAGTCTCTTACTCCTTGACCTTTCTCTGTCTGACTAAGCATCCATTTATTCCATTTAAAATAAGTTACCTTAGCAAAACACTACCATTCCTTCTGCTACATTTCCTGATTTCTTAAAATTTGAGATTTCAGTAAATTTTGCATCGGCAGGGAACAGCGGGTAAAAAAAAAAAAAAAAAGCTAATATATTGGTCATCATACAAAAACAATTTTATTCAGGACTTTCTTGGAAACGTTGTTGAGATGCTTTAAACATTTGCTGGTGGCTTCTTGTGAAGCTGATTTAAAGGCTGGTGGTTATTTGTGGTTAATATACAAAGGGGTAAAAAGAAAAACAGGGAGAAAATGGCTCTTACAAAGCACACTCCTGAGGTTTCACCATTGGGTTAACTGACATTCTTTCCTTCACTTCCCCAGTTGGGCTGACCTCAACATTCTTGGTGTCCAAGACTTCTAAAAGAATGTAAACCACATTATCTTCCCCAGAGGGGAAAACAGAAACAAAGCTGGATGATATGTCAGGATAAGGAATAGGTCCACCATGTGTTTAAGAAGGAGGAAGAGTTCCACTGTAATCATACCAAAAATCAAGGTTTTGTGGACATGGATTTGTCCACATAAAAAGAAGAGTGGCTTTGCCATTTAGTGAAAGGTCCCTTAGAAGCAGTTAAAGAACAAGTTGGGAGCCATTATTCTTGGTTTCTGCCACACACCTGTGAGATCAAGATGGGAGACAGAATACAAAGAGATCTGAATCTCTAAAGGATTTAAAAAATGTTAAGATATTGGAAGTAAGAGGTAAGAGGGAAAAGAAGCAAAGTCCTTCTTTGGCCATCATTGAATGTTGGCAGCCATGCCATTTATGGTTGCTTTGATTATGCACTAAATTCAAAAAGTTTTAGCCATGGATAATTTGATGCTTTGATTTTCCTTTATTCTCCATTTTTTTCATTGCTTGTTTTAAAATGGTTTGTGTTCAAGAATCAATTTAGCCACAACAAAAGAGACTCTGATTCAGAATGTGTATGACTTCACTTGAGGTGGAGGAAATGGCAAATCAGTGCTGAAAAAGAAAGGAAACACTCGGACTTGCATGCCTTCCTCTTTTCCTTCAAAACATTTTTAAGATGTTTTCACCTAATATTACCTTTAAATCCTCACTTTGAAAATGATCCTTTAAATGTCAATACTTCTCCGGAGGGTCAGCCATAAGTCCTCTGTTTTTCCGCATTCTATGCACTTCAAGTTACTGCAGTGACTTGCAGAACCTCAGTGAGTATCCATGCACTGGTCACCCTCCTATCTTTTATCTCCAGTCCAGTTCTGCTGCTATTTCAACTTGCTTGTCCAACTGCCTAATGAACAGTAGCCTACTTGATACCTCATAAGCCCTCTAAGGCATCATGTTCAGAAGGGAGCTCATGTCCTTCTTTGCTCTCTCCTATGTTAGGCATTTCCCCTATGTTGCTTGTCTTTGGAGTCTACTCAATGTAGCCGAAATCATTAATCCAAGGATCTCTTTGACTTTTCTGTCTCATCTAATTAATGACCAAGTCCTGTCAGTCTGTCTCCTCAATATCACTTTAATCATCTCCATCTGCACTGGGGGCACCTGGGTGGCTCAGTCAGTTAAGTGTTCAAATCTTGATTTCAGCTCATGCTGTGATCTCCAGGTCATGGTATCAGGGTCATGTGATTGAGCCCTGCTTCGCATCCCACACCACCAAGCTCTGCACTCAGTGAGGAATCTGCTTCTCTCCCTTTCCTTCTCCCTCTGCCCTGCCCCCACTTCTAAAATAAATAAATAAATAAATCTATCTATCTATCTTTAAAATATATAAATACCCATTGAACAAATGAATGTATTTGTTTATTTCTTCCTTCACCAGCACAAGAGGTCATGTGATGTCCTGTATAATTATCAATGATTGGTTCATTTACTACAGAGGAAATATGAGCCATCCCAGATAGAAATTAAGATTCTGGATGCTCCATAATCAAGACAGCTCATAGAATTTATAAGCATCACTTGTCCCAAATTGTGCCTAGTTGACAGGATGGTATCAGGGCCAACTAAGCTTGGCCACACTTGCATTTGGCAATCTAAAAGTCATGGGTAGAATAAAGAAATTAAGCTATTAAATGGTTACTTATGGCTTCTATCTACTCTTCTTGATCCCTGAATCTAATTGTAAGGATAGCTACCATCAGTGACCTACTTAGACCCTGATCATGTTGGCAGTAAAGTGCTTTGGTGAACTTTTCCAACTTTAAGAACATGAGAAAAGTCATGGGTTATACAAGCATTACAAGGGCACCTAAGTTAGTTGGAAGAGTTAAAAAAAAAAAAAAAACTTATTTTAACTCTCTCTAACCCTTGGTTATGTTTTCCTGATGTTAGATATAACATTAGATGCAACCCTTGAGATAGCTGTAACTGACAGAAGATGCAATGTTAGTGCTACAGTATGGAGAATGACTTAGTTGTGCCAAAGATGAATCACAAGACATGATCCAAACAGAAGGCATGCCACCTGCAGTGTTCTACCGTCACAACCAGCACTCAGGCAACTTAATGTTCTGCTCCTTGCTACTGCCCATCAGAATATGACCATCTCCAAATGGTCCCAAGAGTGTTATATCAAAGAATTTTCCATGTCTTAGTTATGCTTAAGGGCTTCCTAATACAGGGCTACATTATTAAACCAAAGTCATTACTAATGTAATAGTTTTATTGTTCTGTATTGCTTAGAGTGATAAAACATAATAACAAGTAGGAATTAAAACACTGTCAGTGTTCTCTTTAATTCTACCCCTCAACTATTGATGCTTCAAATCCTAGCACCAGAAATTATAAATTAAGATGCTGTATATAAGAGAAAGTTATGGAGTAAATTAGATCAACACTGGATAAACTCAGCAAGAACAGTACAATTACTACATTAGAATCTCTTCAGTATCTAAGTTGCCAGTACTAATGAACTAGAAAACTGGTAATATAGCAACTCTGCCAGACTGCTGGAAAACTACATAGTGGCTTTCTATTTAATGCGCTTTCCAAAGATAGTAAAAAGGAGAGTGACCTTTGTAGGGATACCTAGAGAAGAAACTTGGCTCCATCTGTTCATCCCTTGTCTCCTAAAGCTTTAATCCTCAGAAGTGAAAAGAGAGTGAGATAACTCTCTCATAGGATGGCTCTGAGCAAGGAATTAAGGCATGTAAATTTCCTAGCACATGATGAAGTACCTAACCCATAATGGATATTTATTTTCTTATTTTTTTATTATGTTATGTTAGTCGCCATACAGTACATCATTATTTTTGATGTAGTGTTCCATGATTCATTGTTTGCATATAACACACAGTGCTTTATGCAGTACAATATTTTTCAAAGTTAGTCCTCTTCCTTCTTCCCTTCCCCACCTACTCTCAAGTACTACTTCATGCTGTGGCAATCACACAACCACTGGACAAAAGAGAAACCATTCAGATCTCATATTAGCAGGTCCCATTCTGTTGGCCTCTCTTTACAGTAGTTTGGTCTATTATTTTTCCTATAGAAATTAGAGTTGGGGCGCCTGGGTGGCTCAGTGGGTTAAAGCCTCTGCCTTCGGCTCAGGTCATGATCTCAGGGTCCTGGGATCAAGTCCCACATTGGGCTCTCTGCTCAGCACAGAGCCTGTTCCTCCTCTCTCTCTCTCTGCCTGCCTCTCTGCCTACTTGTGATCTCTGTCTGTCAAATAAATAAATAAAATCTTAAAAAAAAAAAAAAGAAATTAGAATTGTTTTTGTAGTATTTCTTCCATGATAATGAATAAAGGGCATTTTGTAACTTTGTGTTTAACACAGTCATAATTCAGCACAGCAATCTAAATGAAATTCATTTTTAAGTGTATAATTCTACAACTACTCTACCTTTATTTGGTGACAATATATTAAGTTTAAAGTTCATTGTATACCCAAACACCAAGAAACTCACAATGTAACTGTCTCATCAATTTCAAGTTTAAATGTATCCTAACTGGCTTAACACATCAAACTGTTTGCAGGTGATGGGCAAGATTTTCTTATGCTCTGGTCTATGTCGAATGTCAGAAGGTAAGGTATGCTTTGAGAATAAAAGAGGTATATTGAAATCAGAATCAACTTTTTCAGTCCACATAGCCCTATTTAATGAACTCACAAATTTGTTTATTCAGTCAACAAATATTAAGAGCCTGCTATGTACCAGGCACCAAACACCATCCTGGGGCCTGTACTTGTAGCTACTGCTTCACAATGCAGAATCTGAAATGTGATCATAGTTTTATCTATGGAGTATAATCCACCATGATTCTTCTTCTTCCTAAGTATGATAATAAAAAAATTAACACATGCTAAGTGCTTACAATAATGCCTGAAACAATGCCAACTGCTTTATCCCATTCACTCTTCACAACATTTATATAAGGCAGGGATTATTATAATCACATTTTACCTGATGAAGAAAAGAGCTGTGGAAAGAGTACTTAACTTGCCAAGGCCACCTAGTGAGTAACCAAGAAAGCTGAAATTCAAATCATGTCTGTCTGACTCTACAGCCCACTCTCTAAATTCTAAACCAGTGCTACTCAAAGTCTGGTCCTTCATGGACTGGCAGTATCAGCAATACCTGGAAACCTGCTACAAATACAAAACGGACTCAATCGTAATTCTGGGGAGTGGGGCCAGCCATATGTTTTAATGAGGCTTACGCATGATTCTTATGTGTGCTAAAGTTTGAAAAGCACTCAGTATACACACTGTTTAGTCCTCCTAATTTGCAATATATTAATGGTGTCAGGTCAGATTACTACTCACCTGCCTTAAAGAACTGTTAGCCTTCATAATAGTTGTCCTTTGGTTGGATTCTGTGGGTACTTAAAAGACAACTCTGCACCATATCCTTTAAATAGGGTGACTACTCATCTTAATTCTCCAGGAACAGTCCCATTAAGTCCATCATATAATCAACAGTGGCCTCTTTCACTCTCAGAAGTGCTATAATTTAGACCAAAAATCATATGGGGGCCCTAGCTGAAGGGCCTGGCTGTCAGTCTCTCCAACATCATGTCCTACCACTCACCCCCCACCTCTATGTCCTAGCTACAATAATGGTCACCTTTCGGTTCATTAAAAATCTCAAACTCATGTAAGGGTTTACTACTTCTGTTCCCTCTTCCTGGAAAGCTCTTTCTCTTGATCACAGAATGATTTGCTCCTCCTCACTGGCATTTCAAGGGTAGGCTGGTAGGAGCAATCTACACTGTATACAGGCAATTTTGAATATTTTAAAGTAACAGTAAAAGAAACGAAAACTATGTCTTACTTCTTATTTATTACCATGCACCAGCGAGGTTAAACAATGTTAGTGATACAATACTGCTCCTCCTTGACAAATGTTTTGTTAATTGTCCCTTAATAAACATTGTATTCCAGAGGAAAGTTAATATGGAGATCTTCCAAATACATAGGTGGCCCCCAACAGACACATAGATACTTGAATTCAACTCAAGAGAAAATTCCCAATAGCTACAGAATAGTTATAGCTACAGAACAGTTATAGCTTATTTTGGGTACTTCCTCTCTCCAACCTCTGTGTCACCACATATTCCTGAGTTTAAACAACAGACTTAAAACAAATTTGGTACAGTTACAGTAATTGTAAAGATGAAGAAAATGAACTTGACTTGCTCCAGTTCTGTCACTTTATTTGGCTTCTTGAAATGGATTTGTATTTAATATTTAAAACACAAGGGGCACCTGGCTGGCTCAGTGGGAACAGCATGTGATTGCTGATACTGAAGTCATGAGTTTGAACCGTATGTTGGGTAGAGATCACTTAAATAAATAAATGAATAAATAAATAAATGAATAAACTGAAAAAAAAATTTAAAACATAGGGAAATTCAAAGGAGCCAGAATAGCCAAAACACTCTCCAAAAAAAAAAAAAAAAAAAAGAACTAAGTTGGAGGATTCACATTTTTAAAAATATTTTTTATTTAAATTTAATTTAGTTAACATATAGTGTATTATTAGTTTTGGTGGGGGCGGAAATTTAGTGATTCAGTGATTCATCAGTTGCATATAACACCCAGCACTCATTACATCAAGTGCTCTCCTTTATGCCCAGCAACCAATTACTCCATTCCCCCATTTACCTCCCCTCCAGCAACCCTAAGTTTGTTTCCTATAGCTAAGAGACTCTTACGGTTTTTCTCCCTCTCTGTTTCTATCTTATTTTACTTTTCTAACCCTTCACCCATGTTCATCTGTTCATCTATTTCTTTTTTTTTTTTAAGATTTTATTTATTTGACAGAGAGAGATCACAAGTAGGCAGAGAGGCAAGCTGAGAGAGAGAGAGAGAGAGAGAGAGAGGAGGAAGAAGGCTCCCTGCCGAGCAGAGAGCCCGATGTGGGACTCGATCCCAGGTCCCTGACATCATGACCTGAGCTGAAGGCAGAGGCTTAACCCACTGAGCCACCCAGGTGCCCCCATCTGTTTCATTTCTTAATTGCCACATGAGTGAAATCATATAGTATTTGTCTTTCTCTGACTTATTTCACTCAGCATAATACACTCTAGTTCCATCCATGTGATTGCAAATGGCAAGATTCCATTCTTTCTGATGACTGTGTAATATTTCATTATATGTGTAATATGTAAAAATATATATAAAATATATAGATATAATATTCCATTATATATATGTATGTGTATATATGTATACATATATACACATACACACACATAACCTCTTCTTTATCCAGAAATATGTCGATGGACATCCGGGATCTTTCCATAGTTTGGCTATTGTGGACACTGCTGCTATAAACACTGGGGTGTAGGTGCTCCTTCAAATCACGTTCTTTTGTATCCTTTGGAAAAATACCTAGTAGTGCAATTGCTGGGTCTAAGGGTAGTTCTATTTTCAACTTTTGGAGGAATGTTTTCCAGAGTGGCTGCACCAGCTTGCATTCCAGTCAACAGTGTAGGAGGGTTCCCCTTTTTCCGCATTCTTGCCAACATCTGTTATTTCCTGACTTGTTAATTTTAGCCATTCTGACTGGTATGAGGTGGTATCTCATTGGGATTTTGATTTGTATCTCCTTAATGCCAAGTGATATTGAGCATTTTTTTCATTTGTTTATTAGCTATTCATATGTCTTCTTTGGAGAAATATCTGTTCATGTCTTCTGCCCACTTCTTGAGGATTCACATTTCTTAATTTATTTTTTTTTAAGATTTTATTTATTTATTTGACAGAGAAAGACACAGTGAGAGAGGGAACACACGCAGAGGGAGTGGGAGAGGGAGAAGCAGACTTCCCGTGGAGCAGGGAGCCCTATTCTGGGCCCAATTCCAGGACCCTGGGATCCTGACCTGAGCCGAAAGCGGATGCTTAATGACTGAGCCACCCAGGTGCCCCTCACATTTCTTAATTTCTAAGCATACTGCAAAGCTACAGTAATCAAGACATTGTGGTACTGGCATAAGGACAGTGACATATGTCAGTGGAATATACTTAAGAGTCCAGAAATTAACATTCATATTTATAATCCATTAATTTTTGACAAAAGTGCCAAAACAATTCAATGGGGAAAAAGTCTTTCAACACATGGTACCAGGACACCTGGATATCTACATGCGAAAGCATACAGTTGGACCCTCATCTCACATCAGCTCAGAATGGACCAAAGACCTAAAGCAATAGCTAAAACTATAAAACTAGAAAAGTTTTTTTTTTTTAAGATGTTATTTATTTATTTGACAGACGGAGAGCACAAGTAGGCAGAGAGGCAGGCAGAGAGAGGAGGAAGCAGGCTCCCCGCCAAGCAGAGAGCCCGATGCGGGGCTCAATCCCAGGACCCTGAGATCATGACCCGAGCCGAAGGCAGAGGCTTTAACCCACTGAGCCACCCAGGCGCCACAAAACTATAAAAGTTTTAAACAAAAAAAAGACATTAGTGTGAATCTTTGTGACTTTGGATTAGGCTACAGTGTCTTAACACTTATGACAACAGCATAAACAACAAATGAAAAATAGATATCTGGCTTCATCAAAATTAAATACATTTTTGTGCTTCAAAGGACACCATCAAGAAAATGAAAGACATGGGACACCTGAGTGGCTCAGTTGGTTAAGTATCTGCCTTCAGCTCGGGTCATGATCCCAGGGTCCTGGGATCGAGCCCTGCATCAGGCTCTTTGCTCAGTGAGGAGCCTGCTTCTCCCCCTGCCTGCTCTGCCTGCTGCTCTCCCTGCTTGTGCACTCTCTCTCTCTGACAAATAAATAATTAAAAAAAAAAAAAAAGAAAATGAAAGATAACTCTGTCTGACAAAGGATTTGTATCTGGAATATATAAGGAATTCTTCGAACTCAATAATAAAAAAAAACAAAAAGACAATTAAAAATTGACATACCAATGGCCAGTCAGAAAATGAAAAGATGCTCAACATCATTAGCCACTAGGGAAATACAAACCAAAATCACAATAAATTACCACTGTGTACCCACTAGCATGGATAGAATCAAACTGTCAGATAATAACAAGTCTTGGCAGGGACATGAAGAAGTTACAACCCTCATACTTTGCTGGTTAGAATGTAAATGCTGCAGCCACTTTGGGAAACAGTTTGGCAGTTCCTTAAAAGATTTTAACATAGAGTTGCCATATGACCAGACAATTCCACTCCTATGTATATACTTGCCAAAATATAAACAAATGTTCACATAAAAACTTATACAGGAATATTCATAACAGCATTATTCATAATAGCAAAACTTTGGAAACAATCCAATTTCCCTCAAGTGATGAATGGATAAATAAAATATGGTATATACATATAATGGAATATCAGTCAACAATGAAAAGAATTAATGATATATGCTTTAACATGGATGAACATTAAGAATAAGATAAGTGAGGGGCGCCTGGGTGGCTCAGTGGGTTAAGGCCTCTGCCTTCGGCTCGGGTCATGATCCCAGGGTGCTGGGATCGAGCCCCGCATCTGGCTCTCTGCTCAGCGGGGAGCCTGCTTCCCTTCCTCTCTCTCTCTCTGCCTACTTGTGATCTCTGTCAAATAAATAAATAAAATCTTAAAAGAAAAAAAAAAAGAATAAGATAAGTGAAAGAAGCTAGTCACAAATGAGAACATATTCATGATTCCATTTATCTTAGCTATACAAAATAAGCAAATCCTTAGACCCAGAAAATGGTTTCCTAAGGCCAGGGGCAGAGGTGGTAGTATGAGGAAACAGGAGTGAGTGATAAAGAATATGGGGTTTCTTTTTTGGGGTGATGAAATATTCTTTTTTTTTTTTTTTTTAAACATGGGGCTTGAACTCATGACCCTGAGATCAAGACCTGAGCTGAGATCAAGAGTAAGACACACAACAGAATGGGCCACCCAGGAGCCCCAGGACAAAATGTTTTAAAATTGATTATGATGATAATTACCCAACTCTATGTGTACATTAAAACCCACTGGATCATACAATTTAAATAGGTGAATTATACGGTATGTGTATCTCAATAAAGCTGTTCCCTCCAAAAGATTTAAAATAGTGAAACATGGCGCAAACTGCACGCTATGTAGGTAAGTTATTTTTCCTTTTTTTAATTAAAAACTGATGCAATTAATAATACTAATCCATTACTTTTTTCCTTGTGGGGGGTACAGTAATGTTTATTTTATTTTTTAGATTAATTTTGTTAGTAGCATGATAACACATGAAGTTGAATAACTGTTTTTCATTGTGCTTTTTCTGGCCATCATTGCCATCCTTTTCATTGCAAGATTATTATTAAAACCAATTTTTTCCAAGAGGAGGGGAATGTTAAAATTTTTTTTATCCTAGGTGGCAAATATACTAGAAATGTCATTGGTACTCAATACTATTAACTAGATTTTTGCTCAGATGTCAGCATTTTAGAGAAGCCATCCCTAAATATTCTATTTAAAATAGATACAACTCCATGTCCCTCAGTAACATCACTTTCTATCCCCTTACTCAGTTTTACTCTCTTTGAAACTCTAATGATTATCTGATATCATATTGTTTGTTTATTCCCATCTCTGCCACTAGAATGTTAGTTCATTAAAGCGTTATCTATCTTACTCATTCCTGTGCCCTCAATGCATTGTACATATTCAATCAATTTTTGGTGAATAAAAAAAAATGTGCAAAATTATATCTACCACTTAAATTTCTTCACATAAAAGATTAAAAATGTAGTTTTATCTTTGTGCACTCTTCTCATCAGAGCATTTCCTGTATGCACATTATATTCTGCTAGATACTTCAAAGATGTCTGGACATTCAAAATTTCTTTGTCTAGGAGTTTGAAACACCACTAAAATATGTATGACATTTTATGCTTTTGCATTATCTTCAATGAGGTTTATAAGCTATAATTCACTCAAATTTGCAATGTCTCTTTCTTAATGTTACAAAAAAACACGTAATTTTTAAAGATTAATCAGCTTAGATTATCCCAGAATTCATTACTCCAGTCTAGTGATAAAAACCAGTCTCTTTCATTGAACCTAGATAATGCTATATTTTGTTAGAAAAATGCTAAAAACATTTACTTCTGAAAATGTGACAAATTTTTATAGAAATGACTTCTTTCCTATTGCTGCTTTATTCCCTTTTCAATATAATCATTGTATTTTTAAAACAAAACAGAACTCTGTTACAATATGGTTCAATATTACAACTGTCTAAGTAGGCCACAGGTCAAATACTGTCCCTCCCCAAATGGGAAAATCACACGTAGTATAAATCTGACCACACTGTTAGCCTATAAACCTTTTGTTAGTCATGTGCTGGGATATAAATGTTTAGAAAAAAAGAAGATATTTCTAAGTGTATAGGTATGTTAACATACTATTCCTTCTAGAAAAAGCTTCTAAACATAATGAAATAATCTTTGGAATACTGTTCCAAAAATTCTTTTGAATAATAAATTTGGTGGATCTAGATGTTTGTGTGTAGATCCTCAGCTACTTAACCAAACCAAACCCTGCACTGCAGAATGATTAACTGCCTTAAATCTGGAGTCAGAATAGCTATGCTTAAATCTCTAACCTACCATTTACTAGCTGCATGACATTGGCCAAATTACTTGTCTTCTCTATACCTCAGTTTTAGGTAACTTTAAAGTGAAGATAATAATAGTACCCACGACAGGGGATTGTGGCAAATATATAAATTAATCCACGTAGACTATTTTGAACAATGCTTGTTACACAGGACACTATCCAAAAGTACTGGCCATTGTTTTTAGGTTGAAAGGAAAAAGACATTTAAATTAAAGTCTTAGTTAACATTAATACATCATTAAAAATAAACAGACAACATTTCACACATTTTAATATAAAATTCATAGGAAGAGTTGATCTTAGGTTCAGGCTTCCCATGTGTGATTATATTTCATTTGTGCAGCTAAAGTAATGGCTTTCTTAAAACAAAAATTTATGCAGAAGCCCAAAAAATGCAAGCATATTTTCTTATACTGTTGCAGCCTAGCAGAAAAAAGGATCCATGGCCCTCCTGCTAAGTTTAGACTAGACGCTTTTCTTAAACAGTCACATATTTCTTCATTAAACTGTTTTTTAATGGCCCTTTTGATGACTGCCAGTTTCCTCCACAATAAAAGAAGTTTTGACCTGTGAATTCACTTTTTTTAATCTAGTAATAACTTTGAATACATTAACTGAGCATCGTGGACCAAATAAGGAGCCAATTAGTTGTATTTTCCATCATCTGAATGAAATACGAATGCATCAACTTCATCACTAAACTTAAAAGGCTGTCTTCATGGGCAAAGAAGTCTAAATATTGTTCAGCCAACTCAAGTTCCTTTCAGAGAATAAGGAAAGTTGAAATATCTGTGACCTGAAAACAACTGAGTTTCGTTTTCCCTTTCCCCCTCTCTGTGAAGGCAAGTGATCTAGTACTGTCCTACAGTAGCTGTCCCCATAAAATTACCGTAAGAACTCATTACTTAGAGCACTGCTTATAAATGAAGACCCTGTACGGTATTCATTTTCATAAATAGACGCTGTATATTTTTCCTTCACCATTCATTATTTCCTCTCCCCACTCATTTAGATAGTGGGACAACGTGATGAATGCATCTACTCACCGAGCTCCCATAGTTGGTAAATATACCTCACAGATAATCAACTCATCAACTAGTCACAAGTCAGAAAAGAGACAACCATGAGCGAGTCTGTAATCTTAGTGCGGTCTCCAGCCATAGTTGGTCTTTATAAAAGCACATCCCTTCCCTTCAAACACTTAGTTTTTGTAGCTATCAACGAAGAATATTTCAAAAATACACACTCCAAACACAACATCAACATTTTGTGCCTTTCTAGGTGGTACGAGAGGTACATTGAGCAAAACAGGAAACACAGTTTGTCCCACCAAAGCATATGGGAAAAGAGCCTTATTTTCAGCATTTTTATGTGCACTTTCTGTGAGGTTACAAAAGAGAAAGTGAAATATCAGTTTTAACTTTAAATGTGTCACTGCAGCTTTGGAGATTTTCATATTACAAAATTAACAACTCGGTTGGGATTTACTGATTATTCATAGTTGAATGTTTAAATGCACAGATTAATGCATTTTTTTTCTTTTGACTAGGTAACTATAGATTCAGATGGTCTTTCATTTTTCTAATTATTTGCTTACATTGTTGCTAAAGTATAATACATACAAGGTCTAATTTTAAATACCCTGATTTGAAAATATTTCTACAGCTGTTGTTTTTATAGAACTCACTTTTTTTAAAAAAGTTGAGGAATAATGCAGCTAATGATATAAAAAGTAAAGGTAATTAACCCATTTAATGTTTAAAAGCAATTAACTGGGCAGCTACCTAAAGAGAGTACAAAACCCTTATTTTTAATACTCACAGGTTCTATTGTGAATATTTGTTCTGTTGCATACTTTTCTGTCAGGCACAGTCTCCGAGTTGGGAATGGGCCCTGTCAAGTCTCTGAAAATCGATTGTTCAAAAATCTTAATTATAAGAAAGTAAACAAAGAGCCGGTTGAAGTTTTGCAGAGTTCTAACGAGTTAATGTAACAAAACTTGAGCAAAGTCAACCCTCTTCAAAGCCAGCAGGCTCGGCTCTGACAGTCATCCATCAAACTGAAGGTCTCCTTAATAAATGCCAATTATAGCGCATATATGCACAAATGTGGCAAGCATAAGCCATGGGATCATTTCCTTCCGAGAAAACTAGTGACCAAGAAAACACCCAGGCAGTGTAAGCAACCAGCCCACCCGACAGTAAGGTTTGCTCCTGATTGGAATACTAACCAGCATTACTTCTCTCTCTTTGGAAAAGTTCAGAACCACACAGAATTTTGTTTGGGGTTATACAAATTCCTTCACAATTTGTATAGAAGTCTAACATAACTTTTTAAAAGCCATGACATGCCCATAATGTATACACAGTCTCCGACTTCCGCCGTAAGCGAGGCTTTTTCCTAACTTAATCATACTCAAATTTCACCCCTTTTAAAGATCCTGATTCAAAAATGTTCACTCATTCTCCACAGTCCACAAATTTATACCATCTCTTCCTGTGGTATTTTATGTGCATAAATTAAAAAAGAATGGCCTGCAATGAGGATTAAAAGGTTGAAAAAAAATCATGGACTTTCTAAATTTAGTTTCATTTTTCTTATTTTAACTGTCAAAATATGTGTGTTAACAAAACATATATATTTTCTTATACTCATAAAATAATCCATTTATGTTAACTTTATTCCCTAGAGGAAATGCTGGCTCAACTTAGATAGGAAGCTATATTGTAGGCTTAGTATCATATCTCTATGTAACTCAGCATCTATGAGAAATAAATATGTAAGAACTCTTGAGAAATAACTAAAATCTGCCTTCACTGGTACATTAGCTCTTATTGTAGAATTCACACCATTTTATGATTCCTAACTTTCAAAATGTTTCTCTGATGCCATTTTCATTATCTAGCTGGCCAAGAGCTTGAACCCATCCTCAAACAGCTTTCTTCCATGCATCTGATGACATCAAGGGGTGGGGAAAGAGCTTTCTTAAAGTGTTTGGATACAGGTCTTTTGTCCAGAAGCACAGGTCCAGATTTTGTACCACAGCATTATTTCTGTAACAGAGATAGATGGAATTTCAAAAAGAAGGGCTGTATCCTCCTACGATGACAGAGATAATTAATGGAGTAAATGAAAACTTTCATGTTTGATATTTTTATGCAAATAGATTAGAATAGTCTGCATTAGCCCCAAGTTGATGTCTTATCTAATTGCCTTTTAAAGTGACATCTTCCATCACACATGCAGACCCGTGCTAAATTCATTTATTTCTATCTTGCCTGAAATTATGATGAATGGTCTGAGCTCCATTCAATTATTTAAAATGTGCAAAGAAACAGAAACAATGAAACTGGCAAAGCCCTCTACATTCTTAGGAACAATTTAGGCTAATTAGCATCAACTTCTCCCCCATTCATCATACCCCTTTAGAAATATAAACAAACTGTCAGCTCTAACCTAACAAACAGATCACTGAGCTACTTAACACAAATTATTCTTACATGAAAAGCTCCTTCTCAGGCAATATTCTCCTTTAGGGCATCTGGGAAGCTGAGCTATCAAAATTGAAGACATATGTTCCAGTCAAACTCAACTCCCGGATTGTAATGATCGCTGTTGTGACAGTTTTCAGTCAGCATACTTGCTGCTGGCAGCACAGCCCCAAGCTCCAGTGAAACAAAAGTCAAATGGAATGATGCAAGCCGAACACTAGATGCAGAACACCTTGTCGTACTACCCATCACTATTTAGATAGTGGGTCTCAAGTCTTACGATGTCCTGTGGCAGCTCAAAGTTTTGCTACATTTGCTTTGGGGGCAATCGGGAGAGGGGAAGGTACCATATATGGTCTTTGACAAGGAAGTGGATTTCATGATGTGTTATTTTTCATTTCTATATTCAGTAGACAGCTGTAAACTGTTGCTTATCATTTCAGAGAAGATAGAGAGGATGTAGTTTTAAGGGTCCAGATGGAAAAAATCTAGCTTGCAACAGATTACCTATGTCTCCTCAAATGGACTTAAAAACTCTGAACTCCTTCCTTTTAACTAACAGGAATATAAAAAGCATTTACCCTTTAAATATTAGAACTCTGTGGTTAAATACCTGCCTGGATTTGGACCAAGCTAATTTTGTCTTTAATTTGCTTAAATGCGATCACATACACATACAGTTGATTCTTATTATTTGCAGTAGTTATGTTCTACACAGTCACTGTGCACGTGAAATGAGCAAATACTGAACCTACTGCTCCTAGAGGAAATACAAGATTAAGTTCCTGCAAGCCCCTAGTCACAACCTTTTCATGAGCCAATCAATATGTAACCTATTTTTTTTAAGATTTTTATTTTATTTTTTAAAAGATTTTATTTATTTGTCAGAGAAAGAGAGAGAGCACAAGCAGGGGGAGCAGCAGAGGGAGAGGGGGACACAGGCTTCCCACTGAGCAGGGAGCCTGATGTAGGACTCAACCCCAGGACCCTAGGATCATGACCTGAGTCGAAGGCAGATGCTTAACTGACTGAGCCACCCAGGCATCCCAATATGTAACCTATTTGGTATGTGTTTCCATTTAAAGACACCATATTTAATATATATTGTTGATTTGTTGATACCGAACTCACAACCAACAACGATGTAACTCATGCTGAAGGAAGCTTGTCTAATGTGTATTTTCTCATATGGCACATGACAGTCTTCTTGCATTTAGAGACACTGGATACCTTACACCAGTTAGAATGGCAAAAATCAGCAAGGCAAAAAACAACAAATGTTGGAGAAGTTGTGGAGAAAGGGGAACCCTCTTACAATGCACATTGTAAGAATGCAAATTGGTGTAGCCACTTGGAAAACAGTGTGGAGGTTCCTCAAAATATTAAAAATAGAGCTATCCTATAACGCAGCAATTACACTATTGGGTATTTACCCCAAATATACAGATGTAGTGAAAAGAAGGGCCATATGTACCCCAATGTTCATAGGAGCAACATCCAAAATAGCCAAAATGTGGAAAGAGCCAAGATGCCCTTCAACAGAAAAATGGATAAAGATGTGGTCCATATGCATAATGGCATATTACTCAGCCATCAGAAAGGATGAATACCCAACTTTGCGTCAACATGGATGAAACTGGAGGAGAGTATGCTGAGTGAAATAAGTCAAGCAAAGAAAGTCAATTATCATACGGTTTCACTTATTTGTGGAACATAGGGAATAGCATGGAGGACATTAGGATAAGGGAAAAATGAAGGGGGGGAAATCAGAGGGGGAGACGAACCATGAGAGACTATGGGCTATAGGAAACAAACTGAGGGTTTCAGTGGGGAGGGGGATGGGAGAATGGGTGAGCCTGGTGATGGGTATTAAGGAGGGCACAGATTGCATGGAGCACAGGGTTTTATACGCAAACAATGAGTCATGAAACGCCACATTAAAAACTAATGATGTACTGTATGGGGACTAACATAACATTAAAAAAAAAAAAAAAGAAAAGAAACACCAGACAGCACTTCAGCACTATGCTTGGGGGCCATTTTAACAGTGAAGTCACCAACCAAAAAGCACAAAAATGTGAAAAATGAGAGCTGACACAGGAAAGCAGAGCATCATCTTGTTCAACACAGCAGACCTCAGTACTTCAGATGACTCAACTTTTTCACCACTCTGCACATGTCCGTGAATTCCATGAAAGCACCATGAGCACTGATTTTGAGATTACAAACAAATTTTATCAAGTAGGCAAATTCACAAATACTAAATCTGCAAATAATGAGGACCTACCATACATGCATTTATACATATGTTCTGCCAGAAAGACTTCCCAACAAAGACTTTGGGTTTCTTCTCTCTATAAGCAAAGATTATAGACTAAAGATAAAGCCAAGACCTCAAGAGTTACTGATAAAGTGGGTGGCCACAAACTTCCTAATGGCATGGTAAGCCACAAAACACTGCAAATACATTTCTGGTTTTTAGCATCCCAGGAACATGAACATTGATGGCACCTATAACTACTGCAATAACAGCATCGACCCATACCCAGCCCATCCTACACAATACTGCGTACTGTGTCTTTACCTTATTACAGCACTTGAATTACTGTTATTTGTTGTACTGAATAGCTGTTTTTGCTAATAGCCATCTCCCCAGTCCTCCTACCTAAGTAGGACTCAGATTCCTCAGCATGCTGTTTATGTAGGGTCATCTCCAGGAGTAATCTCTTGGCCTTTGAGCCTTTGAGCCGATTAATGCATGCTGTCCCCTTAGCCACAGTGACTCCTTCAGGGATGAGTAGATGATTCAGCTTGGGCTAGTGACACACAAGGAGATATTTGCTTAGCATGTGTAGCAAAAATGATTCATCGACAGCCATGGTAAGAACCAGCCTCAGGATAACTCAGGAACTATGGAGAGTAGAGCAGAGAATTGTAAATAGGAGTCCTTGGTGATACTATTGAACTACTGGGAAAAGTCTCCTATCTATCTGCACTTTATTTTAAAAAGTTTTCAGTTCAGTAACTCATAATACCCTTCATTGTTTAAGGCAACTTGGGTAAGATTCTGTTTTTCTTGTACACAAGAGAATTCTGATATATTTATGGGCTAGTTTTTACCCCCTGTTCCTAATAAACACACACACACACACACACACACACACACACAGCAACTACCTGAATTATCTTTTGCTCATCTTTTTATATACTCTTTACCTTTTGGCATTCACGAGTAATAACAGTCGCCACTGGTAAATATATTGAACTTCATTAGTAGAAGGGAGAATGCCTTCCGTGGATATAACCATAAACACTATACCATGTTAGAATGGTTAACCAAATGACTGCTATCATATGGCTGCTGGCCCACGAGAACAAAGTTCTTGCTATGATTACCTTAGATATACATTTACATTATACACATCTGTATTGTAGAAGACCAAAACCTTAATATAACTGATCAAGAATCATTTTTCACTTTATCAACTGAAATTACAAAATAGCACGATCTTATCTCCAGCCCACTCCCCAAAGTAAGATAACTTGGGAATACTTTTTCTTCAGGATTCCTAACTCCAGTATCTCTAAATTGGTATGAAATGAATAGAGCTGAATGTTACCCAAGCATTCATAAATGTAAAATAATATGCCACTTTTCAAAGTTTCTGTCCAGCCTTTTCTTTCTCTATGGGTGGTTTTAACAGCCAGGGGTATTTGTGGATGCAAAACTGTGTGTATAATAAATTGCAACTGCAATTGACTAACCTCAGAACGAGTGACAAGTGACTAATTACTCCCACAGGTGGCCAACTGCTTTGGCAATTAGCCCATTGTGGGCAAAATTCATTGCGTGTAAGAAAGAGGCTTCCTTTTCAAAATATCCACTCCTCCTTTTTGGAGGATGAATGGAGAGGAGAGGATTTACAGGGGAAAAAAGTGCGAAGGGGATGAAGGGATAATGGGTAGATGGAAAAATTAATGGTTTCTTCAATAAACAAACCATTTAATCTGAATTTTTCTTCCAAGGTGGTGGAATTCTATCCAACCACGTCCTACCAAAAATACCTCAGTAATAACGTTCAAGAGAGTTCAGGCCATCTAGCTAAACATTTCAAATAATTCTAAGGTCATCCGCCATGGATAAATATTTTCTCTTTAGTATATTATATATTTCAGAAATCTTTGAGTGATAGTCTAGCAATTTTGGAGACTATTATAGGCCATTCTTCAATGCATATAGCAAATAGCCTAATAGCATTGTGTCTAAATGTATGTTTTTCAGTTACTTATCTATAATTATACTATTTCATTAGCTTCCTGCTAAAACGTTTCCAGGTCCTAGGTAACATTCCTACATTACAGCAATATAGTCAAGTGTAGAATTTAGAATTTAAACATTTTTTTCCATAACAGACTTTAATCGAGAATTAGGCATTAAAATGTCCATACTACCCAAAACAATCTAAATGTTCAATGTAATTCCTATCAAAATTCCAATGGCACTTTTTTTACAGAAATAGAAAAATCAATCCTAAAATTCATATGAGGCCAAAAAGACCCTAAGTGGCCAAAGCATCTTAAGCAAAATGTACAAAGCTGGAGTCATTACACTGCTTGATTCTAAAATATACTACAAAGCTACAGTAATTAAAACAGTATGGCACTGGCATAAAAACAAATATGTACATCAACAGAACAGAATAGAGAGCACAGAAATAATTGCAATAATAGTCACCTGATTTTTGACAAAGGTGCCAAGGACACATGAGGGAGAAAGGAGTCTCTTCAATAAATGGTGTTCATAAAATTGGACAGTAACATACAGGAGAATAAAGCCAGACCCATATCTCATACCACATACAAGAATCAATTCAAAATGGATTGAAGACTTAAATATAAGACCTGAAACTATAAAACTATTAGAAGAAAATGCAGGAGAAAAGCTTCTCAACATTGGTCGGGGTAATGATTTATTTTTTTTTTTTTTTACTTTGAACCCCAAAGCACAGAAACCAAAGTAAAAATAGACAAATGGTACCACATCAAACTAAAAAGCTTCTGCACAGCAAAGAAAACAATCAATAGGGTGAAGAGATAACCTACAGAATTGAGAAAATATTTGCAAACCATCTCATAAGGGGTTAATATCCACAATACATAAGGAATTCAAACAACTCAATAGGAAAAAAAAAAAAGTAAGCCAATTTAAAATTGGCAAAGGACATGAATAGATATTTTTCAAAGGAAGACACAAAGGGGATCAACATCACTAATCATCAGGGAAATACAAATCAAAACTACAATGTACGATATCACTTCACATCTATTAGGTTGGCTATTGTTTAAAAAAAACACAAAAGGTAAGTGTTGGCAAGGTTGTGGTGAAATAGGAATACTTGTGAACTGTTGACGGGAATATAAAACAGTGCAACTACTATAGAAAAGAGTATGATGATTCCTCAAATAATTAAAAATAGAGCTACTATATGATCCACCAATCCCAGTACTGGGTAAATATCCAAAGGAAATGAAATCAGTATCTTAAAGAGATAACTGTATTTCCATGTTCACTGCAGCATTATTCACAACAGCTAAGATATGGAAACAACCTATGTGGATAATGGATGAATGGATAAAGAAAATGTGGTACACACACACACACATATACACACACATACACACACACAGGAATACTATTCAGCTTTGAAAAGGAGGAAATCTTGTCTTTTTTGGTTACATAGTTGAACCTGGAGGACATTATGTTATGTAAAATAAACCAGATACTATAAAGACAAATACTATATGTTCTCACTAATATGTGGTATCTAAAAAAGCTAAACTCTTATTGGGGGGTAGGGAGAATGGGGAAATGTTGGTCAAAGGGTACAAAGGTTCAGATACACAGGATAAACAAGTTCTGGAGATCCAATGTACTGCATGGTGATTATAGTTAATACTATTGTACTGTATACTTAGAATTTGCTAAGAGTGTAGATCTTAAGTGTTCTCACACCAAAAAAGGGTAATTATGTGAGGTGTGGATATACTAATTAGCTTGACTGTAGTAACCATTTCATAATGTATTCATATAGGAAAACATTATGTTGTATTTTTTTAAATTTTTTTGAAGATTTTATTTATTCATTTGCCCAATAGAGAGAAAGAGAAAGAACACAAGAAGGGGGAGTGGCAGGCAGAGGGAGAAGCAGGTTCCCTGCTGAGCAAGGACACTGGCATCGGACTCGATTCCAGGACCTTGAGATCATGACCTGAGCTGAAGGCAGATGCTTAACTGATTGAGCCACCCAGGCATCCCATTATGTTGTATAGTTTAAGTACATACAATTTTTATTTGTCAATTATATCTCAATCAAGCTAGAAGGAAGAAAAAGAATTAGGCAGTTTTTCTAAAGACATAAAAGCAACTCAGATCGGTCTCTCTGTTCACTCACGGTAGGTCTCCTTGAGGACAAGACTAGTAGTGCTCAAGCAATCAAACACAAACAGACACTATACACACCAGACGTGGCAAAAACTAGACTCATTACCATTCAGGTAATATAATGCCTGTTAGTATGGAAAAGATGAAAACCCTGATAGAGTCCATTTTGGTGATAATGGGGAGACAGAAGCACTGTACTGAGAACAAAAATCAGAGCAAAATAATAGCATTTTTCAGAATATATAAACCAAATTTTTGACACATAAATTCACTTTTAGGGAATTATCCTATAGTAAATGAGTTTGTAAACACACCCACATACTTACACAAACATTCACACATACACAAAATACAATCACATATAATCACATCCACACCTATACACAGATATACATTCACACACACACATACAGATGAATATCCTATATTTGCAGTGTGCTTATTGCAGCATGGTTGGTAGTAGCAAAAAATAAAAAATGGAAACAAGCTCAATATCATCAGTGGTGACTGCTTGAATAAACTATGGTACATAAGTACAACAAAGCAGAGTACTAGTGTCTAGTTTTAAAAAAAATGAAATATCTCTACATATGGAAACACAAAATATATGTCCAACATGGAATTTAGACTCTATCAGAGCAGGAATTTTGTCTGTTTTGATCAGTGCTATATCCCTAGGTTTCAGAATAGTTTTTGCCACATATGTACACAATAAATATCATTGACTTGAAATAACTGTTATTCAGTAAAAAACATATTGAAGAAAGGGCATAAATAAAAAAAGATACCAATGGGGCACCTGGGTGGCTCAGTTGGTTAAGTGTCTGCCTTTGGCTCAGGTCATGATCCCAGGGTCCTGGGATCGTGCCCTATGTTGGTGGGCTCTCTGCTCAGTGGGAAGTCGCCTTCTCCCTCTCCCTCTGCCCCTCCCCCTTCTTGTGTTCTCTCTCACTTACTCTGTCTCAAATCAATAAATAAAATCTTAGAAAAAAAAAGATAACCTCTGAACAACACCTCGACCAGGTGTTGAAAATTAGCATCTCCAGTGAGACACATGAACATGTGAGCCTGTGTTTGTGATATCCTAGAAGAATACAATATCACTTACATAGTATTCCACCCAAGAAGGCATAGCCAGTAGCTATGATGTGAAGAAACATCCAGAAAACCCAAAATGAGAAACATCCTATGAAATTCTTCAAAAATGTCAGTGTTACAAATACCAAGGAATAGTTGAAGAATTGCTTCAGATTTAACAGAGACCAATGAGATGTAACAAGATAGTGTAATACATGGTCCTAAACTAGACGATATTAAAGGGGGGAAATTCTATCAAGTACATTGTTGGATCAATTTCATTAAAAATACTGAATCAGTGACAAATTTATTAAAGTTTTTCAAAACTGATGACTGTATTATACTTATGCATATCCTTATTCTTTGGAAATGTACACTGAAATATTTAGAGGTTGCTATAGAAGTAATGATTACGTCCTCCCAAAATTCTTACGTTAAATCCTAATGCCCATCGTAAGGATATTAGGAGGTGGGGCCTTTGCAAGGTGATTAGGTCATGAAGGTGGCGTGCTCATGAATAGGATTAGAGCTCTTATAAAAGAGATCCCAGAGAGGTTGCCTGGGTGGCTTAGTCAGTTAAGCAGTTGGACTCTTGATTTCAGCTCAGGTCATGATCTTAGGATCTTAAGATCAAGCTCCACACTCAGTGGGGAATCTTCTTGAGATTCTCTCTCTTGCTCTCCCTTTACCCTTCCCCCAACTCACATGTGCACTCTCTCTCTCTCTCTCTCAAATAAATGAATAAATCTTTAATAAGTAAATAAATCAGAGAGCTCTCTCAAACCTTCCCATACGATGACAGAGCAAGGAGACAGACAGCCATCTATGAACCTTGAAGCAGGCACTCACCAGACAATGAATCTACTGGTGTCTTGCTCTAGAACTTCCCAGATTCTAGAATTGTGAGAAATAAATTTCTGTTGTTTAAAAGCCACCTGTCCATGGTATTCTTTTAGAGCAACCCGAATGGACTAAGACAGAAAATACAGGGCCACAATGTCTACAGTTTACTCTCTATCGGTTCAGACAAAAATAGTAACACTGGATGGGTGGGTGGATGGATGGATGAATTTCTTAGATGACCTGGTTTCCAGTCCTAGCCCTGCCACGAACCCATTGGGGAATATTAGATAGGTCGTTTCACAGACCTGGACCTAAGTCTTTTACCTACAGAATGAGAGAACACAACCATGATTTCTCTTCAAGTCCATTTGTCCAGCAAAAGAAGTTTGGTTTCCCAGGATATTATCTCCTAAATAGAAAGAGTTCTAAATTTTTTCATTCATGTGAAGAAAAGATGATCAACCATTCTTTGGGCAGATGACTATAACCTAAACTTCTAAGAGGACTTAAAATGTTTTTTAAACCTTTGGCGTTGAGGCCACACTGATTTGTAATAACTTGGACTTCACCAAAGCTGGGGCGGAGGGTATGATATCCTTTCACTGTTCCTTCTCCTCCCTGCCTTCCCCAGGGAGCATTTCTCAGCCTTTCTCTGTGAGTCTACCTAAAACCCTCCCGGGGCAAACATCAGAGAGTTCCTAACCCAGTAGGGCCCTGTTCTCACGTCTCTTTCCCCTTAACGTTTAAACCCATGCATTGCTGAAAGGAAATTTAATCCATATGCTTCTGAGTAATTTACACTTAACACATCAAAATATTCCGTTGTAACAGTCATTTGTTGTCCCAAGAATCCTCTTGAGTCTTGTTAAGGCCTTTTATTCTTAGCAGTCTCAGTTTAGCAGTTACAAATGGAATTTGAACTCCAGAAGGATAGTTCTTTCTCCTTATTATTCCTCACTCATTTGGTAGACCTTGCCAGGCTTTCTTTTCCTCCACCTTAGGTAAGAAAGTCTTTGTTCCAAGATACTTCTTACCTTCTTTCAGTTACATAATCAGGATGTTAATAATTACTATTTGCAGCCATCAAAAACATGCTCGGTTCTAGGAACTTATACGTATCTTCTTTAGTCTTTCCACTGAGATAAGCATAATTTTCCCTACTTTTCCAGATTTAGAACCCAAAGCTCTGAGAGATTAAGTAATTGGCCTACAATCACATAAGTGATAAGAACTGAGGTGTGACTTACTGCAAACATGGCACTGCATTCTTTCTAAGTTAGATTAAAAATAAACAGTGGGTGATGGCCCAGCTTCCATAGTTAGAGGCTTTGTTATACCCAAAAGAGTACAGAGCCCCTATACCCTGGCTTCCCTGGCAATATTTATTCATCCCAGTTCAAATGTTATAACCTCTTTGAAGGTTTCAGTCTTCTTGAAAGGATGTCTTACACATACTTACACATCCTTCTTTGTCATATCACACTGTAATAAAATCATTTTTCATGTCCATTTTCCTTTTAGATTACGCATTTCTTGAGTTCAGGGTTATGTCTCACTCATTTTTGTCTTCCCAGAGCTCAACCCAGAGTAGATGCTTAATAGATGTCTGTCAAATTGGATAGCTCTCATTTAAGATTGAGATGGAAGTGCCATTCATTGATTCATTATTCCTTCTAGGTACTGGAGATAGGGCAAGTTAAAACAGGCGGATGACCTCTTCCACTCAACACTACTCAGGTTGGAAGCCTACTTCTCCACTCCCTGCTGACTGTATCTGTATATTCCCTCCGGAGCCCAGATCAGTAGAGTATAGCTGTACACTGGAGACAGCATAATACAGCTGTCAAGTGAATGGACTCTGCAGTCAGCCCATCTAACTTTAAGCAATTTACTTAACCTCAGTTTCTACATGAACGGAATGTGTTACTGTGTGATTGAAAAACACAATTTATATTATAGGCATTACGTGTAAACTTAGAACGGTGCCTAAAAAACAGCATTCAGTAAATATTAGCTATTTGTTATCATTCTCTGTATCACCCACCCCATTTGTTCTGCTTTCACTGCTACCCAATCTAGTCAGCCATTATAAACTAAGAAATTAAATAAAACAATCTAATATGATGATTTCACAAATATACCTTTGTGGTGAAAGGCTTTTATCGCTTAATACAAAGTAATGTGTTGATTCTACATGAAAAGGCACAGACTAAACAAGTGTGTGAATTCTTATACAAGCACAATTATTAATTGGCCACAGATATACCTCCTTCTTTCACTTCTAAAACTTCCACAATGTACGCTGTATGTTTTTGTTTTTATTTTTCTCCTTTCTTATTTCTTCTTAGTTTTCTTCTCTGACCCTGTGTGAACACACAAATGTTGATGAGGCCAAGGTCATAAGCTCATTCCCTTTGTAAATCAAATTGTTCCCTGTTTATTGGCTGCATGATATACCCCAATTCTTGGCCAATGTTACTAATAAAAATAATGTATCACAAGAGATGGCCAGTGAGTAAGGATGTCACCTTATGCTTTAAAATCATTGGGTATCTATTAAAACATAATAGGTAGGTAAATGGAAGCATTTTGCATACAAAGCCATTATTTTTAATTGATAAAAATTTGAAAAAAAATAAATATTCAATAGTAGAAGAATGGTCCAATAAACTTTGTAGTTGTATAATGGATTTTAAGTGATGGTTTGAAAAGATTTCTAAGTAACATTACAATATAATGATAATTTTAAAAAGCAGAATACAGAAATTCATTTAATGATATTAAATTATGCATTTAAATATGTTTATACAAACATCCGCATATGTACAGAAAAAGCAAAAGAAGACAATGCACTAAAATGTTAACAATGCTTAGATCTGTTTAATGAAATGACCTATGGGTGATTTTTATTTTCTTTTTTATCACCAGTTTTGACTTATTGACTGTGTTAAATGCCTTCTGTGAATTCCCTCACATTTTAGTTTCCTCCCCTGTAAAATAAGGACAATGAGAATACCTTTTTCACAAGTATTATAATGTATCAGTTGAGATAACAGAAAAATAATTGAAAAATTTTAAAGTATATTTAAATATTAACTTATAGGAAAACAGTATAACTTTATTATATGTATGAATTACAGTAGTTAGGACTAGAAAATTTACTTTTTTAAAAAGTATAAAAAATTGTAATATATATGTGGCTCTTTCTTTTTGGATTTTTGCCGAGTTCCTTCGGATTTCCTCCTCCTTTACCTCCCCTAGCTGTGCATTGTTGTCAATGGGAATGCTGGGGAATATTTAAAAGGATGGTAGTTTAAGGCAGGAGATAGAAGAAGGATCAAATAAAAAGCTCAGAACTAGATGCCACCATTTTAGCCAAATAATGGAGAGTGAGGCCAAATCCTGAAGCACAGGAAAGAGTTAGATTTGGAATTATTCATGCACCAAACAAAACAGATAATGAATATCTCAGTTTTTTGAACATCAGATCAGCAATGACTTTAGTCAGAGGCGGTCTGACTGAAAATGTGCCTAAAGGACTAAAAGGAAATGAGATGTCTGATCCCGAATACAAAACAGAAGCCCAACGTGCCCTTGTGGGGTTAGAGGGGTGGGTCTTTTTTCGCAGTCAAATCACCACAGTGCAAACCAAACTGCAGGGGAAATGCTTTTCTGCACGTTTTCTACCTTAGACTGTGTTTTTAGTTTTATGTTTAATTTTAAGAAAGAATGAAGAGAGTCAGTGTGGGAATAAATCAAGCTGTCTATTCCAAAAGGGGGGGGGGAACCCCCACAGATATCTTCAATTACTAAAATGAAGAAACCATGTGACGTCAAGCAGAGCACAGATTACTTATCATAACGAATGACATAAAGGTCTACTAGGAGAATAAAATAGAATTAATCGGATTCTATCAGCATAAGTCAAAAAAAGTGGTAGACTATCATGAAGTCTCATTTCACTACAAAGCCAAAATCCTCCAAGATGGAATTAACTTGTTAATGCTGTGTTGCCATATAGATGTTAAGAGTGCTAAACAACAGTAATGAGATCATGCCATTCTATAGCACTCACACATCATTAGTAACTTCAGGTATAGATATTCAAAGTACTGCAAAAAGTACACAATAGGGGTGGCCTGGGTGGCTCAGTGGGTTAAGCCTCTGCCTTCGGCTCAGGTCATGATCCCAGGGTCCTAGGATCGAGCCCCACATGAGGCTCTCTGTTCAGCATGGAGCCTGCTTCCCCCTCTCTCTCTCTGCCTGCTGCCCTGCCTACTTGTGATCTCTCTCTCTGTCAAATAAATAAATAAAATCTTTAAAAAAAAAAAAGTACACAATAGTCTGAAAATTGATTCAGAAAATGTGCTTTGGAAACAAAAAGAATGTTCTTAGCAAAATAGCTTCTACCTTTTCCTTTAGTTATCAGGGTCAATATTCATATTTTCATTTACCAAGTACATATGGTTCCTACAAAGTGCTAGACACTATTTCAAGAATATTACTCATTCCATCCATATAGCATCGCTATAATATATTAGTATTATCATTCCCTATTTCACTAAGAAAGAAACTGAAGCAGTGAGAGGTTAAAGTGCTTGAGGTGTACCTAAGAGCACCTAGCTAATAAGTGAAGTTTCCAGGATTCAAACCCAGCCATTCCCTCTCCTATGATTATTATATGTATTCATATATACTTAGCAAGAACACAGGGGAAGTCTGAGAACCACAGAGAAATGGAAATACATGAGAGTTAGTTGTAGAACCTAGTAAAAGTGACAAGTCCAAGTTTCCTGGGTACAGTCCAAATTCATACCCATCGTCCCAGTGTAATTACTAATAACATCACTTGTCACTCCCAATAGTGTCCAAATTTGGGCAATAAATAATAGGGGTGACCTGTTAGAAATGCCCTATTCCACTACCATGGTGAGGCTCTTGGCCTTGTTATCCATAAATTTCTCTACCTATAAAATGAGAGTGTTAATGTTTGCTCTCTTTCTGCCTTCCAAGATGATATTATTGTGGCATTATGCAGAAGAATCTAGATGTAAGACATCAGGACATATTACAAATGACAGGTAGCTGTATGGGGAACTTCCATAATGCTGGGTTCCCATCACGTGCAGTGCCTGAAGGTGAATGCTTTACATTTGTTAATGGACTCATTCCCCATGAGAATATAATGTGCTTTTTATTCTTACAGAACAAGTATTTGTGATAGAAACCTTAGTTTCAGGATAGAGTACAAACAAATCACTGAGCCACTCTTAACCATCATTACTGAACCAGAAACTATGTCAAGAAACTTGAAAAGGAAGTTTGCTAATTTCATTATATAATATCCACTTTATGGTTGACTCATTATTTATTTCCACATAAGCAAGAAAAATGAGAATAAAAAAGAATAAACTGTTTTGTTAATTAAAAAGACAGTTTATAAGGCTAGGACTACTAAGTAACTCATCAGAAAGAAAAACTACGGATTCATTTTATAAAAGAAAAAGCACAGAGATTGCTGCTATAGCAATTAGTTGAAATTCAAGAAAATAATCTATTTATTGAGATTTAAAAGGTGTAAGCTCTCTCACTGGGGTGTATCTGGGTGTGTGTGTGTGAGAGAGAGAATCTCTTTGTATTCTGGCTTTTCGGTATGAATATTCATAAAAACAGGAGAAGGAAGAACATCTAAAATGTGTAAAAGTATTATATCCTCCATATCTTCTTGTATCTTTCCTCAGTTCTCAACTTTTTTTCCTGCTTTCCATCCATTCACTCCCTCACACAAATTTTTTTTTTTAAGATTTTATTTATTTATTTTGAGAGGGAAAGAATGCAAGTGGGCGGAAGGGCAGAGGGAGAGAGAGAAAGAGAGAATCTCAAGTAGACTCTGAGCTGAGTGTGGAGCCTGACACAGGGCTCACTACTACAACTGTGCGATCATGACCTGAGCCAAAATCAAGAGTGGACTGCTTACTTGATGAAGCCACCCAGGCGCCCTTCACACTAATTTCTGACATACTGGCCATTACATCACAGCAGTTTAACACATCCTTTATTCCTTTAATTTGTCATCTCACTAAATGTCCCCATCTCTTTGGTTGAAAATAAGGAAACAAATCTAAGTATGTTCATCCTATTAATTTTTTTCTTAAATTTTTTCCCACTGTGCAAAAGGGGAGTTTGGGTCATGGTTTCCTTGCCGATAAATCAAGCAATTTCAATCTGTAGATCCCCACAAAATTCACAGCTTTGCAGATCACAATATATCGTGTGATGGAGGAGATGAAAAAATGCTGAATGAGACAGAGAGATTATGATGGTGGGAATGATTCTATCTTGCCTTGGGGAGAAACATCACCATAACAATGAACTCTGCTTCAATTAAGCAAGAAATCTCTGCTCAAATGGAAAAACAAAAGACCAAGGAAGGAAAAGAAGGGAAAAAGGAGGGAAGAGAAGGAGGGAGAAAGGAAAGAAAGGAGGAAGGGAGAGAGGAATAAAATCTCTTGGTATATAAAAACATAAGTGTCAGATTTGTGGCATTCCCTTAATGTCTTGATCTGTTAGTCATTAGAATGTGATATAGGAAGCCAAGATATATAAATGCAATTTGGTTTTTTGAAAAATCTCTTTATCTTCATCTGTCATAAAGAGCAGTTGTGAAAGTGAATGATGTCGTACAGTCAGGAACTTATGTGCTAGCTTAGCTCTACCTTTAATTAACCGCCCAAGAGCAAAGCAAGTCACTTGGTTTTTCAGAGGCCTGGGTTTTGTCACAGTTCCTGAGGCATCTCTCAGAATGGGAAGTAATGGTAGGGATTATACCTTCAGTCCTTCACAACTTTTTCACATTGCGAAAACGCCATATGGTTGACTAATTCTTGTTTATAGATAATTTGAGGTCTTTAGGAAAGAATATAAAAACAGAAACTTAGTAAATAATATTTTGCCCACTAGATTTCTCATAGAGATGTGAAAATTATTTGTACTACATGTCTAAAACCAAAATAGCTTAAATGTACATAACGAAAGTAAACTATTACAATATTATGAAAATATTTTATAAGTATTCTTTATAACGTCATAGTATTCCAAGAACCAGAGCTTCTGACTTTAAGTTGACCTGTGCTTTCCATGAAGAATATTTTCATACTTTGTGAAAAAAAAATTGTATAACTGCTGTAAAACAATAGCTTGTGAACACTACTTCAGACTTTCTAACCATGCTTTAGGGAATCCAAGAGCTCATTTCCTCTAAACTTCTATTACTTATGTTTTATGTTAAGAGGTTATATTGGTTTGCAAAGGCATTAGTTAGCCAGAAAACTAGTCCCCAGAGATTTGCTTCATTATTAAATGTAAAATAAGACACTAAATAGCAGGGTGAAGGCATCTTTCACATTTACCAAAATTACCTAACAGGCTTACAGAGAACAGGTGAGTATGATGTGATTCCGGAGTATTAAACACATCTATTTGAGATACAGCACACACAGGCTCTCCTAAGCATGTCAGAATTACCCTCTTTTTATATCTCAGAGTCTAAAGCAGAGCATGTACAGGAGCAACACATGATAGAGGTACAAAGAAAGTATCATGTGCTTGGGGTGAAGAGCACAGTAGAGAGGATGAGAGTGTCACTCCTAACCCATTTCTCTCTAGGCCAGCTCTTGTGAAGAGCCAGGGTCAACTCCACCAACACAAGCTCTGGGCACCATTATTCAGGTATGAAAGGGACCCTACCATACGGTGCTCAGTCACTGTCAGCCAAATCCATGGCAATGAAAATATTTCAGTACCAAACAACTGTTTATCGATAATTGATAATATAATATTCACAATGGAGCAACAGCTTGTTTGAACCAACATCTGTATATGTTATTTGGTTTTTTAAGAGACTATAAACTGCTGGAAGAACTTGGTTTTCTTTTTTAAGATTTTATTTATTTATTTGAGAGAGAAAGAGTGTATAAGCAGGAGAGAGTGGCAGAGGGAGAGGGACAAGCAGACTCCATGCTGAGCACAGAGCCTGATGCAGGGTTCAATCCCAGGACCCTAGGATCATGACCTGAGCTGAATGAAGACACTTCACCGACTGAGCCACCCAGGTGTCCCCTTGGTGTCTATTTTATGCCAAACCTCACTATATAATCCCCAAAAAGAAAACTCATTTTTTGAATAACAATGACAAATTACTGATATAAGAATGCTTTGGAGCCAGTGCACAGTATAGGGCAGTGGTAAGCTATCCATCCCAGAATTAAGGAGATATGAATTCTGGATCTGGTCTTGCCTTGGTATCTTTGAAAAATTACTTCTCTCTAAGCCTTAGCATTTTCATATACAAATTAAGGAAGCTGTGTTCAACAGGAGGCTTCTAAACTTTTGTTAGAATAAAACCAGCTTTATAAAACAAATTTCACTAATGAGCCCTACCTGCTATTATAAAAATGAACCTGCTCTGGTGGAAAAGAGGGTAGAAAACCCAAGCTTCACCAATCACCCTCCTGTCTAAACATTCCCATCCCCATTCAGACTCCAAACCGCTAGAATCTCTAAGGTCCCTTTAGTGACTCCATGTGGAACAAAGAGAATAAATAAAGCAGATATTAATTTTTAAAGACTGATAGTGAGTTGTCTGAGGTTCTAGAAAAGAGTTTAAGAGAAAGATGGAGGGGATGCCTGGGTGGCTCAGCGGGTTAGAGACTTCGGCTCAGGTCATGATCCCAGGGTCCTGGGATCAAGCCCCGCATCGGGCTCTCTGCTCAGCAGGGAGCCTGCTTCCTCCTCTCTCTCTGCCTGCCCCTTGCCTACTTGTGATCTGTCTGTCAAATAAATAAATAAATAAAATCTTAAAAAAAGAGAGAGAGAGAAAGATGGAGAATGAAGAAATTGATGGCCGTCTTTCAGTGATTCTAGATTCTGGGGGCCCTTTTTTTTTTTTTAAGAGAACCCCTTTTCTCTTTCTGTCATTCATTTCTGGTTTGAAAAGCCAAAGCAGTCAAATAATGGAGTCAATTACAAAGAATTTTATTGCAGCGAATGTCATATTTCTTATCTGTACCAGTTCACTTTCCTCAAAGAGAGCCAAATTATGTTTCAGGTATAGGTTGCCTGCTGAGCATTTTCTCTTGTACATAATAATCCTATGTCAAACATACCTTAAAGAAACTATTACCATCTATTCAAAGATGAAATCCAAAATAAAACAAATGTAAGTCTGTTATTATGAGCCACTTTGAGAAAATAGTAACTTGAATTTGTACAGAGCAAATTCCCACTATTTTGCATTCAGGAAAGATTTTTCTAATGGAAAATCAGAATTTTGGATGAGCCAGAAGTTTGAAACCAATTCGAGGACAAACACTGAGATGGAAAAATAAATTCATTTATTCACTCATTTAACAAATAAAATTTGAGCACTAAAATGAACTTAGTAATATTCTAGATGTTGGAGACATAGCTAGGAACAAAAGAGACAATAATCCCTGTCTTGGGGCGCCTGGGTGGCTCAGTGGGTTAAAGCCTCTGCCTTCAGCTCAGGTCAGGATCTCGGGGTCCTGGGATCGAGCCCCGCCTCAGGCTCTCTGCTCGGCAGGGAGCCTGCTTCCTCCCTCTCTCTCTGCCTGCCTCTCTGCCTACTTGTGATCTCTATCAAATAAATAAATAAAATCTTTAAAAAAAAAATCCCTGTCTTCACAAAACTTATATTCTCATTCCATTTCCTATTTTTTTCTTTCTCTGTCCCCCTCCTTCCTCCTGTCTTCCTTCCTTCCTATCTTCTTTCCTTCCTTTCCTCCCTCCCACCGTCCTCCTCCTCTTTCTTTTTTCCTTTTTCCTTTTGTTCTTTTTCTATCTCCCTCCTTCCTTTTTTCCCCCTCTGTCTCCCTCTTTGCTTTCCTTCTTCTCTACCTCCCTTCCCTATATTTTACCTTATTCCAGAAAGGATTAAAGGTGATGAGGTCAATAAATTCAAAAAAAATAAAAAAGTTAACCTATCGTTTGCAGACCCAAAAAAAGTCCACAGGCTCCTTGTCAGGCTCAGGCCCCTAGCGAACACTAGCTATTTAGGCTGAATGAGAGCATTGTCATTATTATAGTATAAAATAAGGGAGAGGAGGCAATTAGCAAAGAAAAGTAAGACTAAAGAAGGATGAAGAAGAGAAAAGGAGAGATGAAATAAGGAAAGCCAGAAATTTGAATTAGAGAAGATCAAAATTATCAGAGACCATGTTGCTGGAGACCACTAATTGTCCTCCCAGTGTTCATTCTCCTCTTCCTTCCCTTTAGTAATAGAAGACCCCACCATTACCACTTACCTTTAGCTGGACCATAACTGCTCATCCCTAATGAGACTTCCCAGAGTCCTTTGCAACTTGATGTGGCCAGATGACTAAGTCTCAGCCAAAGGGATATGAAAGGTAGAGAGGTAAGCAATTTCAGGTCATTTCTTTATTAAGAAAATTGCTTCCCCTCCCTATTTAAGACCACTCCATCACCAGTTCAGGCTGGGATGAGGACCTAGTGGTGGTAATCCAGCTTTTACTATGCAGATGGGGAGGACATTCTAGGGAAATCAGAGGAAAATAGAAGCAACCTATATTCCTTGAGTTTATAGAACAGAAACTCTAGTTTGCCTTCTTTCTTTTTTGAGTTACTGTATTTTAGGGTCTTTTCATTATAGCAGCTTATACTCTAACATAAGCTCCTTCTGCCTTATCAATGATTAAAAAATAGAAACAAAAATACAGGGATAGGGGTGCCTGGGTGGCTCAGGCATTAAGCGTCTGCCTTGGGCTCAGGTCATGATCCTAGGGTCCTGGGATGGAGCCCCACATCAGGCTCCTTGCTTGGCGGGAAACCTGCTTCTTCTTCTCCTACTCCCTCTGCTTGTGTTCCCTCTCTCTCTCTCTCTCTGTCAAATAAATAAATAAATAAATCTTTAAAAAAAAAAAAATACAGGGGTAGATGCAAATAGACAAGACCCAAAAAGTGCCTCTGCCTTGATGTTACGAAGGCTAAAATCTGAGTTTAGCTGAACATTAAAGCTTGACTAAAAGCTTAGTTCTTAAAGTGTCAAGTCCACTAAGAAAGCTTTGTAGAGTGATTCTGAGGGCTTCCACAGACACTTCAGGTAGGTCAGATTTCAACAGACCAAAAGGAATCTCATCAAAGGCTGCAATCATTCTCTACACTCACATTAGCTACGGCTATCTATGAGTTTCCTATTGTATGGAGCTTAAAAGTACACCTTTATTTCCCATCACACAAACATCTCTACCTTGCAATTTCATTTAAAGGGATGGATCTGGGGTAGAACTGACAAATATTTTCTAGTCTCTTCACTCTTTAATTCCATCCCTCATGATGATAAAATAATGAGTAATAGTGTACATAAATGGGGCAAACACAGACACAGTACATAGTATATATATATATATATATATTTGGAGAATTTGGAGAATACTGTATGCTGTAAATTATTAAAATTTATACTTTGAAATAATTATGTTAAACCCTCTTCCATTCTGTGTATTTTATACCCGTTCGTATATTTGCAACTAAGATATCTGAAAGCTATTTTTGAGTCCCACACGTAAAAGTATTTATATGTATTTTAATAATCCAGGTAATTAAGCATTAAAAGTGGTAGAGAAAAACTGGTTAAGCATGATGATGTAATAAAAATGTTTAGCATGTCTTCCTTTTCTTCAGACTTTAAATTGTTTGCTTTCCCTCCTACGTACCATAATAAAACATAGAGCTACAATCAATGTGTGATGACAAATGGTCTCAGGGTTGGGTTTGCATTCTTCTAATTATATTGGCATCCGTAAGCTGGAAAAGATAGATGTAATCAACCACCCTCAGACAAAAGTAGGATGACTATTCTGGCAAAATGTTCAAACCACATTAAGTCCTAATTGAAATGATGTTTGAAAGAAAGCAACGCAACTAGGACCAATTTATTTGTACAACAACTAAAAACTGAACTCACTAGGCATATTTAAGAGATGGAAACAATTAAATGCGTTTGTTTTCTAAATAGACCAAGTATATCAGAAACTTTGAAAGAAAAAAAAACAATTTCACTAGACACTATTATTTGTTGCTGTGCAATACTTATATCATTTTCTTTAATATTCCTCTGAGGTTTTTCTAATAAAACATGCTATTTTTAAGAGTGAATAAATAATCTGTTTAATTTCACATTATCTGTTTATCATAGTGTTTCATTCTAATTAGCAGCCCATGAAAGAACATAGCTGTGAGGAACTGTACAACAATTGAATGTCATTTTACTGGGGGGATATTGTTCATCTCATTTTTGTTTTTCAGAAAAGATGAATCTCGATGTTTCCCTTTTGTATTCAAATCAAGTTTCTATGGTATTCTGGTAAAATTATGTGAGTTCTTTTGGGTATATATCTAGACACACTAGGCACTTCAGCTGAAGAGAACAATTGTTCTGGCTCCACAGAGATTGAAATAATGACGTTTCTATCCAGAAGAATATCCTGCTCCAAATGCGGGATGGCCAGATACCAGCATATCATCAAGTCTTTGGCTAATATACATGCCCTGACCACTCAATCAAGCAGAGTTTCTTGAAGACCAAGTGTCCTAGACTCTCTGGCGTCTTTTCCCTTGGGCTATATCCTGTCAAGCCTGGCTTAAAAAGGTGGCTCTTAGCACACTATAATGAAGCACAGGTCTGGGAGGGCAGGACTGCCAAGGCCCTACTGAAGTTTGCCAAAAACTGATACTACGGACTATTGAAAACAGGACAGAGCTCTTTTTTGGTTCTCCTCTGCATCACTAGCTTGTAGAAGTCCAACGCACATTTGAATGAATACACACCAGGAGGAATTTTTTTCCATAAGCATCAAGGATCACATATCACTGAACAAAAGTATATAAAGCTTGCCCCTTGCATGGAAGACACAAGAAGGACTGGTGGAAAAGGGAAGAAAAACACTCGCTAATTTTTTAATCTCATTACTTCAGATCTTCAAAATACTCAAAGGCTCTGCTTGGGGCTTATTTACTTCACATAGAAATACTAGTAATTCAAGTGCACAGCATTTTCCTAAGGTAAGTTGTGTCTCCTTAGAAACCCATCTAGTGTTAGGAGAGTGTATAACTTTGATATTGTGCCTTTTCAAGCTGCTGAGAAAAGAGTTAAGGAGATTCTGCCTATCAGAGCATTAAGCCTCAATGATATTTAGCAGGTTAGAATACTGGTAAGACAACGAAAGCATGACAGAGTCAAGTCTAATGAATTGCTTCATTTTACACCAGTGTAATATCTCATATCTAGCAAGTCTAAAGCACATTCTAACTGAACTAAAATCAGTTCAATGAATGCTAATAAAATTAGCCAATGAATGCTTCAGATACTGAATTGTAATTATTCAGCACTTTAGCTAAAATATTTAAAGATTTCAAATGTTTCTTCTACTTAAAAAGTACATTAAGAATTAAAATACAAAAATATGTGTAATAAAAATATATTTTAGGGGTGACTGGGTGGCTCAGTCGTTAAGCGTCTGCCTTCAGCTCAGGTCATGATCCCAGGGTTCTGGGTTCAAGCCCCACATTGGGCTCCCTGCTCCATGGGAAGCCTGCTTCTCCCTCTCCCACTCCCCCTGCTTGTGTTCCTCTCTCACTGTTTCTCTCTCTCTCTCTCTGTCAAATAAATAAATAAATAATCTTTAAAAAAGATTAATATATATATAAAATATATCTATATCTATCTATCTATCTATATATATATATATATCTTTTAAAGAAATTTACATTATGGATTTGTGTAAACTGGAACTTGTCCAGAAGAACTAATCCTACTCTAACACAAAGTATAAGAAAGTTCAAAAAGACTTTTAAAGGATGAGCTGTTCAAAAAAAAAAGTTGAAATTATTAAAAGGGATAGTCATAGAACTTCAATCAGCCAGCAAACATTAAGTGAGCACATGTTATAAATAAGACACTGTGTTTCAAGTATCATGACAGATAACATACAACCTCTCACTTCTACCCACCTCACAGGATGAACCTAGTAGTGAATATATAAACCTATGTCCTACTGAGCATAGCCAACTTTTTTTTTTTTTAAGATTTTATTTATTTATTTGACAGAGAGATCACAAGTAGGTAGAGAGGCAGGCAGAGAGAGAGGGGGAAGCAGGCTCCCCACTGAGCAAAGAGCCCAATGTGGGACCCTGGGATCATGACCTGAGCTGAAGGCAGAGGCTTAACCCACTGAGCCACCCAGGCATCCCCCAGCATAGCCAACTTCTAAGTAGCCTACTCTTAATTGGAGTTTTGAGAGGAGTAAGAACTGCCTCACCATGCCTATACATTCACCATGCATATGTCTGACAACTCATAAGATGTGATGGTACTAAAGGCATATGTTACATTCTCTAACTTCAGCATTGCATTTTAAGTCCTTAGACATGCTATTGGAAGCCCTTGCTAGTCAAACCTTTCCAAACTAACCAGAACATATCCTTTTAATAAAAAATAATAGCTATGTTCTCATTTTCAAAGTTTGCGATTAAAACCTACAGTGAAAGAATCCAGCTGAGAAGAAATTTCCTTTTAGTTCAAAAAAAAAAAATAATGTCATTAAATTTATCAGAACAATATGAAATGAAGATGTTGTTGTTGGGTCCTTTGCTTATAATGGAAACCAAATAGGCTTGTTGGCTTTGTTAAAGCCATAAATTATTCTTCACATAACATTTCAACAATAATTTTAAACATATAAAAATTAAGGTACAAAAGAAAATCCCACTATCAATGATAATCAAGCTAAACAATTACATATCTTTTTGCATGTGATTTAATTGCCCAGATTTCAAAGAAAACCACATACTCTCATGTGTTAAAATATTGCTTTTACATATTTTAAGCATGGAAGGATGGCTTTTCAAAATATAACTTGTAGTATTGGGGGCCATTCCAAAGGCTGTTTCAGATCCTTTGACATGGCGGCTTAGTTTGCTAATCTTGGCTTATACTTTTAAAAACAACTTACTACAACTTTACGTGGTAGCATTCTATCTTTCTCATGGTTTATAACCTAAAAAATGTACCGTTAAATTGCTTTTGATATTGACGAAGGGCACTGTTACTTATTTTGTTTTTCTACATAGACCTAAAAGGTATATGAATCATCCTTTTGAAACTAGGAATGCAGGCAAGATAGAGGACGTGAATGGAGACTAAGTAAACAATTTCTCCCATCACCTAAATTTTTTTTCAGGGCATTGGCCTTAGAAAAAGTCATTTTCTTAGCAGTAGCCCACTGTCCGAAAAAAAGAAATAGTAAAAAATTTATTCCCAGAGAGCAGCTTATTTACCATAAGATGTGGTGTTTTGTGTTCTGGAAACGACAAGTTAATTCTTCCTGCCAAAGCCTTAGGCAAACAGGCATATCGTAAACACACTTTAGCATTTTAGAGCTGGTCCTCATTTTATTTTAGAAGGGTGTTTCTATGGGTCCCATAAAGTGGCATTCTTAGATGTGCAGAAATGAGTAAGTAATTTAATAGTATCTTTGTATGACAGATCTAATATAACATATATGAGCACACTCTTTCAATCTCCATACAGGATTACAAAGGGAGTGAGGGCAGAAAATAAAATCCCAAGAGATGAAACTGCATTGACTTAGGGTAATACTTCTTTATGAAAAATCTTAAGCTACTTTAGTGTCAAGTCTGAGCTGAGGCTCAACACTGCCATCTCCTTCTTAAATGCTGAAATACAAGAAGCAATCTCAAGACAAAAAATATAGGATAACAAAACAAAAAGTAGCTACTGGACACATAACACACCAAACACAGAACTTTTATGTTTGTCATTTTGGAAGGAAGGTCCAACCACTAAAGATAGTATATACACTATATTAAATTAACAAATATTTTTACCAATTTTACTAATTTACCAATAAAATGACTACTATTTTTTTGTAGATTCTCCCCTCTCAAAAAAGGCAAAATACATAGGGTTAACTTATAGTTTATTCATCATATTACTGATACTAGTGCAACTTATTTTCTTATTTTGATGATATTTCAGCATTGAGATAATGTAGTTGATAAAGCCAGCCTTAAATTTAGGCAGAGAATTCACTGAAGTATAATTTTAGGGCTCTCATTCTCTGACTCTGACTCTAATAGTTTCCTTACCAAGTAACTGATACCTGAAAATCCGCCATTAGAATGTTTTCTTTAAATGTTTCTTTCTGTAAAGCTTTGAGCTCTATTAAAATTCAAATAGCTCACTGAGAGGTAAATTTATAATGTGTTATCAACTACAAGGATCTTATGGTGGATTGTTCACCAGGAGGGGGACAGTAAGTTCGTGGACAGTGCCAGTTGATGCCTCTTGTCCCAGAATAATTACAAAAAACTACATTTTATCAGTCTGATAAATTCTATGATTTTCCTAGTCTTAAGTCCTTCTTGAGGGAAGAATTTAGCAAAAGAGAGGAACCACTGTGGCAAGTAGGGGGTCCCTACCAAAGTAAGTGGGTGGAAGGTTAGAAGCAGAATGGGAAGGTTGGGGGAATTATTTAGGTATTATATTTATAGGACTTCAGGCAAAAAAAAACCCACATAGCATGAAATGCAACATACTCTTAATTGAAAGTAGTAAAAAAATGCACTTACCTAAAATAAATATTAAAGCACCAGATTTGTTTTAGCACTAATTTCTTGAGCAATTTGTCTTTTCCAAAAGAACAAAAATGTTGACTTAGAATTTCTCATTCCTAAACTGAATATGTCACTGCTACTGTGGTTATTTTTCAGAACCAAAGCAAAGAAGAACATACTCAGAATCAGCCTGAGAGAATCAGAGGTTCGAGGGACGCACTACTCCACCATAACCATTCTCACCCTGTTTAGCAAAGCACCTTTTCTCCCTCTAATACCTTGAAATCTATGAGAGAAACTTAGAAGAAACAAGAGAAGCTACCACCATGTTAGCCGTTGGACAGGTTACTCATTGACCAGAACAACTCCACTACCCTGGCTGATAAACAAAATGCTCACTACTTTCAAGGCAGGGTTCAAATTCAAGAAGAGCCATTGACCCAAGGAGGGGAAAAGAGAATGTGCTCACTCTTACTGAAGCCATCATAACAGACCAATTCTCAAACAACATGAATGGCAGAAGGAGATTCAGACTCTAGAAATAGGAAGTAAGAAACATTTTTGTGAATCTATCAAATGAAGAACACACTTCACATAAGCTACAAAAAACTTAACCACAAAAATATAACAATATGATGTTTTTACACCTTCTAAATTCAGTAATTCAAAACTTCAAGAAAGTTTTTAAGTAAACTATGAAATGAATCAAACTCAAGAAAAGTTTCCCCTTCCTCTAATCACCGGGAAGTTTTACATACAAGTTAATGGAGCAAATTATCTCTTCACTTACCACCTCCAAGTTTAAGCAATCTGTGTATTAAATATTTGGCCTTTAGACCTTTTCTTGAGACGCATACATTCTATTTTGCATTTAATGTCATCTGAAAGGACATCTTAACATTTTATTTTAAAATGCATTACAAAAAATTAAAAAATGACAAATGTGTTTAAATGACCAAAGAGAACTTACTTGATGCTCCTCAATTTTGCCTTGAGTTCTCTGGGAAAACAGTGCTGATTTGCAGTCCTCTCTGTCTTTTTTTTTTAACATATTTTTTAAAGATTTTATTTATTTATTTGACAGAGAGAGCACAAGCAGGGGGAATGGCAGGCTGAGGGAGAGGGAGAAGCAGGCTCCCTGCAGAGCAGGGGAAGCCTGATATGGGACTCGTTCCCAGAGGCAGTCATTTAACCAACTGGGCCACCCAGGCGCCCAGAAATCCTCTCTGTCTTTTAATCAGAGTTAGAAACTAAGGACACCAAGCACAGCTGCCAAACTGCAGGACGTAGGTGAGGCTACTGATGTCGCACAAGCAGCACATCTGGTGACTTCTCCTTGGTCCCTTGAATAAAGATGTTGCATTCTACCATGTGTCTACCATTCCTCAAGGTTCATTACCAGGCATGTTGGCTCAACTGGAGGGGAACAAAAAATGTCAAGGGAAAACATCCAGAGCTGGGCTGATTTACCTAGTAGCTGCTTCTTGGTGTTAGTAAGTGGCAGCATTCCCATGGGCAGGCCCAGCAATAACAAAATACCACAGAGTAGTTTTTCCATATATAAGTCAGTAGAAAAAAACGTATTCTGCACCTTGAAGAGTGAACATATTCTAACCAGTATGAGCACTGCCAGTTACAATCTTCTATTAGTTCCTCCTATAAAGGGAAAATTGAAAGTACTGTTGTAGATATTATTATTTGATTATTATTATTTTATTATATTATTATTGCTAAATGAGGACAGGACAGTCTAAAGCTAATAAAAGTTCCAAATACACTTCTCTTTGCAAAGAATATCATGGCCAAGGCCTTTTACTTTTTGTGACTTCAAGAAATGTCCAAAAGGCATACTGAGGCTGACCACACACCCTTTAAAAATGACTTTGAAACTTTTTCAGAACTCCAGAACACTTGTGCAGGGCAAACAGTTTGACAACCCCACTTGTTTCTAGATACAGCTTATTAAAATTCCTGAAAAAAAGTAGAGCTGGTTTTCAGGATATCCTATTGGAGTGATCATGTCTTCAGTTATTTGGTCTGTTGATTGATTATATGAAAGGGCATGATTTTTATCCAGAGGTAAGTTGTGTGAACATGAGTGCAATTAATTTAATGTTCCTAATCTCAATGACCTGTTGGGTGGGAATAAAATGGCATGTAAATGCAAGTGAGAGAAGGGAAATGTAAATAGAGAGAAGCAAGTAACAATTTAGCAATGTATGGATCATAGCGTGTAACCTATTTTAACTGAACAGTGCTGACTTCACTAAATACCATGAGTGGGGAATTCATGCTGAGGAAACTGACTCCCTTCCTTGGATGCCATCTCATCTTTCTCTCTTTCAGGAACCAGTTCAAAAGTCATATCCTTCATCAGGTGTCCCCCAGTGTCCAAAGGTGGAAATAAATTCTTCTGATCTATACTGACAGTAGACTCTCTCTATCCCTCTTCTCATGTTCCATTTTACCTTTTTTCTTCTTCTTTTCCCCCTAGTTTTACCACAATATAATTGACAAATAACACTGTATTAGTTCAAGGTGTACGACACAGTACAACATACTGATTCAATATTTGTATACATTGTGAAGTGATTACACAGTAAGTGTAGTTAATTAACATCCATTATTTCACATAGTTACATTTTTTTCTTTTGCTGAGAATGGTTTTTTTGTTATGAGAACATTTTTCTTTCCTGAGGAACTTAACCGTCTTGATTATCTCCAGAAAAACTAGGATGATGCCTTCCCCTAAAAGGCCCCCCAACTTCTTCCTGACATTTCTGAGAAGGTCTCTTGTGACAAGAAATAATTCTTTTTTTCTTGTTGAATTCCTCTGTTCATAACTCTTATATTAAACCACTTTGTGACTCTTACCCACAGATCTAAATTATGCATTCTAGAGTTACATGTCAATCTAACCTAACTTCCATTGTACAATCTTTGATTCTGTTTTATTTTCCAGACTAAACACCCCCATAAGAAATGGCTTCTAGACCTTTTATCATCTTTGTTATCCATTTAAATGTATCTTCCATTTCATCAATACCCTTCAAATCTTCCCATCAGAAACAGGAAAGATATATAACAGACAACTAAGAGGAGTACAATAACTAATATGTGAAGTGAAAAGGAATATAGAAGTACAGTGGAAGGAACAATCACCTGGCTTGAGAAGTCATCCAGTAACAATCAGTGAAATAATTGAATAAGACTAAATCAAGGTCAGAGGATCCCAGAACTCCACTTCAAATGCCTGTCTCTGGGCCAGGGTATATAGCAAATAGTAAATAAAACTAGTAACAGCTAACATTAATTGAACATAGAGCACATACGAGGCATCCTGCATGTACTTTTCACATATCAGGTTATTCAATCCTCACAATAATCCTTGAAGGTAGACATTGTCATTACATCAGTTTACAGGTGAAGAAACTGAAGCTTTAAACAATTATTTTCTGTTGGTAACAACAAGTAAATGGCAGAACCAGGACCCCACTTGGGTGTTATCTGTTTCCAAAGCCCGTGCTTTTAAATGTCACACGACACAGCTTACTCTTAAAATAAATAGATAGGAAGGTAGGTAGACAGAAAGGCAGACGAATGGATGGAAAATTAAAAAGTAGAGGTAGTCACATAAATTTAGAAAACTCAAATTATATAAAGAAACAGGGAACTGAACTGGTTGATTTCTCAAAATTTTTAAAATGCTAATTTACATTGTTGATCCCCAAAGGAGGGATGTAGTGTGACAAATTTTATAGTATGGTTCCCAAATTTATTTAACTAGAAACATTGTTTTCCTAAGACGTGTCTTGCAGGACTAGTGTTCTACAGTACACATTTTGGAAAATGCTGTGTTAGATTAAGAACAACTCTTTTAAAATTTTCCCAGTACATTTTTCAATCAGTTCTGAATCTCTTCTCTAGTGCTTGTGCAAGTGAATTTTCATAACTAAATTCTTAACTTGGGCAACCAACTACCTAAATATATTCTGGGGAGTAGAGAGGAATGTGGCTTGACAGTAGCTCATTCTTTGCTTTCTTCATTCAAAAGAAAGTCATGAACAGCTGCCATGAACTAGGCTCTGTGCTAACTACAAGGCACGTGAAAATGGCAGTAACCCAATTCCTTCTGTCAAGGTGCTGACTGTTTTGTGGGGGATATAGATGGAGACACACTACCCATTTCCAGGGGTATGACTCACATTGCACATTGTGTGTACGGAGTAGCCTCATGTAGAAGTGAATGGACACATTCAAAGAAATGCTACTATATGGCATGATGAGTAAAACATTTGAAACCTAAACAGTTTAGACTCCATACAAAAGGGAATATAATTCCATTTGAATCTATCAGGGAAGATTTCACTAAAGAAGTGTTCCACCCTCCTTCTCTTTGCCCTGAATACCAACAGCGGTCCAAAGGCTTCATTGACTTTCTTCTCCCCCAGTGACAGGGAACTTATTTTCCAAAATACCGCAAATGAAAGTGTCACTAATCTCAAAATTGCTCAAAAAGTGTTTTTTTGACAAACAGTGTGAATCCTTATGTATATAGGTCCATATACCTGAAGACAATTTGCCACTCTGTCTTCAGTATTTGAAATCCAATATCAAATAGATACCTTTCTTCTCTAGTGCGTAATTGTGGGGTAAAACATGGGCCCTATGAATCCTTAGGACTTATATTTACAGATAATGAGAAATTACTCATATAATATCATGAGTCAGAAAAATGTCAAAAATAGGGGCACCTAGGTGGCTCAGTGGGTTAAAGCCTCTGCCTTCAGCTCCGGTCATGATCCCAGGGTCCTGGGATCAAGCCCTGCCTGCACCGGGTTCTCTGCTCAGCAGGGAACCTGCTTCCCCCCCCTCTCTGCCTGCCTCTCTGCCTACTTGTAATCTCTGTCTGTCAAATAAATAAAAATATTTTTAAAAAAGCACAAAGATAAACTCGAAATGGATAAAAGACCTCAACGTGAGACAGGAATCCATCAGAATCCTCGAGGAGAACATAGGCAGTAACCTCTTTGATATCAGCCACAACAATTTCTTTCAAGATATGTCTCCAAAGGCGAAGGAAACAAAAGCGAAAATGAACTTTTGGGACTTCATCAAGATCAAAAGCTTCTGCACAGCAGAGGAAACAGTCAACAAAACAAAGAGGCAACCCACGGAATGGGAGAAGATATTTGCAAATGACAGTACAGACAAAAGGTTGATATCCAGGATCTATAAAGAACTCCTCAAACTCAACACACACAAAACAGACAATCATATTAAAAAATGGGCAGAAGATATGAACAGACACTTCTCCAATGAAGACATACAAATGGCTACCAGACACATGAAAAAATGTTCATCATCACTAGCCATCAGGAAGATTCAAATCAAAACCACATTGAGATACCACCTTACACCAGTTAGAATGGCCAAAATTAGCAAGACAGGAAACAACGTGTGTTGGAGAGGATGTGGAGAAAGGGGAACCCTCTTACACTGTTGGTGGGAATGCAAACTGGTGCAGCCTCTTTGGAGAACAGTGTGGAGATTCCTCAGGAAATTAAAAATAGAGCTTCCCTATGACCCTGCAATTGCACTACTGGGTATTTACCCCAAAGATACAGATGTAGTGAAAAGAAGGGCCATCTGTACCCCAATGTTTATAGCAGCAATGGCCACGGTCGCCAAACTGTGGAAAGAACCAAGATGCCCTTCAACGGATGAATGGATAAGGAAGATGTGGTCCATATACACCATGGAGTATGATGCCTCCATCAGAAAGGACGAATACCCAACTTTTGTAGCAACATGGACAGGACTGGAAGAGATTATGCTGAGTGAAATAAGTCAAACAGAGAGAGTCAAGTATCACATGGTTTCACTTATTGGTGGAGCATAACAAATAATATAGAGGACAAGGGGAGATGGAGAGGAGAAGGGAGTTGAGGGAAATTGGAAGGGGAGGTGAACCATGAGAGACTACAGACTCTGAAAAACAACCTGAGGGTTTTGAAGGGGCAGGGGGTGGGAGGTTGGGGGAACCAGGTGGTGGGTATTAGGGAGGGCACAGATTGCATGGAGCACTGGGTGTGGTGAAAAAACAATGAATACTGTTATGCTGAAAATAAATTAAAAAAAAAATCACAGTGGAAAAAAAAAAGAAGAATGTTAAAAATATAAATCAATTATTTTCTAAAGCATTTTAGTACCTGAAAAACTTCATTTGGAAAAAGAAAAGACCAAGATTGTTGCAAAGTCTCCTAAGCAACATCTTGGACTAACTTAATCTGGGGTGCTTGGGGGAAGGAACTGAAAAGGAGTGACACTGAAGTGGAGCCAGACTGAGTGAGCCTGCTTTGGAGTAATTGTCCTTCCAATTCCTCTATTTCAATCATCAACAATGAAAACAAGCATGTATAACTGACAAGATAAGAATGTTCAGGTCTACAGAAAGTAAAAAATGTGATTTTCCTTGATACAGAGCAATTTTTAAAACTAAGAACAAAAATATTACGAGCCAATATTCCCCTTAATGCCATGTGCCCTACCACACGACTCCCTCTAACTAGGCCCTCAATATTTCCTATTTAATAAAATTATGATTTTTAAAATTATGTTCCCTTACGGGGTGATGGGTATTAAGGAGGGCATGGGTTGTGATGAGCACTAGGTGTTACACATAACTAATCAATCACTGAACACTACATCAAAAACTAATGACGGGGCGCATGGGTGGCTCAGTTTGTTAAGCAACTGCCTGCGGCTCAGGTCATGATCCCAGAGTCTTGGGATTGAGTCCCGCATCAGTCTCCCAGCTCCATGGGGAGTCTGCTTCTCCCTCTGACCTCCCCTCTCATGCTCTCTCTCTCTCTCTCTCTCAAATAAATGAATAAAATCTTAAAAAAAAAAAAAAAACTAATGATGTATGATACAGTGGCTAACTGAACATAATAAAATGATGTTTTAAAATAATCTTTTTGGGCACCTGGGTGGCTTGTCGGTTAAGCATCTGCCTTCAGCTCAGGTCATGATCAAGGGTCCTGGGATAGAGCCCTTCGAGGCCCGCATCAGGATCCCTGCTCAGCAAGGAGTCTGCTTCTTCCTCTATCTGTCCTCCTTGCTTATGGTCTCTCTGTCTCTCCCTCTCTCTCTCTCAAATAAATAAATAAAATCTAAAATAAATATATAAAATGATGTTCTTATTTTATTTTTCCTTCAAGGGGCACTGATTTAGGACACTGAATAATAACAGAATTTTTAATTTCATATCACCTTTGCCTAATAGGGTATTACAAGGCATATATGGACACTAACAGGTTTTCCCAATATATTATTGCGACCTATAGCAAAGATGAAAAAATCTGTTCCTGAACATATGGCTGTGCTATAATGATTCCTTTCTTAAACTGGAGGGTTTGATTTCCAAGGCTGAATATATCAGTAAGACCACTTTTGATTATAGATGTCACCTATATGCAAATGTAGGGTAGACGGTGAATGGTATCTGAATGGATGGCCATCCAAAAGAAAGAGCTCTGCACTAAGTAAAAGGCCACCAAAGCTCTAGTCCTAGTTATGCTACTAAAAGGCTGTGTGACCCTTAGACAAGTCACATCTTCTTAGAGGGTCAGTTTCCATATGTGTAAAATTGTGGAATCAGACAATTTACTTGTCCAAGTAAATTAGACTCTACCAATAAATGGGCCGCAAATACATAAATATTAGAGATTCACATACAAAACAGGGTGATACTTAGGTCAATGTAACAGCTTAAAAAAGATTCTCTTAGAGTCCAGAATCTATCATCTACAAGCCCCTGGTCTGCCACTAGCTAGCTATATGATTTTCAGAAAATCATTTGATCTTCTTAGGCCACTGTAAAACAAGGCAGGAGAATTAGATGATACCTAAGTTCCATCCTACCTCTAAATCTATGATTTGGAACTAAAATATAAGTTTAGAGAAGATGAAAATAAAGTAAAAAAGGAGTGCAATAAACATGAAATTCCCTGGCTTCCTTGTTTTTATAATGGGTTAGATTTTCTTTAATTGTATTACTTGGTGGAGGGATAAATGATGGTAACTCCTGCATTCCAGTTGATGGTAGGATAGCAATTACTTAAAAAAACAAAACAAAACAATTATGATTAGGTTAAGACACAGAAAATCAGATACCCAAATGCTATCACTTTACATAGAATTAACTAGCTCCAGAAGGTGGGACCACCTAGAACTTTTTGGCAACTAGTAAGTTAATATTTACTTTATGACTTATGATTATTGTTGTTCTATTTGAATGAGGATGGACTAGGAACAGCCAGTTCTCAATGAAAGATTCTGGTATTTAGAAATCCTTTTCCTTTCTGTTTTAAAAGACTCCAAGTCTACAGACCCATTAACCATCATTATGTGTTTATGGTCTAGCACTGTGAGAAGGAGTCAACTGGGATATATGGTATTTCAGTTGCTTTGAAGGCTGTCCAAATATTGTGCCAAGACATCATTGTATTGAGTAACTGTCAAAAGATACTGAAAATACCTAACAGTTTAAGAGAGATATTTTTTACTCATATAAATTAGGAGCAATTGTGTTTTTCAACCTATGACATATGATATCATTACTTTAAAAAATCTGGATAATATTTAAGGATGTGGCCCCAAAGTCTTTCATCGTATCTCTTTTTACCGTACACACAACTTAAACTAAAAACTTTTCTATATTTATTTCAAAAATTTTTTACTTAAGTATAATTGACACACAATACCCTATTAGTTTCAGGTACACATCATAATATTCAATATTTTTACACATTACAAAATGATCCCCATGATAAGTCTAGTTACCATCTGTCACATATCAATTTATTACAATATATTGACTATATTCCCTATGCTATACATTACAACCCCATGGCTTATTTTTCTGCTTCAAAGAGAAATAATTCTGTTTTATTCAACTGTATAATACCATTTTTTTCATAGACTGTGCTTTTATTTAATTAAAATTTTTTAAGTTTTTTTTTTTTTTTAAATTCTAGTTAGTTAACATACAGTGTAATATTGGTTTCAGGTGTAAAATATAGTGACTTAACACTTCCATATAGCACCCTGTGCTTATCACACAACAAGTACACTCCTTAATACCCACCACCTATTTAACCCATCCTCCCACCCACCTCCTTCTGGTAACCATCAGTTTGTTTTCTATAGTTAAGAGTCTGTTTCTTGGTTTGCCTCTCTTTTTTTCCCCTCTGCTCATTTGTTTTGTTTCTTAAATTCCACATGTGTGTGAAATCATATGGTATTTGTTTTTCTCTATTTCGCTATGCACAATACACTCTAGCTCCATCCATGTTGTTGCAAATGACAAGATTTTATTCTTTTTATGTCTGAGTAATATTCCATTGTATATATATACCACATCTTCTTTATCCCTTCATCAGCGGATGGACACCTGGGCTGTTTCTTTTGACTATTATGGATAATGTTGCCATAAACATCAGGGTGCATATATCCTTTTGAATCAGTATTTTTGTATCTTCTGAGTAAATACCTAGTAGTGCAATTGCTGGATTATAGGGTAGTTCTATTTCTAGCTTTCTGAGGAACCTCCATACTGTTTTCCAGAATGGCTGCACCAATTTCCATTCCCACTAACAGTGCAGAGGGCTTCCCTTTCTCCATATCCTTGCCAACACTTTTTCTTGTGTTGTTGATTTTAGCCATTCTGACTGATGTGAGGTGATACCCCATTGAAGTTTTGATTTGTATTTCCCTGATGACAGTGATGTTGAGCATCTTTTCATGTTCCCGTGATTTATTTTATAACTGGAAGTTGTACCTCTTAATCCCTTTCAACTGTTTCACCTGCCCCCGATCCCCTTCCCGCTCTGGTAACCTAGTGTCTTATTTCCTGTTTCTGTGACTATGTTTCTGTTTTGTTTTGTTTTGCTTTTTAGATTTCACATATAAGTGAAATCATATGGTATTTGTCTTTCTCCATCTGACTTACTCCATTTACCATAATACCTTCTAGGTCTGTCCTTGTTATTACAAATGGCAAGATTTCATTCTTTTTTATGGCTAAATAATATTGTGTGTGTGTGTGTGCGCGCGCATGCGCTTATCCATTCTTCTCTATCCATTCACCCCTCGATGAAAACTTTGGCCATCTCTATGTCTTCTTAAGAAAAATGTCTACTCAAGTTCTCTGCCCACGCATTTTTATTTTAATTCTAAGTCAAGGCATTGCTCTACTGTGCCCTGGCTGATGGCTTTCCTCCTTGCACATGCTATGCGTACACTACAATTAGGAGCTGAATAACTTTGCCATTAATATCATTAGTTGCGCTGTCACAAAAGTGGCAATTCAGTAACATTGGATCAATAAGATACCATTACGGAACCATCAGTCAAGGTTTGACAGCATTGGTGCTGGAGCCACTGCAACTGGAGCCACTGAAACGGAATATGACTAATATCAATGCCCTTATCATTATGAGTTTCCTCCCTAAAATAAGGGAGGAGACTCATTTTTGAAATTAATTTAATTATACATACCGCACTTTTCCTTCGCTTTCTGTTGATGATACCAGATTACCACTGTAACTGTACATTTCACATTCCAAGTTATGGAGACCTCAAGAACTTGTAGAAAGGAAGAACGTGCATGTGTACAATTTTACATTTTTGGCAAAATCAGACAACACTTGCAATGCAACATAAAAATAAGAGGCTATTTGTCACCACATTGATTTCCACAAATTTACCACGTATAGTTCAATTACAGCAGAAAGTTTATACAAACATGTCAGACTAATCCAATCTAACAAGCATTTAGAAGGTGGCTGCTAGATAAAGAACACAAAGAGATATTCAGGATGTGATCACCTTCCTACCCTCAAGGAACTTACAAGGATATTTTAGTCTCCCTTACAAAGAAAATCTTAGAAAATCAATTTGTTGTTCCTTTTCTTTTTTTTTTCCTTAATAGAGTTCCCAGAAAAAGGGTTTGCTGAAAGTGATTAATTATATTTATGTTACAGTTTTCTGTTTGGGAGGAAGACTATGGAACTGATCTGATTTGAAAGAAAATAGCCAAGGTCTACTGGAAACTACTGAAACACATGTTTCTATAACACTGATACTAAAAGGAAATTGGGGGCACCTGGGTGGCTCAGTGGGTTAAAGCCTCTGCCTTCGGCTCAGGTCATGATCCCAGGGTCCTAGGATCGAGCCCCGCATCGGGCTCTCTGCCCAGCAGAGAGCCTGCTTCCTTTCCTCTCTCTCTGTCTGCCTCTATGCCTACTTGTGATCTCTGTCTGTCAAATAAATAAATAAAATCTTTTTAAAAATAAAATAAAATAAATAAAAGGAAATTGCTTGCCCCTCCTGGTTCTGAGACGGTAGGTTCCACTAAGGTAAAACAAAAAAGTGATAGAGGTAGCACTTGTTATAATTATATAGCCCTAGGTTAGGAAGGACTTAGTAATAACTACCATTTACTGAGTGCCAACTAAGGCCCATGCATGTTACAGACATTATCCTAATTGATTTTATTCATATGTGGAATTTAAGAAATAAAACTAATGAACAAAGGAAAAAGGAGACAAAGAAACAGACTCTTAAATACAGGGAACAAACTGACGGTTGTGAGAGGAGAGGTGGGTGGGGGAATGAATGAAATAGGTGGAGGGGATTGAGAGTACACTTATCCTGATGAGCAGTGAGTAATGTATAGGATTGTTAAATCATTATACTGTATACTTGAAACTAATATAATACTATATGTTAACTATACTACAATAAGCAGTCCCAGAAAAAAAATTATCCTATTAACCCTGCAGAGTAAGCATTTTTACCCTTGTTTTTCAAATGAAGAAACTGAGGTCCAGTGAGCTTTGGAAATTTGCCTGAGGTCACACAGCAATGTGTGGCAGAACCAGAATTCTAATCCAGGAATACATCACTCCAACCAGCAGAAATTTCCACTCATAAGCTTCTTCTGTAGAGAGACATCCCTATGGATGCCTACGTGTATACCCACCCTTTGGCCAAAACAAATTTCTCTGACTTGAATCTCAATGCTGCATATTACCAGCTCTGTAGTTGGATCCTTGTCATTGACTTCTACTGCTTTTCTGTCTCCTCAATGGTGAAAGCTTGAAAGTGTGCAGGAATTACCAACTGCTGGCACAGAGTCAGACTGGTCTCTGATTGTACTTTTTTTTTACCAGTATAAATCCTAAAATCAAAAACTTTCATTGATGGAATGCAAAGTAATTTTCAAGAGCACAGAGACCAGTTCTCTAGCTGACAGCTACATTCAATTATCCTGTCTCAATACACACTGGCATATGGAAAACTCAAAACTAGTTTTGGAAGGTCAGGAAGCTGGAGTGGACTAAATCCAACATAATTTCTTATTCTAGTTTTGAATGGTGGTAAAACTATTTTAGTAAAGATGGGATAGACTGACACTTGGTAAAGTCCAGGTCACGTTGGCAAAGGAGAAGAGGTTATAAAAAAAAATTTAAGGAGGAGGAGAAACCAAATATTTTGTTACCAGCCAAAGAACCATGAGAATGGGATTCTACAGGAAGGGACTTTAGATTTCAAGAAACAAACTTAACAAGAGAAAAGTTATGTTACAATCTATATTTAACAGTCAGAAACTAGTTTTCTTGTTTATTATGTGCTAAATACACCCATGCCTAAAATAGGAATGTCCGTCTTCATCTCCTCACTTTCAGGTGAACAGACATTCTTTAAGAAATGCCCACACTATAATGGTTTAAAAATACTACATTGTTTAGGCCAAAGAATGGTAATGCCTAGCATTACCAGCACCACCAAAAGGGGGGAAGGGGGAAGAGGGGTATAGAATAGATTCTCCCTCAATGCCTCTAAGAAGGAACCAACTCTGTTGACACATTGATTTTGGACTTCTAGCCTCTGGAAATGTGAGACAATATCTGTTGCTTTAAGCTCCCTCCCCCCCCCATTATGTTGCTTAGCAAGAATTTTATCTCATAAAGTGAAGCATGAATTAGATTAAGTTATGTTATTTTGATGTGTTAATACAAAAGAAGCCCCCCAAAGTAAATACACAAGTCAATATGGCCCATTATTCTACATTTTAAACATTATTTCTTGGTTTATACAAATGCGTAATCTAAAAGTGCCATCTAATACAGTACTTACTTGGCATATGTGGCTATTTAAATTTAAATTATGATTAAATAAAATTAAAAATTAATTTCCTCAGTCCCACCGGCCACATTTCAAGTGCTCAATAGCTACTACATTGGACAGAAGAGATAAAGTCTATTTCCATCAATGCCGAAAGATCTACTGGAAAAAGGTCTGCTGATGTGGGAGGACGAGATACAGAATAGCCACTGCCACAACCACTGCTTCTCTTTAAGGAAATTCCTGGCTTCTCATCCAACACTGACTTCATTACACTCATACAATGACAGCTATACTCCACAGTCCCATAAATATCACTTTCTTGGATTTACAACCTAGAGAAACTAAGACCTGGTGCTTTGTTACACACAGCGGCAGATCAGCATCTGCTCTGGAGATGCTATTGTCCTGACCTTTCTGCTGACAAGAGTTATCTTGTGCAGTTCAGTTTGTTTGGATTAGAACACAGTTGGGGGTGAGGAAATGGAAAACATGATGCTCCCCTTTCAGCAATGACCCAAACATACCCACTGCTCCTTTCAGGATTGTTCCTAAGTGACCATGAAGCATATTTTACACCAAGAGCAATCCTGCACCTTTCAAAAATCATAATAAGCCCTCAAGATAATGAAAGCATTGATCCTGGATTAAGGAAAGCTGTGCATTTCCCAGATCCCATATTCTATCATGGATACAGAAACACTGTATTAAGTCCATTTTAAATAAGACTGCTCAGAACAATCCACTCACAAGGCAGACGGTCGATATTCCAAAGTGTGCCTAGAGTTCTCAAAATTGGTTTAGAGTCTTTTCTAATTATATTATAGGGGTCCAAAGTTCTCATAAATATAATTAAGGAATCTATATTTCTTACCTTAGTTAAAGTCTCTAAATACATTTGAGAATCATTGCAATAATTTCTTTCAAGACCAATGTCTTTGGCATTACCAGAAACTTTTAAAAGACTTTTCTTTTTTAAAAACAAGTACTCCCTATCCATAGCACCCTGCAAGAATGACAAAGAGTAAAAATAAAACTGAGCCCTCCTGTTAAGGCAGCCTAGATCCATTCTATAACAGATTGTCCTCACTTAATGAAAACAATGGCCAGTTTGAGTCCAAGGAGGTATCTTGACAAAGACCCCTGAGATAGCAGAAAGACATGTTTGCTCCACATTAACATGCAAATTGGATCTATCCTCTTACTATTTTTAACTTCTACTCTAACAAGCATATGCAACATGTTATGCTGTTTAGAGCATAAACCTAAAGGAAAATAATAAAGCATACTACCACAGCTACAAATATGATACGAACTCTGATCGAAGCAAAATATTAGAAGAAACTATTTTTAAAAATTCACAGCAGTTCATGGGCACAGTGTGGCTCTTTTGAGAAATATGGCCCTGAGAGAGACTTATAACCAAAGAAGATCTGGTGGTGTCTCATGAAGCCCCTGGAAGTGAGTGAAATGAAAATTAAGTCATTTATGGAACACATACTCTGGAGACATTCCCTTGCTTGATTAGTTGAGGTAACAATACAATGTCGATGTGAATTCTAAACAGTTGGGGAAAATAACCAGAGAAAAGGGCTGCTGGCTTTGGCCAGATTGTAAACGGTTTCTCCTAATGGGCAAGCAAAATACACCTCATTGCAAAAGCAGTTTCATGGGATCTGGCCACTAAAAGAAAAAAGCTCAACTTAAATACCATACCGCTGGAGGGGAGAGAGAAGATAATGATGGAGGGGAGGGACCAGAGGGCCTTCTCAGTTACTGGTAATAATCTATTGCTTGACTGGGACCGTGGCTACAAAGTTTGTACATTTTGAATAATTTGTCAAACTCTATACTTAAAATTTGTGTATTTTTATATGCATGTTGCACTTATTTTTTTTTTTTTAATGTAAAGGAACCCCCGCCTTCCCCACAGAAAGTCACAGAGACTAACCTCAGAATCTTTGTGGGTTTCTGTGAAAGAAGCAACAAAAAGGAATTTGTTTAATGTAACACTAGGGCATGTCATTGAGTCAGACACATGTTGTGGTGACATTTCATCTTATGAGGTCCCTTTGTGAATATTCTGGCGTGGCATTAGTCCAAGCCCATTGGTGCACACTAAACAAAATGTTTTATGTCTGACTGTTTGGTACTAACCAATGTAGTTGTCAGCCAGCAGACATATGCAGAGTGCCCTGTAGATGGGTAGGCTGCCTGCACTGGCCAGTGTGGCTAGAGAAGTATTCTGCACACAGTGACATAAAAATGATTTTTTTTCCCGTAAGCAACAACATCAACATATCAGGAAGGGTAGAATAATGCAATTCATACTAAGATTGTAAGCAACAACATCAACATATCAGGAAGGGTAGAATAATGCAATTCATACTAAGATTGTAAGTGCTCTTACATCATTGTAAGAGCAATGGTTTTAACCTTGGCTGGCTCAGTAAAATCATGTGGCAGCTTTAAAAAACAATGATACTTGGGTTCCATGTTCAGAGATTCTGATTTAGTTAGTGTGGGGTGTGACCTGGCCTGTAAGTTCTCCAGATGACTCTAATGCGCAACCTGCAACCGAGGATGAGAACCACTGCTCAGATTGGGACTTAGGTTGACAGCCTATTGCAAAGCTATATTCTATATTCTATATTCTATTCTTCAGGTAAGAGGATGAGTGGAAAGGCCCTATGACTAAGAAGAGCTAGAATGTTTGACCAGAGGCAAAGGGTCATACTGAGAAGTTAGGTTAGATCAGTGGTTCCCAAAGTCTCAGGCGATTTCCACTCCAGGGTAACAAAAAAAAGAACTCATTTTTGTTTGTTTTGGAGTCTCCACTTAAGTTCAGGAAGGCCAGGATTATTCATCCTGATTGTAGTTATCCGTATTTATGACTGACTGACTTCTGTGAACTGACTTCTGTGATTTTGTAAGGCAGAGTAAGTTCTTTGCTGCAGAATAGCCCTTATATTCTCTTCCCCACCTTGAAGGATGAAGATAACTAAGGATATTACGCTGCTAGTGAAATACTCTGAAACATGCTAAGAGTACTTAGGACAACATTGTACTACTGACGTTTTTAGTTTCAACACATAAAAATAATTGAGTCAGACACATTATTCATATTAACTCATGTAACCCTCACAGCATCCCTAGGAGACTGATTCTTTTATTAATCCCAAACATAAGAAATTAACCATGGTTAACAGAACTTGACAAGGTCACTCATTAAGTGGAGGAGGTGGGATTCAAAGCCTGGCAGTTTGGTCGTCTTCCATCCCACTATACTCGCAGGTAAGGCAGAAGAAGACAGCATAGACAGGAGGTACAACTTAAAGGTGGGAGTTTTAAATACCAAGACAGGACATTTTAACTTGTGGTTGATGGATACTTATGGGGTGAAATGGAAAAGAAATACATTTCAGGCATCTGTTTTGGATTAGAAGAGCATCTGACACTACTGATTTCTTTGAAATTCTCTTTACTTTAACTTTCAGCACACCCTTTTCTGGTTCTCTTTCCACCTCCCTGGTGATCCTGTTTTCAGACTCAAGCATCTGCTGCCTCCTCCTCCTCCTCCTCCTCTTCCTTTTTTTCCCTCCTCCACTTACCCTGGTGTTCTTCAGGGCTCTGAATGACTCCTCTGGCTTCTCTATAGCTATGATTCTTCACAGGGTTATGGAGGGTGTGAGAAGGATATGTTTACCTATCTCAAGTATGGGTGTACTTTTTAAAATCCCCTCAGGTGACCATGAAACACACACCCCATCCCAACACACTCACGCAATGTAAGACTCACTGACAAATATGTTGGTGACTCTCAAAACTTCATGGACAGCCCACCTATTTCCCAACCCTCTACTGAATAATTCAAACCTCATATACATAAAACATAAGTCACTATTCCTCAGTTCCTCTTCGATATTCCCCACCACCACGTTTAAAGGCATCAGACACATCTTCACCCAGTCTCCAACTGTGAAAATCTTTCTCACTCAATTTCCCAAATCCACGTGGTTCTTCCCCAGAGCCAGTCTTCTCTTTTCCACTGCCACTGCCCTAAATTTCCATCCTCTCTCCTCTGAATAATGGCAACCACCTTCCAAACAGTCACTTTATATGAACTCAACCTCTGCATTACCACCAATATTGTTCCCTCACCAGAAACTGCACATATACCCTCCTCCCCCACTTTGTAAACACCTTTCACAGCCCTGTTGCCTACAGGATAAATGTAGAAACCTCACGCAGCATAGAAGAACTACAACATCCGCCCCAACCCACCTCTCTAACTTCTTCTCTCACCATTTCTTGCCTCTTTCTCCTCCTCTAAACCCTAAACTCCAATTACACTAAACTTCTCGTCCTTCCATGAGCTGACCATAAGCTTGCATGCTCCCAAGTCATGGCAAGTGCTACTTCTTCTGCCTAGAATGTCCTAGTTCACTCAGGAAATTCACCCTTCAATGCCCACCACTATTATTTACTTCCTCAGTAACATTGTTGCTGGCCCCCTCTTTTGCTTTTAGAACTGGTAGACGTCTCTGGGCCCACGACCAACTTTATTCCATGTTGTCTTCTCATGTCCATACTTAGGCACCCAGCACCCCTTAGACACTCAATGCAAACAATACTTATTAAAGGAAGGACTAAAAAACTTGACCCAGGGGTGCCTGGGTGGCTCAGTGGGTTAAAGCCTCTGCCTTCGGCTCAGGTCATGCTCCCAGGGTCCTGGGATCCAGGCCCACATCAGGCTCTCTGCTCAGTGGGGAGACTGCTTCCCCCTCTCTCTCTGCCTGCCTCTCTGCCTACTTGTGATATCTGTCTGTCAATTAAATAAAAAGAATCTTTAAAAACAAACAAACAAACAAACAAACAAACAAACAAAAAACTTGACCCAGAAGTTGAATAATTATTGCAGTCATTTAGTCAAGAAACTTTAAGAAACCAAAACAATGCTGGTCAAAATAGAGAGAAGGTAGGCCAGAGAGATTAATGACAGTTTGGATGAGAGGTACATCAAACAGAATAAGGATCAGAATAACCCAAAGTTTTGGGTTATTTTGTGTGGGAGATTTGAAGGTTGATGTTTCATGGGTAGTAGTAGAAAAATTTGGAGATGAAATAATTTTTCTTTTCCCTGTGATGGGTCCTATTATACCAAACCCAACTTCAGTTTATGTCAAAAATATGTGAAAATTTTTTCAAGTTTCAAACGTTTCAAATTTTAAATCTAGGGGAAAAAAAAGAACTTTTGGGTAATACAATTTTCCTGACATCTTTAATGGCAAAATTATTACTAAAAACCAGGCATGCTGACATTCAGTACTTTTCCCACTGTAGTATACTGACTTTTTTAGATTAAATTTAATGTTCTGCACTTGAAAACTTAATACTCCAGGAAAAAAATATCTTAAGACAGGATTCTCTTGTAAGAGAGATTCATAATCAAGTTAAATATTCTATGTCTCTTCCACAATTCCTGCCTCCTGGCCCCTGGTAAACTTACTCATTATTTTATTGGATCTCCTCTGCCCCACTTTCAAGTCTTCTCTAAGTTTGAATCTTATGGCACCCTCTTCATTGATCTGAAAAGTATACTTAACTCTTTCTGCACAAAATTTAATATTTAGCTTAACAGGTGAAATAGTGAAATTTTATGATTTTGAGTGAAATCTCTGGAATTCAAACCCAGGATTTGCCACTTACAACACGAGCAAAAGCTACTTCTCTCTTCCTCAGTTTCCTCATTTGTAAAATATTTGTATTTTACAAAATATTTCCTTATTTGTAAAACACACACACACACACACACACACACACACAAAACGTGGTTCTGCTCTAATCTTAGAAAATACCTGACACACAATAAGTGCTCAATAAATGTTAGGCACCATGATAGTAACTATTATTATCATTTATATAGTTGTGATAGTTCAGTGACTAGTCTATCTTGAATATCTGTATTGCTGTTATCTGTCTTAGCTTAAAAACTCCTTGGCTGTTGAGGGGAGTAGAAGGATGTACATCTAATCAAAGGTTCTGAATGGCAGCTAACACAGAACTGAATTCTATTACAACTAACTTAGAAAAAAAAATTCAGTAACCTAAGGAGACACTCCAATCTCCTAACTATAGTCATCTTACTATGAGCTATGTTCTCCACTGTCTTTAAGATGACCCACCTTCAATATTAATTGGGATGGTCTTATCAAATTGTGTTTATCTCACCTTGAAATCTCATCAAAAACAAACAGTAGAAAAGCAAGAATTGGAATAGCCCTTCATGCTTATGTATACTAACAAGGAAAAAACAAAAAGTGTCTATTTATTTATCCAGAATTCAACTGTATTAATCCAGGAAACAAAATTTGTCTCTCTTATTATTAACTAAAGATGTGGATATTCCTATGAACCAGAGACACCATTACAATTATTTAAAAGTATTTCAACGATCCAGCAATCACACTCCTGGGTATTTACCCAAATGAGTTGAAAAACTTACATCCATGCAAAAATCTATACAGAAATGATCATAAAAGCTTTCCTCATAATTGTCAAAACTTGAAAGCAAACAAGATGTCCTTCAATATATAAATCAATCAATAAATAGTGATATATCCCATACAACAGAATGTTATTCAGCCATGAAAAGACATGGGGAACCTTAAATGCATTTTGCTTAGTGAAAGAAGCCAGTTTGAAAAGGTTATATACGGGGTGCCTGGGTGGCTCAGTGGGTTAAGGCCTCTGCCTTCGGCTCAGGTCATGATCCCAGGGTTCTGGGATCGAGCCCCACATCGGGCTCTTTGCCTGGCAGGGAGCCTGCTTCCTCTTCTCTCTCTGCCTGCCTCTCTCCCTACTTGTGATCTCTCTGTCAAATAAATAAATAAAATCTTTTAAAAAAAAAAAAAGGTTATATACTATAAGATTCCCACTATATAACATTCTGAAAAAGGAAGAAGTATAGAGAGGGTAAAAAAAGCCATGATTGTCTGAGGTTCTGGGGCAGGGGGGGGGGGGGGATAGGTGGAACACAGGGGATTTTCAAGGAGTGTGAAACTATTTTGTAATATTCTGTAATGGCAGATAAATGGCTTACACATTTGGCAAAATCAGTATGATGCTGATTTTTAAAAACCAGTATATTAAAGTGTTACATTTATGTCTAAGTATTACTTCTTATTAATTCGTGTCAATCACATTTCTTTCCAAAATTTAATTTTGCCCCTATGCAAAAATCCCAGTTTTAGTTCCGTGTTGGAAGAATAAAGCATCAGCTGATTTTAAAACCTTCTTATTGTTTATGTCAAGTATGTAAATATATTAGGCTGACATATAAGTAAATAAGGAAACCTCCTTTAGTGGCTCCCAAATGGATCTTTATTTGTGCCAGCTGTCTGATTTTTATACATTGCTACATTATAGGATTTCGAGTAAAAACAAAAAGAATTGAATGATGTGCTGTAGTCCATTTCTACTATATAGTCTGCTTTATCTACGAATTAATCTGGCAGTTATCTCTGTTACTCTCTAAGGTAAATGATATATCACTAAAGTAGCCAAAAGGCATCAACACTTCTTTAAAAGTTATAGTCTACTATACCATTTAGCACATCTCTCAATGAATTAGTTTTATAGGTCTTCCTATAAGGCCCTATATATGTATAGGGCCTATATTAAAGCCTCAGGTTTATAGGGCTTCCTTAACTATTGACACTCAATGGAAAATGTATAAAACAAGTCAAGCATGCCAAAGGTGCATCATCCATTAAGGATACACTCATCAATTTCAATAAAATGGTATTCCATTTAAAAACATTTTATTTATGTTGCTTGGATTCTTAGATTCTTTTTGTCTTGATTTTGCCCCAAAACTTGTTTCCTAAAGTATTTTGCATATTTTGCATTTTCCACTTGCTTCTTTCTTGACTGATTATCTACCTCTTAGAGAGTTAAGAGTTACTCTATTAAAGCGACAATAGAACCAGATGTAATATCCCACCCACCAAAGGCATTTATGCCCCAGGTGATTTTTAAAAAGCTACTGAAGAAACACAATCTCTCACCTTCTGAACACTGAGACAAGGAGAAAGACAACAGAATAGATAAGGCAAAAGAAACAACTGTCTCATAGAAGTTTTAACTCATGAACTACCACTTCAAGTAAATTATGTACTTTGGCATTCAAAGGAGTCATTCCAAGTTCAAAAGATAAGGCCTTTCTGTCTTATTTATTTTTATGTAAACTAATTTCCAAAATAAATAATTTTTAATAACTATTTAAAATTTGAGAGAAAATGTGTAGGTTTTCCTTGCAGACCATGTTTTTTAAATTATAATTTCCACAGCAAGGGGACCTGGCTGGCTCAGTCAGTAGAGCATGTGACTCTTGATCTTGAGGTCACGGAGTTCAAGACTATTGGGCATAAAGCTTGCTTAAAAGAAAAAATAAAAACAAACAAACAAAAACAATGACTAGTGAATTTACCTGTCTAGCTAATGTCAGAAAAACTGGATAAAATTGGAAAAATTCAGTTGATCTATAATTCCACAGCAATGTAATACCCTATAAAACATTCAAACTATTGATGGGGCGCCTGGGTGGCTCAGTGGGTTAAAGCCTCTGCCTTCCGCTCAGGTCGTAATCCCAGGGTCCTGGGATCCAGCCCTGCATGGGCTCTCTGCTCAGCAGGGAACCTGCTTCCTCCTCTCTCTCTGCCAGGCTGCCTCTCTGCCTACTTATGATCTCTGTCTGTCAAATAAATAAATAAAATCTTAAAAAAAAAAAAATTTCAAGCTATTGATGAAAATGACAATATACTAATAGCTATGTAGCTCTGACTTAAACACCTTTGTCACAATACAGTAACTTACTATCTTTGGACGATATCTCTTATTTTTATCTATTTCACTCTACTCAGTTACCTATATGCTTCTAATTGCTCCATCTGCTAATTTCTCCTTACCGAAATGTCAAATATCATTTATGGGCTCCTTTAAAACCTTGTCAATATACTAACTACATATTACAGTTATATTGATTCTTATAAGGAAAAATAAGTTTTTGAAAAAGGAAAAACTATTTAAAATGCTTATATTATATCCTACAAAACAGTCTTCAACTGAATTTTTTTTGGTAAACTATGTTGCAGTCTTTTACCAACGTTCTTTGGTTCAGTATAAATGATATGGTAAATTTGCATTCAAATTCATGGAACTTTTCAAATCTGTTTCCCATTTAGTTGGCCAGCCAAAAACAATATTTTCATTTGTAAACAGCTGTTTCATAATCAGCTCTTTTGTACTATGTGGAGCTCCATAAAAAATAGAAAATTTTATTTAAAATACAAGAATTGCATTAATCCACTGCAAATCATTGATTAGTTTTTGTATACTACCATACAGTTTAACTTATAAGGAAAGATTTTAAGGAAAATTTAATCTTGTGTCCAAATATAACATTACTTTAAACATGAGGTCATCTAAACATCTGTCTCCAATATATCACTGGGGATTTAAATCAAAAGTCTGCTAAACATGTACAATCATTTTGAAAATAAATAACAGGACAAATTTTGTCTTGATTATGATTATCATGCATTTTAAAAGGAAACATTTATTCTAATAAGAAAAGTCTGAACTAATTTAAACTTTATTGACATTAACTTAAAATAGTTTCATACAAGACTAAGAGATATATTTCATTTATTTGTTGCTTAACAATACTTGTATTTTAACTTTTCAACATTAAGCACTATTTTTCTAAAAGATTTTACTTATTTATTTGACAGAGAGAAAGAGATCACAAGTAGGCAGAGAGGCAGGCAGAGAGAGAGGGGGAAGCAGGCTCCCTGCCGAGCAGAGAGCCCCATGTGGGGCTTGATCCCAAGACCCTGAGATCATGACCTGAGCCGAAGGCAAAGGCTTTAACCCACCAAGCCTACCCAGGCGCCCCTTAAACACTATTCTTTTACTTCTTCATAATATTCTCTATCTTTGCAAAATAGTCAAGGAAATTTTCAAGACATAAAATATTTCCACTTGGTAACTGAGAACTAGTAATATTTGCTCTGAACTTTCCTTCCTTTAGGGCAACTATGAATCCTCAACAAAAACTAAAATGGTCTATTTCCATTTAACTGACTCCTGCTTTATGCTTTAAAGTAATATGAATATGGGTAATTAGAAAAGACAGTTATGGAAATTGTTTTACTCCAAGACATTACACTTTTAAAAAAAATGGATGTATTCTGAGGAGAATTTAATTACATTTAAACTCTATATCTTACTGTAGAATTTAATTTGTGTCTAGTAAGTGTGAGTACTTTAAATTCAGCAACAGGATTACTACTTGTTAACTACCAGTTAACTACTTGAGATGAATTGGCATTAAAAATAAACCAAAATGCTTAAGCTTCAAAAGTTTCTGCCAAAACTAAAATGAACATTAGCTGTTGAAAAGCTGGAGAAAAACAAATTAAAGCATCACTGAATAATATATTCTTAGAAAAACACCACAGCACTCCCTACTGCGGCAGAAATCGCCAGAAAATTCAGCTGTAAGGGATATTAGTGTCCAAGTTGGTATTGCATCTAGTAGGTTGTCACAAAATGTAACTGTAAAAGCTGGTCATTATGGATTTCTGAACTACCTCAACTCTTCTCTTCTACGGGCCTATGTCTTGGAAGACTTGACAGCTTTGGCCTTCGCGATTTCAGGTCATGGATTCTGCCTTAGTAGACACAGGGTAAGAATTTCAAAGTCCACTCATGACACTGCATACACAACTCTTTAAAGGCAACAAATATGTCTTACTCATCTCATGCCCATTGCCTAGAACTCCATCTGACACATATCTGCAGCTTGATAGTGCTTGATAAATGCATGAATGAGTTAATGAAAGGAATATCTGACTAGAAAACAGGAATCTTCGCTCTAGTTGAGTTCAAACTGCCTACTAATAAGCTGATTTAGTTTTCCCACCTATAAAATGAGGCTGCTAGTTCTTGAACCTGTATCTTGAATTCCCGTTTTCCTATGCCCATTTTTCTCCTTAGCCTGATTATCACAATACTGAGGTACTGTGAGAACTGAAAGAAAACATACATACAAAACTATCTGGAAAACTAGCAGCAGTACACAAGTGTGATTATTTTGATAAGTATCAACAATATATAAGGGTTAAAACTGTATACACAGAGAAACAGATATTGAGTGTGAGATGAAGTATTTATTTGAAAAAGTTCTTTTGAAGAAGCTTAAAAAAATGCTTATCAAAATAATGTGATATGTTGAGATATAGAGAAATTCACTTTGGAAATACAGTTAAAGAACTGAGGGGCTAAGAAATTCCTTTAGAAAAGTTAAGTCTTGTGCTTTCATTTTAGTTAACTTTTTAAGATCTTGAAAACTTAGTAATTAATGTCTTTCGGATTACCAGGAAGAAACTCAAGCTTTCTTATGTAGTTAATACAATTGAGTTTTGTCTGGATCTTTGCTTCCCATTCCAAAAGGTTTAATACTACAATGAATGGCTAAAGATGCTGATTCACCATAAGCAATATAAAAGCATGTATTCTCGTGTTGACATTAAATTTCCCTCAAATTCAAACAAACATGGATATAAACTAAGTTGGATGTATTTGAATTATACTGATCTTTGTGTTGAAATAGTACAGATTTGTCTTTATGATTGTCAATTACCTCTTTTTTTCAAAAACACTAAAATATGAAAATAATTTTGCTTTAGTACAGTGTTCCACTTGTATAATTTTCTCACATTCATACTTTGGGTTCCCACATATTTTACAATTTTCCATTTCTTTCTTAGATTTGTTCTGCTATAATGTTGATAAAAAGTGGCCCCTTAAAAAAAACAAAAAACAAAAAACAAAAAAACTTCAGATGTACAGAAATTACCTTGAAAAAAATAAAGGTTCCATATCGGTTGGTGGTTTTCGGAAAAAAAAAAAAAAAAAAGTGGCCCCTTGAAAAATCACTCAGTTTAGCTTTGCCCCATTCAGTTACTCAAAATACAACAAAACAGGCTAAGTCCTCTGTGTCACTCTATTTTTTTCTAGATCATACTGACTTATTTTTCAAAATATCCATATTAGCAAGTTTTTCATACATTTTTATCTGACTGCTTTATTTTTTTAAAGATTTTATTTATTTATTTGACACAGAGAAAGAGAACACAAGTAAGGGAAGTAGCAGGCAAAGGAGAAGCAGGCTCCCCATTGAGCAGGGAGCCTGATGTGGGACTCGATCCCAGGATCCTGGGATCATGACCTGAGCTGAAGGCAGCTGCTTAACAACTGAGCCACCCATGTGCCCCCTGTCTGAGTGCTTTAATATTATATAGGTCCCAACTTCAGGAACAGATTTCTCAACTTTGCCTGCCCACTGGAATCAACTGAACCACTTTAAAAATGCCAAGAGGTGGACCCACCCCCAAGATGCTGATTTAGTTGATCTGGTCTGTGGCCCTGGTATCAGAAGCTTTTAAAATTACCCAGTTGATTTCAGTGTGCAGTCAAGGCTGAGAACCATTGCTGTTACAGTCTCGTACAGGAGACTGTTAGTAACAGCAACAAACCTTCAATTTATGGAGGGCTTACTTGTGCCAAGCAGCAGGCTAAGCACTTTCTGTGCATTATCTCATTTAATTCACAACAACCTTATGAAGAAAGATTCTGTTACTAATTCCTACTTTAGGAATAAAGACATGAAGATTAGAAAGATTAAGAAACTCTCCCAAGGTCCCACTGCTGTTAACTGGCTGAGGGAGTTATAGACAGCTCTGTCCAACTCCAGAAGAGGAACTCTTCATCACTGACTACCATCACGGTAGAAACTATGCCATAAGCCAGATTTTCCTTCTTTCATTCTTTCTTTCTTTCTTTCTCCCTCCCTCCCTTCCTTCCTTCCTTCCTTCCTTCCTTTTTATTTATTTGTCAGAGAGAGAGAGAGTACAAGCAGGGGGAGAGGCAGGCAGAGACGGCAGAGGGAGAAGTACGCTCCCCGCCAAGCAAGAAGCTTGATGCCAGGCTCGATGCGGAGACCCTGGGATCAAAACCCGAGCTGAAGGCAGCCACTTAACCGACGGAGCCACCCAGGTGCCCCTAAGCTAGATTTTCATAAAAAGGCAAGTCATAGCACTAGTGAATAGAAGTGACAGAAAAATTAGCTTTGCGGGGCACCTGAGTGGCTCAGTTGGTTTAAGCTCTGCCTTTGGCTCAGGTCATGATCCTGGAGTCCCAGGATTTAAGTCCCATCCTGGAGTCCCAGGATCAAGTCCCACATTGGGCTCCCTACTCAGCAGGGAGTCTGTTTCTCCCTCTGACTTCTCCTCTCTCATTCTCTCTCTCTCTCTCTCAAATAAACAAAAAAAATCTTTAAAAAAATGAATTAATTTCGGGGATATAAAAACACTAAAATTAGCAAGAGATTGGAAATGCCCATTTTTCTCCTTAGCTTGATTGTCAGAATAAACGGTTAACTTTCTCAAAATAGTAGTATTTGAGGAAAAGAACATTCCCAGGCAGTGTCCTGGTCTAGCTGCATACCTCTCGGTTGTCATGGACACAGGAAGGAACAATGAAATCATTATTTGACTATTATTTTTTAGTTGCTAGTCAGCATATGATTCTGTCTGTAAACTGCATCTCTGCATTCCCTACGGATCAGGGGAGCTGTCCCTCCTTGTAGTGACAGAATAACCACAAACAAAACAATCCTTCTGGGGGAAGCCATCTTTATCTGTCAGTATTAGTCAGTTGAGAAACAGAGCTGCAGGCAGCTGAAAAAACAGTTTGACTGTTTTAAGTTTACAGGTGGCTTTATAATGGAAATTTTTACACACTGAAATTCCTTTTTCAAGTTAAAAAAGTTTGGACAAAAAGGGACAAAATTTGGCAGTATTTGAATGCAATGTTTCTAACCAGCTTGCGAAAGCAAAATATCAAATTTTAGTGAAGCCTGGTGAACTAAGCACCCGCCTCTGGCAAACAGACTCAGTTAACTATTACCACCCTTTCTGTGCTGAACATTCCTCATGGTTAAAATCAGATCAGCCACACTTATGACAGGGCCTGATATATACAAGACACGTAAGAAATGTTTTCTGTATGAATTCATGGATGTTGGAAAGAATTAATTTTAAAATATTTTTAATAGAAGATTGTATCCACAGAAACATAATAATAATGTCAGCATGTAAATAATAGGATAGCTGCTTAAAATCCAGCCAGAAAGTATTTCCGTGTGTGTGTGTGTGTGTGTGTGTGTGTGTGTGTGTGTGTGTGTGTTGTTTGCTTGGAAGAAACCAGGATGAAAAGAGAAGGCATTTGACTAATAATTTCATAACCATTAGCAACAAGGCTCAGATACTTGGGGTTCGACAAAAGGTATCTGTGGGGCTTTCCTCAACATTTGGGACAATGAAGCAGACAAAGCCAGTTTATTTGGTAGGTTGCTCAAAACCACCTTCCTGATTGGCCTACCAGAACTTATTAAACTTTTTCTGGGGAAAAGGCACAGTTTGGAGCCTATCCCATGCAATAAAATATAATTCATTCTATTTATCAATTTAGCTACTAGAATAAAATTTTTCTAGGACAAAATGGGTTTTAAAATGTCAGATTAGGAAGTTATTTAAGAGAGTCAGAAAGGCATGGGGTGCTTTGGTGGGAAGCACTGGACCAGCCCCTGAGAACACTGAACCTTAGGGTTGAGGGACTAGAAAAAATACAGAAACTGATGAGAATGGCTGATTACAAATTTGGGTAATAATTTTGCCTTCAAGTACTAACAGATCCTTGTTAATCTATAAATCAGTAGTTGCCATTCACGCGGTCAGTCTATTTCTCACTGGCATTCGATATAGAAATAACCACATTTAAGAAAAGGTCTTCACTACTTGTATTGACTAGTAAGATTTGATATATTTGCCCCAAGTAATACTTTATGATTTTCAGCTAGCCAAAGTTATTATGAATGATAAATTCAATAAAATACCTCAAAAAATAGGGGCACCTGGGTAGCTCAGTAGTTAAGTGTCTGCCTTCGGCTCAGGTCATGATCCCAGAGTCCTGGGATCAAGCCCCGAATCAGGCTCCCTGCTCAGTAGGGAGCCTACTTCTTCCTCTCCAACTGCTGCTCTGCCTGCTTGTGCTCTCTTGCTTTCTCTGCCAAATAAATAAATAAAACTAAAAAAAAAAAAAAAAAAAAACTCAAAAAATATAAAAGCCCTACTTTTTTTTTTTTTTTTCAAGTAGACTTTGGGGGAATGGAGCAACCCAAGTTATTTGATAGGGTGACCACTGGGACATGAACTGGGAATCATTCCTATAGGTCCACTATGGAATACTGAAAATGAAATCTAATGACTTCATTTTGGGAATAAAAAATTAAAATTTCTGGTAAAAAATAAGATCATGTTAATGATATCCATGTTTGAGAACAAAATGAAAACTCTACCCATCCCAAAATAAGGTTAGGTTATATGTATTCATCTATGAAAAATTTTTAAAAGCCTGGAATATGCCCAAATACTTTCACATTTTCTCTCTCTGTTAGTAACTAACATTTACTGAGTGCTTATTAAGTGCTAGCTAGGCACAATGGTAAGCCTTTACATGCATGAACCCATCTGATCCTTCTAATGACCTCATGAAGTAGATTGCAACGTATCCTATGGATAAACCACAGAAATGTTAAGTTGCCTGCCCAAAGTAACACATCTAGTGAATATCAAAGCTGGGATCTAATGCCAGTCAGTAAAGCATCAGAATCCCTACAGGATGCCACCTCCCTATATTATCTCTACTTGCTTTATAAGGCAAAGTTCACTATCAAAGCATGGATGCCTTTCCATGAGAAGTTCCATTTTCTTCTTGACTGATCTCAACTGTAACTATTTCATTGCTTAGCTCCCACAGTGTACTCAAAAGTACTTTGCCATCTATGTAACTGTTTAATTCCAAAACAAAGATCTGAGAACAAACATTAGGTAGATCAATGTTTTCATTTATATGAAATCATATTCATATACATATATATTTCATGAAATATATGTATTATATATATATGATAAATGACTGGAAAAAACTACAATCAGCACAGTGGACTTTGAGCTTGGGAAAATAAACTTACCCCCAAGCAGTAAGCAACTCAACAATCAAATAGTCTATATATGCTTCTCATAACCATTCCTGCAAATGCAGGTAGTGGGGAGAAACGGGTCTACATCCATGCAGAGTCAAGACCCAAGTTTGCACAATCAATGGGATTTAGACTATGAAGGATTAAAGTCCCTCCAAGATTGACTCCTTCTCAGGGCAATCAGGGCAGGAAAAGTAGGACTTTGGATTTCCTTTTTCTTCCTTTGCCACTATTAGGAATAAAATTGAATAATGCTTCTGAGACAGTGTATGGTTCCTGGGGTCATGTCTGAATTTGGTGACAGGTGAACACTACAAATGACATGTATTGGTATAAGGAGGAAACTGCACCAACTCCTTCAAATCATTTAGAGAGCAATATATGCTCTAGTATCTTGCCGAAAGGTTTAGAATTTTTAAAATTAATTAACATTCAAAATTGGGAACCAAAACAAATTTAACATTCATTCAGTCATCTACTCATTCAACAAATGTTTACTCAATACCTAACCTGTGACATTTTCTGTTTTAGGCACTAACGGATATAGCCAGGTACCAAACAGACTAGGATTCTTATCCTCAAGGAGCTTGTCACCAACTGATAGAAATAACAGCATGTTTTAATATCTATCCCTATTATACATCCGCTTTAGTTAACAATTAATATGCATTCTTACATTTAAATAGACATATCATTTTTACAGGTCAATAAAATACAAAAACTAGGTTTTCTTTAAAAATGTATTGGTATTGGTATATGGCTATTTTCTCAGTTCTGCAATGTTAATAAAACATACATTAAAAGTGTGACTCCCCTCATGTATGTTCAAAAAATCATAACAAAATCATATCAAACAAAATCAAATCATAACAAAAAATACGGAGAGTTTCCACTGTAGAAAGTTTTAATTTGCTAAAAACCTATATATACCAATAACCACTGTGACCCCCACCTACTCCAACCTTGACGCTTCCTTTATTACACACTTCCTCTGTGGTCCTCTTCCACTGACTATTCAACCATCCACCCAATCATCCATCTAGTTATTACACAACTATGTACCAGGAACAATTGGAGTGAAAACTCTAGAATCCATTACACTCTTCCCTCAGGATGAGAGTCTCTCAGAAGTTGAAACAGACATGAGATTTAATATATTAAAAAGTAAAGAAATGCCAAGGGACAGTTATTAAAATGTAGCTTATTTTAAATGCTTACATATCACTTATTCATGCTTTAACACACACAATTGCAATGAGAAAGGCATTGACTTCATGTCTAGCTTTATTTGAAAGAAATGTCAAAAGTTTAAGTTAGGAGGTCCTCTGTGAATGTGTGGCCCCATTCAAATGGCGCTGCTGGTCCTGCTGGTACTGCCCCCTCTTGGCTCACTGCCAAGGAGAAGCTACTAAGCTGTCTCCACATATGAGCATCTCATTCTTATTCCCGCACTACTTAAGCCCTTGAAACCTGCAGGGAAGCTAACCTCAGAAGGGCACAGGACCCTATATTTGGGCATAAGAGTCCTAAATGTCCCAGGGTTCAGGGCTATTAGTGGTATTTCACACTTATTAGGGGTTAAAAACAGATTTTTGTGGCTCACCCACAAATTACATAATACTGTTCTGGGGGAAATGCACTCTGATTGCAAACAACTAACCTAAAATTACAGATTTTTGGAAAATGACCTATACATTTAGGCATTACATGAAATGATATTTTTTCCCATACATGGTAACTGCACTTCTTCTATTTTTGTCTTGTATGTTTTTCCTATACATGGTAAGGGTAAGTCATCTTTCTTAAATTTTAACTTGCCCGCAAAAAAACTTGCCATCTATTTCTAACTTACACGAATAAAGAAGAGTAAGAGACCACCTTTTTGAATTTATAAAACATTTCTGTGTATAGCTGCTTACAAGAAGAAACTGTGCATCTTATATTGATTATATATCAAATATTCTATAATAGGAAGCAAATCATACTGTTTAGCATTTCTGTATACCTTAAGTCAGTCAGTGGAGCTCTGAGAAACTATCACTCCTACAAGGAACATTCCCTCCACTATCACCAAAATAAGATGCTACAAATGAGTTCAAAGGACTTGGCTTCTAAAATAAAAGATGTTTTCTCTGTCTCTGCCACATTTAGGCTGATCAGAGAGAGGCACATAAGCAAAATATGTCTCAAAAGAATTGTATCACTTTGTGGCAAATGCAATTTGAATAAAAATAGACTTAATGAGTAGATATATTCTAAGCACTGTGCAAGCCCTGGAGACATAAAATAAATAAGACTTGGTCCCTACCTAAAAGGGGCTCACTCTTTGCAAGACTTAAAAAACAAGAATTAAATCCAGTGTAATCTTTTAAATTAATTACACAAAAGAAAACTAAATTGTGAAAAGCATCCATGTAGAGTAACTACCACCTAATATGTAAGCGTATCAATGAAAACATTGTAAGTACAAGCAATAGTAGATAATGCCTACTTAAAGACCCCTATTGAATGGACAGATGATACACTTTTAAAGTATACAATTACATAAATCTAGCAAAGGTCACATAAACATCATCATCCCTCCCTGTCTTCTTTCCATATAATTTATATGCCAGTGTCTCTATTATTCTTTCTTTTCTTTCCCTTTTTAGCTTCCCTGTTGACCTTCTAACCTCCCGCATTTGTGCACTCCAAAGAATAGAAGGTACAGGCCAATGCAGATCTTTACAGAAACATGAAGGAAACAGAAAAAGTCTTATCCTTCCTTGACTCTTGATCAGACAAACATGAGATTATAATGCTCTGTAAAAGAAAGTGGCTGACATGCTTTCCAATTTTGATATGATCATGATCCTACTTTCATCTTAAAAGAATACGAAATAAATGTTTTCTAAGCTCAACTAAAAAAGCCCCTGCTAATCAAAATAAATCACTAAGGGGTCTATAGTACTTCCTGTATTGAGTATTCTCAATATTCATTTTTTAAATAATTTTCTTAAAATTTCATAGCTGTATACATTTCTCGTTAACAGAGAAAGAAATAATGGGTTTAATGTACTAATCATTTTTCTAAAAACTATTTTAAAAAGCATGGGCAAGTTACACTGCCATCTTGTGGTTAGAAGTTCATTTACAATAGCAAGGACTTCTGGTATTTCCATTAATTCCACACACAGTATGCATTAACCTAAAAAAAAAAAAAAATCCTGTTTGGAACTTAAGAAAATACATTCTTTATACACTTCCCTCACTTTCTTATGTTAAAACTCATTATATTAAAACAAGAAATGGCATTCTGAATGGCTGCCCCAGATAAATAAATAAAAAGAACTATGCATTTGGCACTCTAGATCTTGCTCACAGAAGTGTATAATTTCCTATTAGTGTATACACAGACTAACCCTGACAATTTAGAGAAAAAGTTATGGAATCAAGGAGTTTTATTTCCACAAGGTAATCTCTAAGACCTAAAAGGAATGAATGACATTTATGTTAAACTTATCAACAATTTTTGTTTGATCCAAAACTCTAAATTCAAAAGTAAGACCACCCACCACAGAGAAAATAAATATTATAGCAATAAAAATAGTTGCTCCCACCTCTTACTCATATAAACTTATTTTTCCATAGTTAATAATCATACTTAAATAGAAAAATTAATTCCAAAGTCCAGTCATCTACAGTTTTCAAATGTATAATTCTTTCTGATCTATGCCAGGCACCTGTTCCAAATGTTTTATAATGGTAGGCTCTAATTCGAAGTTAACACACTTCTACATCTAATTCTGTCGCAGAAAGCTTTTTTTTTTTTTTTAAAGCAAATCATCAAAATTATAGGAAGACAGTGCCATCTATAGGTCTGCACACGGACAGAATGGTGTTCTTCTATTCAAATGTGACTGTCCTCCGTGATGCAGTAGCCAACCAAATGCATTGCCCTAGAAGGAAGCTCCAAAATAACTTTGCTCCTTATTGAATCTCTGGAGAGGTACCTATAATTTATTCCAAAGTACTTTAACTTACCTCTACAATCATTCTCCAGATAGTAACAACAACAGCAGCCATATCAACAAGAACGAAAATAATCCTTCCTATAACTGTCCAGTTTGTGGTACATTGTTCAGATAGCCCTTGCAAACTGATACAAGGGATCAAAAGATACAGATCTAATAGAATACTTAGAATGTGTGTAAGCCATCATCACATCAAAATATGGAAATAATTGACATAATAATTTAAAACCAAAGGGAAAAAAATTGGTAAGAAAAATCAGTTAAAATCTAGAGCAATTAAGAATCTCCTAGACGTTCCTTGACCTGGTTTCATTTATTGCCATTGTAAGATACCACCTACTTAAATCATAAAGATGTTTGAAAATGATTTGTGTACCTCTTTTCATTTTGAGGTCCTGGAACGACAGGTCATACACAAATTTTAAAAATCATATAGACCTCTCACTCATAAGGTGGCAGACATTTTAGACCCGAGGATAATCTTTTCATTTCATTTACCAATGGTTACAATACAAGAAAATACTGTTAAAGTTAAGTACTGTTGCAAATATTCATTATCTGATGACTTGAACCTCAGCATACTTTTCTCTCTTCAGAGTAGGACTCGGAGACTATATTCCGTGGCTTACACTTCTGATATTTATTCATTAATACAGTCAACATCTATTCCTGAGCACCTACTATGCTCTACCTAAAACACCAGTTTCTCAGTGCTCTGAAATGCTGTAGTCAAGACTGAGAGGGGAAGGCAGTGCACAGACAAAGGAGATGAGGCAGTGCTGGTTTAACAAAGTGTTCCTAAAATGTACTGTTAAAGTTGATCATGTTTTTACACCAACTGAATCGTGTGCCCACATATTATACTTATGCTTTTAAAATGTCTTTCACGGGGCGCCTGGGTGGCTCAGTGGGTTAAAGCCTCTGCCTTTGGCTCAGGTCATGATCCCAGGGTCCTGGAATCGAGCCCTGCATCAGGCTCTCTGCTCAGCAGGGAGCCTGCTTCTCTTCCTTTCTCTCTGCCTGCCTCTCTACCTACTTGTGATCTCTGTCTGTCAAATAAATAAATAAAATCTTTAAAAATAAATAAATAAGTAAAATAAAGTGTCTTTCACTGAAGGACAGTAAAATAAGAAATCCTTTGAAATATGATTATGCAATTCATATTTTGTTCTTAAATTCATATTTTTGAGAACTAGAATTTCTTTTTTTGCTTTTTTTAAGATTTTATTTATTTATTTGACAGAGAGAGACACAGTGGAAGAGGGAATGCAGGCAGGGACAGTGGGAGAGGGAGAAGAAGGCTTCCCACTGAGCAGGGAGCCCAATGCAGGGCTCAATCCCAGAAGCCTGAGATCATGACCTGAGCCAAAGGCAGAGCCAAAGCAGACTCAGCCACCCAGGTGCCCCAAGAACTAGATTTTCTTTAAGACAGACAAGATAGAGCTATCCTACAACCCAGCAATTGCCCTACTAGGTATTTATCCAAAGGATACAAACATAGTAATTTGAAGGAGCACCTGTTCCCCACTGTTTATAGCAGCAATGTCCACAATGGCCAAACTATGGAAAGAGCCTAGATGCCCATCGATGGATGAATGAATAAAGAAGATGTGCTGTGTGTAAACACACACACACACACACACACACACACACACACACAGGAATATTACTTGGCCATCAAAAAGAATGAAATCTTGACATTTGCAGTGACATGGATGGAACTAGAGGGTATCATGCTAAGTGAAATAACCAGAGAAAGACAAATGCCATGTAATTTCACTCATATGTGGAATTTAAGAAACAAAACAGATGAACATAGGGGAAGGGAAGAAAAAAATAAAATGAAAATAGAGGAGGCAAGTTATAAGAGACTGAACTACAGGAAATAAACTGAAGGTTGTTGGAGGGGAGGTGGGTGAGGAATTGGGGTAACTGGGTGATGGGCATTAAGGAGGGCACATGATGTAATGGGCACTGGGTGTTATATGCAACTGATGAATCACTAAATTTTACCTCTAAAACCAATAATACAGTATGTTAATTAAATCAAGTTTAAATTAAAATTTTAAAGAGACAAGACTAAGTTTTAATTAAAATGCATTCTTTAAAGGTATTTTATAATTACTTTGACCAGTAGAGTTGCTTCCTCCTATGTGGTTGAAATAAGGGGAATTTTTCTGCCCTAATTACCCAGATAATGGGTTCCAGCCTCCCTTTGATGTGTCATAAAGGCTCACCTGCTTGACTACAACCTGCTACTTATTATCAAACAATTGCAGTTTCCCAAATCCTGAAGTTCCAAAGGTGCCATTTATCCAAATCACGTGTGTCTCCTTTGCACCCATTCTGAAAAAGCCTTTTCCTTGATCAAAATTTTAACCATGATTACCCCCCAGTGCATTGACCCTTTTATTACTTAGCTCAAATTAAAGTCTAGAGGACTACTAGTGTACATACTGCCTGTTAAAGTACTTCTTTTAACTGGATTTTAACTACGATGGGTTAAAGCAAAAAAAAAAAAAAAAAAAAGGTAGAAACCTTATAAAAATGAAGATACATTAAGATATATAAGATCAAGAGTTTAAAAAAGACTTGAAATTATCCAATACCATTTTAATTAACTTTTTAGGTTGAAAGTCTTGACTCTCTTTCCTAAGTATAATGCGCTTTTTACATATACTTTCAACAGTTAATTTCCCAGAAACCTATCCATGAATCCCAGGTTTCTTCCCCCTTAAAAAGGGTTTTTCAGGGGCGCCTGGGTGGCTCAGTGGGTTAAAGCCTCTGCCTTAGGCTCAGGTCATGATCCCAGGGTTCTGGGATCGAGCCCCACATCGGGCTCTCTACTCAGCGGGGAGCCTGCTTCCTCCTCTCTCTCTGCCTGCCTCTCTGCCTACTTGCGATCTCTATCTATCAAATAAATAAAAAAAATCTTTTAAAAAAAAGGGGAGGTTTCATTCCACTTTCTCATTTGATCCCTTGAATGAGACAAACTGCACAAAGTACTGCAACTGTGTCTAGTGCAAAATTGGAAAACTTGTTTCCAGAATACCATGACCACACAATTTGATTAAAGTATCTCCAGGAAGACACACAAAATAAAAACTGTGATTGGAGAGGTGATGGGGGTATGTGCCTACAAGATACAAGGAACTAGGGTGGGGCTGGAGAGCAGCACAAAAATTTGGGGAAATAAATCAGTGTCCTGCATGAACAGTGATCATGTAAAAGATATAAGGAGGGGAAATGCTGTAGGAAGTTCTCCTTAGTGGCACTGGAAGACCTCTGGGAATATAAGTATGAGATTCGGGGAGACAGGACAGGAAGGGTCTTAGACATACCATTGCGCAAGGGAATTCAGTGTGGACAGGGCCCATGCATGGCCTCAGGAGGGACCCTGACAGGCTCTGGTGAGAGAGGGTCTCTCAGGGATCCAAGAGGACCTGCCAGAGACTCCGGAAAACTCTGAAGTTAGAGGCAAAAGCCCATTGAGAACTTGGAGAGAATACCCATCTGAGTGAATCTTAAAGACTTCTACATGACTTGGGAAATAACCCTAGGAACTTTGGAAACACATGGAAAAATCCAAACTGGTTATTAAGAAGAATGGGAAGGTCTGAGGTAAAGCTAAGTTCCTGGCTCCAAGGAAGAGATGTTTGTAGAAGGGAAACTTCCTGGAGCCCTACTGGTGAGCAGACAGGTAATGATGTGAAATACTGAGGCCTAAGGGACCTTGGAACTCTAGCGAGTTTGGGGGGGATTCTATCAGTATTGCTGTCAGGTTGCTACCAATCCCTTTGGTCATTGTGAGAAACAGAAAAAGATGTCTCAGCACCATCTGATCCTCTCAACAGATGCAGGAAAAGCCTTTGACAAAGTAGAGCATCCTTTCCTCATTAAAACTCTCACCATTGTAGGCATAGCGGGAACATAACTCAATATCATAAAAGCCATATAGGAAAAGCCCACAGCAAATATCATTCTCAATGGGGAAAAACTGAGAGCTTTTCCCCTAAGGTCAGGAACATGGCAGGAATGTCGACTATCACCACTGCTGTTCAACACAGTACTAGAAGTCCTAGCCTCAGCAATCAGACAACACCAACAACAAATAAATAAATAAAAGGCATCCGAATGGGCAAAGAAGAAGTCAAATTCTCATTCTTCCCAGATGACATGATACTATGCGGAAAACCCAAAAGACTCTACCCCAAAATTGCTAGAACTCATACAAGAATTCAGCAAAGTGGCAGGATATAAAATTAATGCACAGAAATCAGTTGCATTTCTATACACTAACAATGAGACAGAAGAAAGAGAAATGAAGGAATCAATCCCCTTTACAATTATGCCAAAAACCATAAGATATCTAGGAGCAAACATAACCAAAGAGGCAAAGGAGCTGCACTCAGAAAATTACAGAACACTCATGAAAGAAATTGAGGAAGACACAAAGAAATGGAAAAAAAAAAAAGTTCGTGGATTAGAAGAACAAATATTCGTGGTTTTTTTGTTTTTTTTCAATTATGTTCTTAAATTAGCCAACATATAGTATGTCATTAGTCTTTGATGTAGTGTTCAACGATTCATTAATTGTGTATAATACCCAGTGCTCATCACAACACAAAGAACAAATATTGTTAAAATGTCTTTGCTACCTAGAGCAATCTGTACATTCAAGTGCAATCCTTGTGAAAATACCAACAACTTTGTTTGCAGAGCTGGAACAAATAATCCTAAAATGTGTACGGAAACAGAAAAGACCCCAAATAGCCAGGGGAATGTTGAAAAAGAAAACCAAAACTGGAGGGATCACAATTCCAGACTTCAAGCTCTATTACAAAGCTGTCATCATCAAGACAGTATGGTACTGGCACAAAAACAGACATATAGATCAATGGAATAGAATAAAGAACCCAGAAATGGACCTTCAGCTCTATGGTCAACTAATCTTTGACAAAAGAAGAAAGAATGTCCAATGGAAAAAAGACAATCTCTTCAACAAATGGTGTTGGAAAAATTGGATGGTCACATGAAGAAGAATGAAAATGGACCACTTCCTTACACTACACATAAAAATAGATTCAAAATGCATATAAGACCTAAATGAGACAGGAATCCATCAAAATCCTAGAGGAGAACCGCAGCAACTTCTTGCTAGACATGTCTCCAAAGGTAAGGGAAACAAAGATAAAAATGAACTACTGGGACTTCATCAAGATAAAAAGATTTTGTACAGCAAAGGAAACAGTCAATAAAACCAAAAGACAACCCACAGAATGGGAGAAGGTATTTGCAGATGGGAGAAGGTATTTATCAGATAAAGGGCTAGTATCCAAAATCTATAAAGAACTGATCAAACTCAACATCCAAAGAACAAATAATCAGATCAAGAAATGGGCAGAAGACATGAACAGATATTTCTCCAAAGAAGACCTACAAAAGATCAACAGACACATGAAAAAATGTTCAACATTACTCAGCATCAGAGAAATGTAAATCAAAACTACAATGAGATACCATCTCACACTGATCAGAATGGCTAAAATTAACAAGTCACGAAACAATAGATGTTGACAAGGATGCAGAAAAAGGGGAACCTTCTTACACTGCTGGTGGGAATGCAAGCTGGTACAACCCCTCTGGAAAACAGAAGGCGGTTCCTCAAAAAGTTGGAAACAGAGCTACCCTACAACCCAGCAACTGCACTGCCGGGTATTTATCCCAAAGATAAAAATGTAGTGATCAGAAGGGGTACCTGCTCCCCAATGTTTATAGCAGCAATGTCCGCAATAGCCAAACTATGGAAAGAGCCCAGATGTCCATCGTCAGATAAATGAATAAAGAAGATGTGGTATGTGTGTATACAATGGAATACTATTCAGCCATCAAAAAATATGAAATCTTGCCATTTGCAATGACGTGGATGAAACTAGAGGATATTATGCTAAGTGAAATAAGTCAGTCAGAGAAAGACAATTATCATATGATCTCACTCATATGTGGAATAAGAAGCAAAACAGAGGATCATAGGGGAAGGGAGGGAAAAATAAAACTGACGAAATCAGAGAGGGAGACAAACCATAAGAGACTCTTAATCTTAGGAAACAAACTGAGGGTTCCTGGAGGTGAAGGGTTGGGGGATGGGGTAACTGGGTGATGGACATTAAGGAGGGCATGTGATTTAATGAGCACTGGGTATTATATAAGACTGATGAATCACGGAACTCTACCTCTGAAACTAGTATATTATATATTAATCGAGTTTAAGTTTAAAAATAAGTAGTTTTTAAAAGAGAAAAAGATGTCCCTACTCCCCCAGATGGATTCATCTATAGCTCTAAGATACACGGGTTATGAATCAGATCTCAGCTCCCACTTGCTCCAGTGGCCAGAGCCTTTTTCAGTATGTAACACGCCCAACTGCACACTTAGGCCCTAGATGGATTGAGAACTTTCTCTTGGCTAAAAGCTAATTTTGCACCCACATACCTGAAATTATTTAGAAAGAGAAATATATTATTTAGCAGAAAGTCTGTAAGAATTGTATTTGTAGATAAAATAGCTCTTTTAAGGGATGTAAACTATTAAGAAATAGAGAAATAGTACGGGATAGACTTGATTCGATCTCTCCAAATTCTAAAAATGTCTGACGATGGAAAAAATATCTTTCTCATCCCTCTCCTATCCTGATTTCCTACAGAAATGGTTGCATGCTTATGCAACCAATGGCAAATTAATTAGGCCCTCTGTGCATCAGTTTCTTTATCCTGGAGTTGTGATGAGGATTAAACATGTTGCTACATGTAAAGCTTAGAACTGAGTCTACCAGTTAGTATTTACTCAATGTTTGTTATTTTGATTACTTGTGCCATTCACATGTTAATGAGAATGTTAAGCTGGATGAGCCTGTAGAGGACATCTGGGAAACATTCATGCAGAAAATCATATTCAAGTTAGACCTTGGAAAATAGATAGGATTTCAATAGGTAGAGAAAATAAGAGGAAGACATTCCAGGCATTGTGATTTAAAGTGCAAAGGTACAGGTAACATTCAAGTACGGTGAACAGATCTATTTAGCAGAAACTGAATAGCATGTGTAGGAGAGGAGGAAAATGAGACTGACATCTAAATTGGGAGCATATAATAAGGTGTACAGAATTCAGTCTTCTCTTTCTGGTCAGCAATGAAAACCAAGAATGCTTTAACATGTAATCCTCTGCCAATCTGGTTCCCCTCTATAAAATCTCTTTTCCTCAAAGGTCTTCTAATGCAGTGCTTCTAAAACTGGAAAGAGCAGAGCAGGGACTTGGAGTCCTTCCTATAATGCAGATTCTGATATGGCAGGTCTGGAGTGACGCCTGAGATCTTACATTTTAAGCAAGCTTCCAGGTGCTACCATGTGCCTGCTGCTGCTCATCCACAGACCATACTTTGAGCACCCCGGGTGTAATACAATGGCCTCTTCTCATTCACATCCTTACCCCTTCTGCAGTGTTTGGCCTTGCTGATCTTCCTGAAGCTCTCATCATTGGGTTCTATTCTTTCATGTGAATCTTATGTGACTACCTAAAGCTGAAAATACAGATTAGAAGCCTGCTCTATAAAACTTCAATTCATATTGACTTGTCTTGAGCATAGCTCGTATCATATAAAACTATAAATCAAAATTACCATCGGTTAAAAATAACTTTATATATTACCTATAGCTACAAGTTCAAGGCCAGTCTTTAGATGTATACTGTCCGAGCAACTGTCAGTGCATTGATCTCTTTGCTCTTTTAAATATAAATATCACAGGGGCGCCTGGGTGGCTCAGTGGGTTAAAGCCTCTGCCTTCAGCTTGGGTCATGATCCCAGGGTCCTGGGATCGAGCCCCGCATCGGGCTCTCTGCTCGGCAGGGAGCCTGCTTCCTCCTCCCTCTCTCTCTGCCTGCATCTCTGCCTACTTGTGATCTCTATCTGTCAAATAAAATAAATAAAATCTTTTAAAAAAATAAATAAATACAAATATCACAAACCATCTTATAATGAAAGACAGATGTATATCGTGATGAAAGACATCTATTATCCATCTCATGATGTGTCTGACTTCTCTGTAAGATAAATCTCCCCTGAAGTCTCCATGCCCACTGCTGCCCCACTCATCCACATGGGCAGCACAACTGATTGGTGGCAAAGGTGGGACCATGTCCAAAATTGGGTTATCTTGAGTCTTTCCCATGCTTTTACTCAAGCACTGAAAAAAAAAAAAAAAGCAAGTCAGTCCCTCACTGTCTCTACAGAACAGAAGTCAAGAGCATGTAAATTCAAGAGCTATTAGGAACCACACTCTGTCCTGTGGATGGGAGAGTGGAAAACAGCAGTCAATTGTAAGAAAAAAAAGACTAACGAAGGCACCAGAAGAGCACAGGGAAAGAGCTCCACAGCCTGGCATGCTGACAACCTTGCACATCTCCATATAACCCTACAGGAAGGGTAGGCCACAGTCTGACCTGAGTCTTGGCAGAATGCCCTGTGATTTTCTCTGGCCTAAGGGAAGATAAGCAGACCGGTGGGAAAGAGCTGAGAAACAGTTTCTCCGGTTATCTCATGGAAGACCGTCATAAGGCCATTTCTCGTCTATCTCCCTAGTGTCAGTTGAATACAAGGCTTGCCACCACACTTGCACTTAGGGAAAGTTGCAGCCTTCAGTGTAAGTGGGTAAGACTGTCTGGCTGTGGTTGAGGCGCTTTCCCAACACCAGAGTGACCTACCACTCATACTATCTATCATCAGGTGTCATCTGTGGAAAAAGGGACCTGGGGAACTGACACCATAATGACTTTTCCTGTCTTTATAAGTAATTAACTGTCTGAATCCATTTGGGCATATTTACTCCTTACTAGGCAAATCTATGGAAGTATGGCAAGACGTCCCAACAACTGTATTAGTATTACCCTATTATTAACCACCACTCTGCTGCCTTGGAAATGCTTAACCCCTTGACAAAGTGAGGAAGGATAAGAGATGGCAAGAGTTCACTTCCTGAATTCCCCTTAGTGCTCTAGCTCCTGATGGCAGTCTCTTCCAGGAATGCATCAAGACCTTGAATTTCATGAGATATGGTACTTCTCCAATAAACCTTCCCAGCTTTTTTTTTTCCCCTTAAGAAAACCCGAATGCACTGTTAACCTTAACCTTCAAAAGGTCATATAATGCATACATAGAGGTGTTGCGTTTGATGACATTATCAGTAATCAGAACTCCAGCCCTAGAGATTCAAATGCATTTTCTGTATTTATTAAAATTCTACCTCTCTTATATATTAATTTCTTTTGGGCCCTTGGCCTAGTATATATAATATGGTTAGTCTGCATTTATTAAAGTCCAATAAATATAAAATTTTATGAAATGATATTGCCCAAGTAGAAGAAAACATGACTCTTTTTCTACACTATGATGAAAGTATAAATTATTGTCATTTATCAAAATTACATAGTACAAAATATATAAATCAACTATACTATGTTTACTCTTTAGAAATGTATTAATTTTAATTCAGATTAGTTACAACTCTAAGAACATGATGGAATCACACATATTTGTGCCAGATGTTTATCACCCAAAACAGTGTAAGCAGGATTACAGTTTGATCTACACTTAACATCCCCTGAATTTAGCTGTGTCCAAAATAGAGTACGATCATCTAAGCCAATTACAGATGTTTCTGAATTATTAGTCATAGGGTAGGATGTTCACCAATTAGCCTTATTGTGCTGTTGGGACAGCTAGGTTTTCTTTGATCAGGGTCATGGACTCTAAATCAACTAAGTTGGGGACAGCTGGCAGAGTCTTGGACATTGTGAAATTGGCCAAATGGTGAGTAAATTGGTGAAAATTCATCATCGCTACGGGGAAACAACTAAAAAAGTAGACAGTGGAGCCACTAAAGTCATTATTACGGACGAACAAAGCACAATCACATATAAGATATGAATGCCTTGACTGTCATATTAGTGAAATATCTTTAGGAAAGTGTACAGACGGTAACTGAAACATCTGGCTGCATGTGGTATTCCTGAGATGCAAGCAGTTCATGACATACTGATAACTAGTCATAATTTATAATAGGCCTTTATGAAAAGTCCAAGTTTGAAAATAAATTTTACTAGTTGATGTTAAACAGTGGACATCTAGTCCCTCTCTTAATATGATTTACTAGAGTTGCCACAGTACAAATTATTAAGAGACTCTCTACATTTATAAAAATGTTTTATGGTGATGAGTGAATTACAGTAATTACTTTATAAATTTATAATAAAATGCAGAGTTAGGAAAAATTAAATTTTCAATTAACTCATAATTTCTTTTAAAATATCTTTAACACACATTCACACAACATAATCTCATGGGTTGGTGACTTTCTCTAGCCACACTTAGTAACTATTTCCACGATTCATTCTAACAAATGTTTTCTGAAGGTTTTTTCCCCCACAGCATAACTCTCCATAAATTAACGTGAGCCGATTATACCAAACGTGTTTATCTGTGTTAACATATACATTTAATTTTAGTATGCCCACTTCAGGCACGAAGAGCCCCGCCACCCCACCCCAGCAAGCACCCGTGCAAGAAGACCTGTGGAGTCCTGAGGGGTGTACTGAATGAGGGAGACAGGAGTTATGTAAGACCTGAATTCCCCAGAACAAAAAAGCTCCTACAACTGAGAGCAAGAGGAAGTCTGGGCGCAACTGGATCATTTCAAGTAACCAGCCAGGCAGAAAGGCCTCCTCCAAGCTGCAGGCCTTGAGGCTACCTCGCTTGCTCCCCCGGCTCGCGACCCGGGAGGCGGGGCCCCAGAGAGCGGCGGCGCGAGGCGGAGGGCACTGGACCTGGGGCGCCCGGCGTCCACCGCCCGCTCCCAGCTTCCTTTGCTTTCGCACTCGGCGGGCAGGGCAGCGCGGAATTCAGGGGAGAAACTTCTCTAGGGAGACTGGCCTGAGTAAAGTTTTCGGGACACGCGAAGAGAAAAGCAACAGGCCCGCGGCGGGGCGGGGCGACCTTACCAGCGGAACCACCGGCCAGGATCTGGCGAGAAGCCTCTTTCACGAAGCCGGCGTCGGGCTTGGCGGACATCTTCACAAGCGGGGCAGGAGGGAGTGGGCCGAGAGGAGTGGGCGAGTTCGCCGGCCTCTGTGCGGGCCTGTAGGAATTCCTCGGATCCGGGCAGAGCCGGTGCTGGGTAGGTCCTAGCGCCAAGTGGCTCCCGGTGAGGCGGCAATCCGACGACTGCTCGGAGGTGGCGGCTCAAGGCGCAGACTCGCTGCGTGATCTCCGGCGGGTCAGTACCTGCCCGCTGCACCCCTTCGAGGGCCTCTCTGTCACCCCTGCTAGGCTCAGTGGGCTCCAAGAAGGACCCTGGCGGAGAGAAGACTCGCGGGTGGGGCTGGGTGGGCCGCCCGCGGTGGGTCGGGTTTGGTCTTCTAGATTGGCGCCCACGCGCTTCCCTATCAGGAGTCCCCTGCAGTTTGTCTAGCTGGACCGGCGGCCTCTGATAAAGCTTGCAAAGAAGCGAGCCTGGCCTTGCAGCGGTGCTGGGGCGACCCTTGCCCTCCCCGCAAGCCAGCGCTCTGGGAGGTTCTCAAGGCCGGACAGGTGAATGCGTCCTTTGGAGTTAGCGGTCCTGCAGCTGTGGGCTGTAGAGACTGGGTCAGAGCAAATCAATTCACAATTACCTTACAACTAAGTAAGTGCAGTCCTTTACAAAGAGAGGGTTCTGGCTTAAGGGAATTTATCACACCTCATCAGCTTGAGTTTTATTTACTGAATGAACGAAATAAAGAAGAGGCCCTGTTACAAAGAAGTGTCTTCAGTACTGCACATCAGTGTTTCTGGAAGTAGGAGCTTAAGATCCGGCTACATATTCCTAATGGGAGAGTTTGTAAGAAAGGCAAATTCATGGCCCCACCCCAATGTACTGAATCAGAATCTCTGGTTATAGGGTTCAGAAACCCGTTGTTTAGTAAGTTCTCCAGGGCTTAGGAACGTTGAAGTTTGTGAACCACAGAGCTAAATAATCAAGGAATATTAAGCAACTATCAGTATATTCTTTCTCTAAAACATTTAATTATTCGTACCAGCCCTTTAGAATATTTGGCAAAACATAATAATTTATACTATTTTTTAAACCACAAGCTACAAATGCTATGTAGAAGAGACACAATATTATGAAATTTTAGAAGCAGAGTTGCACAGCGGAAGCGTGCTGGGCCCATTATGAAATTTTAGGAAAATACCTGCCACACCCCTGACAGGTAGGAAATGATCCTAGTAAAAGGCAGAATGAGAGGATTTGGAACTCCTATCATCATATTTTTTCTTAAGCGTTGTATTTAATACTAAATATATTCAATTTGAACCATGGAATATTGCCAATTTTGAAAACCAAAAACAGTTGAATATCGGGGATGTAATATGGTTAAAACTTAATATATATGCTTTCCAATTAAATGCAAAATACAATAGTTTTGTATTTTGTTTTTATTTCTGAGTCTGAGCTATTAAAAGCTGTTAATATTAGCTATCTGACGGGCAAATTGTTAAAAGTAAGAAGTTGGGTAGACTTGCTGCTTATGGATCAGTTATACCAAAATAAATTTTCTCATTTGATTAAATATTTGACTAAATAGCTAAGTTTGAAATGTTTACAAAGAAATAGCTTAGAGAAATTTTTGCTGTTTAACTAAAATAAAAGCTTTTGAGGAATGTTTCAGGTTTTGACTAATTAAATTTGCAGTCTGGAGTGCAATATAGAGTCACTTATCAACAAATTTTGAGAACCCATTAGATACTGAGCACTAAAATCAGAATTTCAGACCTCAGAAAACGTTTCCCTCATTTTCCAATGTGGAAACTGAGTTTCCCAGCATCATAAATGAGTTAATAATATTGCTGGGATTTGATTCCAGGATTCCCTCTTCTAATTGCAGTTGGATTATAGATTTAAATATTGGCCACAGGCCATAATTTAGGAAATACAATAATACTCCCAGGTCAAGATTTAAAGATAATCTTTTTTTTTTAACAGTTGTATCAGTGTAAAGATAGACTTTTAACCAATTCTGTCAGTACATTAATCTCTGAATATCTTATCCTGAGGAGGTGGATGCAGACTTGTGGCCTCACTAAGACTTTTGTCTCTCAACACCTGTAAATTTAGAGAGAAGACTCTCCTAGGCATAGTTCCAAATACCGTTAGAAAATTGCTACCAATTTTTAGCCTCTTTGAACTGATTTTATTGAGTTAAAAAAAAAAAAAAGCAAAGCCTGATGTCGCATGTAATCTAGTCCTATGCCTCTAGAGTAGTTGAGGGTATAGGGTCTAGGTGTAAAAATATTCTGAAGCTTGGGAGTTAGCCAGTGTCCATCCAGAGTTAACAAATACCCATTATTCTGAGAGCTCTTATTATGGGATGTATCTCTTATCTGCAGCCCAATTTGCCTATGGCCTGGTATCAGAATGCTGCAAAGTTTAGCACTGAGGAAAAAAAAAAAGTAAAATTTATTTGACCTACTGTGTCAGATACCCTAGACTTAATCCATCACAATTACTCTTTCTATTGTTATTTTATATAAAGCTGTAATGTCCTGATATTAGAGCAAAACTGCTGAAGTATCAAGCTTATATTTATATATATTTTTTTAGGATCTATTAGAAAGAGAGACCCTGCACGTGGATGGGGGGAGGGTAAAAAGGTGGGGTAAGTGGAAAGGAAGAGATTCTTAGGCAGACTCCCCTGAGGCAGAGCTAGATTCACAACCCTGAGATCATGACCCGAGCCCAAACCAAGAATTGGATGTTTAACCAACTGTACCACTGAGGCACCCCAAGCTTATATTTTTACATTATTGATCATCTAATCTTTGTTGAGAACTACGTAATTAAAGTATTGATTTATCTATCAGTTTGCAGAATGGCTAGAAACCAAACTGTTAGGAGCCTTAAAATCCTCACTGAACTTAAATATCTGACAACTTGTTCAGTGTTTTTTTGGAATGATGTTTTTGTATTAGGTCATTAGGTCAGCTACTATTCAAGACCAAAATAATAGTGGCTTAAATAAGATAGAAGTTTATTTTCCTTCTTATGCAAGCCCAGTTGTAACCCATGAATAAGGTTCCAGCCAGCAGAAAGAGGAGAAAGATAAGGGTAAAGAAAGCCCTGGAAATTGGGGGTGCGTGGGTGACTCAGTGGGTTAAGCTTCTGCCTTCAGTTCAGGTCATGATCTCAGGGTCCTGGGATGGAGCCCCGCGTCAGGGTCAGGCTCCCTACTCAGCAGGGAGTCTGCTTCTCCCTCTCTCTGTCTGCCTACTTGTGATCTCTCTCTGTCAAATAAATAAATAAAATCTTTAAAAAGAAAAAAAAAGGAAAGCACTGGAAATTACATAGATCTCATTGGTCAGAACTTGGCCATAAGGGATACAAGGGAAATTGGGAAAGCAGTATTTTACTGTGTGGCAGTAAGTCTAGGGAAAAAACAAAAACAAACATTATGGAAGAAGGGGAGAACATATTGGGAAAAAATCAGCAGTGTCTGTCATTTGGGGGATAGGTTAAGGAATGAAGAATTATATTTAAAATGAAAACGCTTTTCCTAATAAACGTGGAGTCACAGAAAAATAAATTAAATAAATAAATAAATAACATGACAGTATTTGCTCATTTTGAAAAATTTTGTTTTCCTCAAACTTAAAGTTTACTTCATCAGTGTCTAACTAGAAAATACAGAATAACCCTGTGGTACTTGAACTATGACTGGACCCACATTTTAAAATACCATTCATTGAAAGATACATAGCAACTATAGGCCCATAGATTCTTTTATTTAGGTGTCAAAACATGGACACGCAAATGTAGAATTTGGCACACATGGAGTCCATCCATAGAATAGGGTGGAAAGTTGGAAAGAGTGTTTATGGACATAAGATTAAGAAATCTTGATGGATAGACGAGATTGTAACTCTTAAACTATTGAAAAGATCTATTATTCCATAATATTCTTTTACAGAAGTATTACAAATATTGAAGCAATGCTATTTGCAAGTGAAAGACAGGTTTTAAAATTTGTAGGTCTGATTATCGGCGCTCTAAGCTCTTAGTGGTTTATACCTTACAAATACCAAGGTATTGTATTTTTAGGACAGATCTTAGGTTCTGGTACATTAGATTTTCATTTCTAAATTCCAAGGGACAGAATGAACAAAATAATTACTTGGGAAACTTTTTTCAATATTTTATTGTGATATAATAGGTCATATATATAACAGACTTCTATTATTTGGGACATAGCTGGGAACCTAGAAGTTAAGGCTCTAACCAGTCAACATGCAGAAAGCCATGCACTTTGCTCTTAGGAGCTTTCCAGAACTTCACTTAAAGCTAGTCTTAGACCCAGTTCTAAAAAGGTTGGTAGGGTAGAAGTCTAATATCTTGGTTCACAGCAGATTAGAAAGAAGAAATTAAAAGAGAATTGGGAAGGGGGATATCAGGGAAATTCTGGAAAAGTAAAGAGCAACCTGCAACTTTCCAGCCATATTTAGCCTGCCTAGCAAATTGGAATAACGAAACCTTCATTTAATGCTTACTTATAACCCATTATGTCATTCACAATATCCCTGTGGCAGAAATATTCTTATACTGGTGAGTTAAGTAACTTGCCTGAAGTCATACTGAGAATTTGAGGTATTATTTGAACCTAAGTATAATTTAGAGGGCCTCTTTCTGAATTACCAGTTATATTGTTATTATGTTCTAATTTTAATTTTAGCTTTTCTACCCATAGAAAAAAATCAAAATGTAAAATCATTCAGAGTAAGTAGCTTGTAGCATCCTTGACTTTGGTAAACAAGGAATTGATTAGCTGGATCCGGAATTTTATATATCTGAAGTTAGAAAAGCACTAACTTCAATGTCTACAAATTACGTATGTGATACTGGTATGAATTTTCTGTTTATTAAGTCAGGGTATCTCAGGGTATCTCAGCAATGGCACCATTAACATTTGGGGCCAGATAATTCTTTGTTGTGGGAGGCTGTCCTTTGCAATGCAGTATTTTTAGCAGCATCCCTAGCCTGTACCCATTAGCCGCCAGTAGCAACTCTATCCCCAGTTGTGACAACCAGAAATGTCTCCAGACATTGCTAAATGTTCCCTCCAGGGCAAAAATGTCCTTAGTGGAGAATCATGGGTTTAAGTAAAAAAGAACTCATATAATAAGTGAAGCTTATTTAACTTTTTAGAATCATAGGATGACAAACCTGGAAGACTTTAATCGATGCCTTATTTGACAGTTTAGGAGACTGAGGTGGGAAGAGCAGAGGAAGAGAGAGAATCTTAAGCAAGCTCTATGAAAGGCCTGATCCTACAACCCTGAGATCATGACCTGAGTTGAAATCAAGAGTCAGACATTTAACCAACAGAGCCACACAGGTGCCCCAGCAGTGGCTATACTATTTTATATATCCAAAGAAATGTAAAGCCTTCCTACTTCCACATTTCTCTCAAACTTATTTTCCTTTTTTTTTTTTTTTTTTTTAAATTATAGCCATCCTAGTCTGTGTGAGGAGGTGGTATCACATTTGTGGCTTTAATTTGTATTTCCTCAATGACTAATGAAGTTGGCTCTCTTTTTCACATGCTTGTTGACCATTCATATATCTTCTTTGGTGAGATATCTATTCCAGTCTATTGCTCATTTTTTAATTGGGTTGTCTTTATTGCTGTATTGTAAGAATTCTTTATATATTCCGTATATTATACTCTTATCAGATATATGTTTAGCCAATGTTTCTCCAATTCTGTGAGTTGTCTTTCTTGATAATGTCCTTTGATGCACAAAAGTTTTAATTTTGATGAAATCCAATTTATCTATTTGTTCTTTTGTTCTTTATGCTTTTGGTGCCAAACAAAGAATCTGCTGCCAAATTCAAGGTAATAAAGATTTAATCTGATATTTTCTTGTAATAGCTTTATAATTTTAGCCTTTATTTAGGTTGTTGGTCAATTCTGTGTTAATTTTTGTACAGTCATTCCACTGAGATATTGTGGGTTCATTTCCAGGCCAACATAATAAAGCAAATGTCACAATAAAGTCAAATGAATTTTTTTGTTACCCAATGCATAGAAAAGTTATGTTTACATTATACTATACTCTATTAAATGTGCAATAGCATTATGTCTAAAAATCAACATACATGCATTCATTGAAAAATACTTTATTGCTAAAAATGCTAACCATCATCTATGCTTTCAGCAGGTCTTAATCTCTTTGTTGGTAGAGAGGGTCCTGCCTCAGTGTTAATGGCTGCCGACTGATTAGGACCTTGTTTGCTGAAGGTTGGGTGGTTATGGCAATTTCTTAAAATAAGATAATGACATTTGCCACATCTAGTGACTCCTCCTCTCACAAATGATTTCTCTGTAGCATGCAAAGTTCTTTGACAGCATTTTAACCACAGCAGATCTTTTAGGATTAAAGTCAATCTTCTCAAACCCTGCTACTGCTTTATCAACTAAGTTTGTGTCCTATGTTAAATCTTTTGTTTTCATTTAACAATCTTCACAGCATCTTTATTAGGAGTAGATTCCATCTCAAGAAGCCACTTTTTTTTTTTTCTTTTCATCTGTAAGAAGTAACTTATCTGTTGAAGTTTGATCACGAGATTGCAGCAAGTCAGTCACATCTTCAGGCTCCACTTTGAATTCTAGTTTTCTTGCTCTGTCCCCACATCTATAGTTACTTCTTCCACTGAGGTCTTAAATCCTTCAAAGTCATCATTGAGGGTTGAAATCAACTTCTTCCAAGCTCCTGTTAATGTTGGTATTTTGACCTCTTCCCATGAATCACAAATATTCTTAATGACATCTAGACTGGTGACTCCTTTCCAAAAAGTTTTCAATTTACTTTGCCCAGATCCATCAAAGGAATCACTACCTATGGCTGCTATGGCCTTATAAAATGTATTCCTTAAATAGTAAGACTTGAGAGTTAAAAATACTTCTTGATCTGTGGGCTACAAAATAGATGTTGTGTTAGGCATGAAAACAACTTCAACAACAACATTAATCTCACTGTGTATCTCCATCAGAGCTCTAAGGCAACCAGGTGCATTGTCAATGAGCTATAATATTTTAAAAGAAATTCTTTTTTCTGGGCAGCAGGTCTCAACTGTGGGCTTAAAATATTCAGTAAACCATGTTATAACCAGATCCACTATCAGCCAGGTTTTGTTGCTACATTTCTAAAGCACAGGCAGAGTAGATACAGCTTAATTCTTAAGGGCTCTAGGAACTGCTGAGTGAGCTTTAGCTTCAATTTAATGTCACCAGCTGCATTAGACCCTAATAAGAGAGTCAGCCTGTTCTTTAAAGCTTTAGAAGCTAGGCATTGACTTCTATCTATGAAAATCCTAGATGGTATCTTCTTCCAATAGGCTGTTTCATTTGCCTTGAAAATTTGTTTAGTGCAGCTACCTTCATTAATTAGCTAGATCTTCTGGGTATGTTGCTGCTTCACCTCGTGCTTTTATGTTATGGAGATGCCGCCACCGCCTTCTTCTCCTCCTCCTCCTCCTCCTCCTCCTCCTCCTCCTCCTCCTCCTCCTCCTCCTCCTCCTTCTTCTTCTTTAAAGATCTTATTTATTCATTTGAGAGAGAGAGAGAGAGAGGCAGAGAGAGCACAAGCAGGGGGAGAGGCAGAGGGAGAGAAAGAAGCAGACTCCCCAATGAGCTGGAAGCCCAACATGGGGCTAGATCCCAGGACCTGGAGATTATGACCTGAGCCGAAGGTACCATCTGAGGTACTCAGGTGCCCCAATGCCTTCTTTTCTTACACTCAGGCTTTTCTTCTGCAGCCTCCTCATGTCTCTCAGGCTTCATAGAACTGAAGAGAGTTAGGGCCTTGTTCTGGGTTAGGCTTTGGCTTAAGGGAATGTTGTGTCTGATTTGATCTTCTATCCAGACCACTACAATTTTTTTCATTTCAGTGATAAGACTGCTTTGCTTTTGTCCATGTGTTCCCTGGAGTAGAGCTTTTATTTCTTTAAAGAACTTTTCCTTTGTATTCATAACTTGGCCTTTTGGCTCTAGAGTCCTAGCTTACAGCTGATTTTGGCTTTTTATCATGTCTTCCTCACTAAGCTTAATCATTTCTAGCCTTTGTTTTAAAGTGAGAGACATGTGACTCTTCATTCCACTTGAACACTTAGAGGAGATTATAAAGCTATTAATTGGTATAATTTAAATATTGTTGTCTCTTAGGAAATAGGGAGGCCTAGGGAGAGGGATAGAGATGGAAGAATGGCTGGTTGGTGGACTAGTCAGAACATATACAACATTTAATGATTAAATTTGTTATCTTACATGGGCATGGTTCATGGTGCCCCCAAAATAATTACAGTGGTAACATCAAAGATCATCGATCACAGATCTGACTAACAAATAATGAAAAAGTTTGAAATATTGCAAGAATTACCAAAATATGACAGAGACACAAAGTGAGCAAATGTTGTTGGGAAAATGGCACCAATATACTTACTTGATGTAGAGTTGCCACAAATCTTCAATTTGTAAAAAACACACTACCTGTGAAATGCAATAAAGCAAAGTGCAACAAAATGAAGTATGCCTGCATATAGAGTGAAACAGGCATCCAAACTCATTCATTTGCATACAGTTATCCAGCTATCCCAGCACCATCTGTTAAGGAGACTGTTTTTTTCCCCATTGAATGGTCTTGGTATCCTTGTCAAAAATCAACTGGCCATAGGTATTTGGGTTTCTTTCAGGGCTTTCTATTCTTTCCATTGGTCTATATGTCTACTCTTATGTTTGTAACCCCACTTTAATGTCACTTTGTAGTAAATTTTGAAATCAGAACATGTGCATCCTCCAGCTTTAACTTTTTCCGTATTGTCTTGACTATTTGAGACCTCTTGCAATTCCATATGAACTTGAGGATTAGTTTAACCATTTATGAGAGAAAGGCCATTCGAATTTTTATAGGGATCACTTTAGGGAGTAGTGCATTTTAGTTGTGTGGTCTTTTAATCTGTGAACTTAGAATACCTTTCCATTTAATTAGGTCTTTAATTTCAGCATTGTTTCTGTAGTTTTTAGTGTACAAATCTCCTTGTACAAACCTCCTTGATTAAATTTATTGCTCATTTTATTCTTTTGGGTGTTGTAGTAAAGTAATTGTTTTATTTCCTTTTTAGATTATTCATTGCTGGTATACAGAAACAATTGATTTTTGTATATTGATCTTGTGACTTACAGCTCTGTTGAATTCATGTATTAACTTTTTGGCAGATTTTTTTGGATTTTCTCTATATAGAATCATGCCATTTCATATAAGGATAGTTTTACTTCTTCCCTTCCAAATTGGATGCCTTTATTTCTTTTTCTTGCATAATTGCTCTCTCTAGGATTTCCAGTACAATAATGAATAGCAGTGATGATATTAGGCATCTTTGTCTTGTTCTTGACCTTAGAGGGAAAGCTTTCAGTCTTTTATCATTGAATGTTATGTGTGAATTTTTCATGAAATTTTTTTATCATGTCAAGGCAGTTCCCTTCTATTCCTGTTTTGCTGAGTATTTTATCATAAAAGGAAGTTGAATTTTGTCAACTTTTGTCAATTTTGCTTTTTCTATAATCTATTGAGATGGTCATGTGAGTATTTTTCCTTTGTTATATTAATATAATGTGTTACATGGATTATGTTGAACCACCCTTGTATTTCTGGAATAAATCCCACTTTATTCATGGTATTTAATCCTTTTAAAAAATATTGTATTTATTTATTTATTTAAGGAAAAAGAGAGATAGAAGGAGAGAGTGTCTGAGCAGGGGCAGGGGGAAGAGCAAAGGGAGAGAGAGAGAATCTTAAATAGACTCCATGCTGAGCTGGAAGCCTGCCACTGGGCCTGATCCCACCCAGAGGTCACAACCAAAATCAAGACAATGCGCAAGACTGAGCTACCCAGGTGCCCCCCTGTTTAATCCTTTTAATGTGCTTTTGAATTTGGCTTGGCAGTAATTTGGGGGGAATTTTGCATCATAAGGGATACTTGTCTGTAGTTTCTTGTGATAGCTTTGTCTGACTTTGGTGTCAGAATAATGCTGAACTCATATCAGGAAGCATTTCCTCCTTTTCTGTTTTTTGAAAAAGTTTGAGTAAAACTGTTAATTCTTCTTTTACTGTAGGATTTCCCAGTGAAGCCATTTGGTCCTGGATTTATTTTTATTTTAATTACAGATTCAATCTCTACTTGTTATTTATCGCTTCTTGGCCGTTTGGCTAAGATCAAGTGCAATCTCTACTTGTTATAAGTCTATTCAGATTTTTCTATTTCTTCTAGAGTAAATTTTGCTAATGTGTGTGTTTCAGGAATGTGTCCATTCCGCCTTATTACTTGTTGGCATGCAAATGTTAATATTCTCTTATAAGTCTTTTAATTTCTGTAAGGTCACTAGTAATGTCCTTACTTTCACTTCTAATTTTATTTACATCTTCACTTTTTTCTTTTAAATCAATCTACTTAAAGTTATGAGAATTCTTAAATATTCAGGTCTCTCAGCTGTAATCTTTATTATTTCCTTCCTTCTGCTGGTTTGGGGTTTTGTTTGCTCTTTTTCTACTTCCTTAAGATATAAAGTTAAGTTGTTGATTTCAGAAGTCTTTTTTAGTATAATCATCCACAGCTATGAATTTCCCTCTTAGCACTGCTTTCACTCCATTCCATTACTTTTGGTATGTTGTGTTTTCATGTTCATGTTTCTTAAGGTGTTGTTATGGGTTGGATTGTGTCCCCTCAAAAAAGATGCAAAGTCTAGCACCCAAGACATCAGAATAAGACATTATTTAGAAATAAGGTCTTTACAGAAAAATTATAATGAAGTCATTAGGGTGATCCTAATCCAATATGATTATATCTTTATAAAAAAGGGGAAATTTAGAGACAGAGACAGGCATGCACAGAAGGAAGACTATATGAAAGGACGTGAAAATGCCACTTGACCATTATGGTCTATAGCATGTTTTAAAATCAGGAGCTGTAAGGCCTCCACTTTGTTCTTTCTCAAGTTTGCTTTGGCTGTTCAGGGTATTTCGTGGTTCCATGTGAATTTTAGGATTTTCCTTTTCTATTTCTGCAAAAAATACGATTGGGATTTTGATAGGGATTGCACTGAATCTGTAGATCCCTTTGGGTAGTATAGACATTTTAAGAATATTGTCTTCCAATTCACAAATGTGATGTCTTTCCATTTATTTGTATCTTATTTTAGCAATGTGTTATAGTTTTCAGTGTAAAAGTTACCTCCTCAGTTTAATGCTGAGCCTTTCTTCCTTTCATCCTTATTGATGATAATGTAAATGGATTTTCTTGATTTCCTTTTCAGATTGGTTATTGTTAGTGTATAGAAACACAATTGATTTATATAGATGTAAAATCTTGCTCTGTTTCTCTAAAGAACCCTGACTAAACACACATGACATCCTCAGGTACTTGTAAGCATAATTTTTATCCATTATTTTATTTCTAGAACTGATTGTGGAGTACCTGGCACACTGCAAGAGCCTTACGATACTTGGGGACTTGAAAGCATTCATGATCAGACATTCTTTTGTTCTCTGTAAAGAAAGAGTTCATTTTCTTTTCCCTCTCATCCTTAGCCAAATTTCTGCAAAAGCCCAACTTATAAGAGGGATGAAGGCATAGGCATCTTTGATAATTAGCTTGAGAACAGGAAAGAAGGCTCTAATTGGTCTCTTTCATTTCCTATATGCTTGCAACTGTTAGGATAAAGAATATAGAAATGCGTATATGGGGGCGCATGGGTGGCTCACTTGTTATGTGTCTGTCTTTGGCTCGGGTTGTGATCCCCGAGTCCTGGGATTGGCCTGCATTGGGTTCCCTGCTCGGAGGGAAGCCTGCTTCTCCCTCTCCCACTCCCCTGCTTGTATTCCCTCTCTCGCTGTCTATGTCAAATAAATAAATAAAATCTTAAAAAAAATGTGCATATGAGTGACTGTGGTGTGGAAGAGATTTGGGGGAAAATTAGCTATTGAGGTCTGAAACATTCAGGAAAAGAACATTAAAGAGTTACTTCAGGTAAGGTCAAGGAAGGGCTAGGGAGAAAAGTCCTAATGTTTGAACTCACTGGATACCAAAGGTGGAAGAAAAAACAAGTTACCGAAGGGAAAGAAAACGTGGGGTTTTCTTATTACGTGGGAGACTTTTAGCACCCAGATGAGCTTTAAAAAACTAGGGTTAATGTACATTTACTAAGAGAAAAATAGTATAATCACTTTCTTTAAATTTAAGCTATGAATCCATTATTAGGTTTGAGTTTTCTCAATGTTGTGGTCACTCTCCCCCGTTTCTTATCCTGAGCTAGGAAAAGCAACTTTCTTTCCTTCCTTTTGCACATGCTGAGTTGGCCCTAAACCTTTTCAGAGGACATTCTTGATTGGAGTGCGCTTCCCACCTACTCTAACAAATTATACCACTCCTCTTTTTGTCTCATATATTCAGTGGTACTTTGTGTCTGTAAATAATGATTCAGACCTTGACTGAAGTAAGGAAAAAACGTATTTCAAAGCTGAATCTGTAACAAACCTCTTTAGAGCACTGTCCGTTCATTACACTATAATAGCCAAGAGTTTGGGAATATTATAATCTATTTCGTTCTGACCATTTTTAAAGAAGATTTTATTTATTTATTTTAGAGAGAGCTAGAGAGCAGGGGGAAGGGCAGAAGGAGAGAGAGAATCCTAAGCAGACCCCTTCTGAGTAGGGGGGCCCCACAGGGGACTTGATTTCAGGACCTAAGATCACCACCCTGCTGAACGAACTGAGCCAGCAGTCACCCCTGTTCCAACCAATTTATATTCTTTTTTTTTTTTTTGTCTTTTTCATTTCCTTTTTTTTGCACTTACTAAAGTGTAAATTCCTTTCATTAATTTGGACCATTAACTTGGGAAACTGTCAACACTTCATAGTATGCTTATTCTCTAGGGATGTGTAAAAAAAAAACGAAAACAAAAACAAAAACCCCAAACCCAGAAAACCATTATCATTGCTAAACAAACACCCAGAAGAGTACCAGGCATATAGTATGTACTCAGTAATTATTTGGTGTCTGAAGGAGTTAAGGTGACATTTATAAAAGCAATACCGTTATGTGGAACAAGAAAGCCACATTTGAATTACTAGCTGCTATTTAATTATGCCAGTCCTTTCTTGTTTCAACACAGAGGTACACGAGAGGTACACGAATTGAGGACTTAATTCTTTGTTTAATTCTGGAAGATTCAACATTGTGTCTTAAAAAATTCATTCGTTGAACATAAGCATCCAGATCTCGTTCTATAGCGCTTCAGTCAAAAAGCTTACTACCTCCAAGTTTTGGTTTGTAAACGTTCCCGGGCCAGGAGTTACGTATTGCTTTTTGCTCACCCAACTGGAATCCACTTCAGCTCTTTTCATCCAACCATCACTTCACGACATGCCCCCCTCTCCCCAGTGTCCTCCTACCCCAGACCACAGGCAAACCAACCAGGAAACCACAATTCCTCCAGCTTCTTGGAGAGTGCAACCCTAACTCTGAGGCCACAAAACACATTTTTAACCACACGGTTTCCTTCCTCTAGCCCGATTAGGTTTTGTCCGGACACTATTTCGCTCTGACAAAATGCGCCCGTCGTCTCGGAGCGGACAACCATAGCGTCCTGCCGCTGCAACCACCGAAAATCACTAAAACAGCATTCTTTTTCCTCGGAACTCCTACAAGTGCTTTGCAAGCTCCCGGGTCATCTAGAAGCCCCGCCCCGCGGCTTTGGCGCCGGGGTTTGCGCATGCCCGGTGCGCGCCGCCTACCTCTGCCGGGCGCCCGTTCCGCCTCGGTTCCCCGTGGCACGGGCGCGCTGCGTGCGGCTGGCTTCCTCCCTCACGGCCCCCCTCCCGGTCGTTTGCTGGAGCGCGCACCTCCTCTGGCGGGTGGGCCCCAGGGTCAGGAGGCTTCGAGCGAAAGTCGATTGGCTGACGTGGTGGCCGCGCGTCCGGCCTTAGAAACTCTGGGCGAGCGCGCGGAGTCAGCTCTCCAGGCAGTGCCAGGCACATCTCAGGTAAACAGGTAGGCTGGGAGGTGTGGGTGGCCGGAGAAAAGGAGGGGTGGGCTTAGATTCTGCCCTGGAATTTCCGGCCTCAGCCTCCTTGGCGCAAGAGAAGGGGCTACGCGGAATCTGCACCCAGTGAATGTTGGCCCCGCACGTCCGGGAGTGATGGGGCTCACGCAAAGGTCAGCGTCGTGGAACCCGCAGGTCCTCTTTCTGGGATTATTTCGGCATCCTCCCGTTTCCTATGACAAGGGTTCAGCAGCCGAGCATTTATTCAAGGGTACAGATTTTTGTTTGTTTTTTTTCCTTAAGTGTCGGTTAGTTGAAGAGTTCAGGTCCTGGCTCAAGCTGTGATTGACTGTGTGTCCTTGAGAGTCACTTAATAATCATTGTGTGTTTCAGTTCTCGTACTTGTAAGTTTCACAAAGAGTGCGATGCTTCACAGAGGGCCGTGCTGTAGAAAGATACTATTAGAATTTTTGGGTTCACAGTGTCTCTGAGCCCAAATTTCTCTGGAAGGTGACACCACGCAACAGTATTTGTGAAGTATTTTAAGTTCCAGGGATGGAAGGAACTAGATAACACAAGGTAACAGCAGCGTTATTAGGCAGGATGGTAGAAAAAAAATTTTTCCCCTACAAGAATAGACTTTTTTGAGAAGCTCCTTTGAGCATGTTATGCAGAGTACATCACTGTGGAAGTAGACAAAGGTAAACCAAAACAAAGGGCCAAACGAAACCACATTGCAAGGTCCTCCCCCCCTCCAGGTGACTTTAACATATTATCATAAATAATTGGCTCTTCAAAGTTTCTCCTTGGGATCTCGTGTGGTACTCACTGAAGGTGAAAGTTACATAATCATGTGGGTGTCCTGTGCAATAGTATACCAAGAAAATTAATTAAAATGAAGATGACTTCTACATAAGATAACAAATTAAGTACCCCATTGATGAAAAGTAATGATGGCAAGTCAGAAAAATGAAAGGGGGGTGTACACAATTTTCTTTTAAAAGCATAGATTTTATACTGGGACGCCTGGGTGGCTCAGTGGGTTAAAGCCTCTGCCTTCAGCTCAGGGCATGATCCCAGAGTCCTGGGAACGAGCCCCACATTGGGCTCTCTGCTCAGCGGGGAGCCTGCTTCCTCCTCTCTCTCTGCCTGCTTCTCTGCCTAGTTGTGATCTCTGTCTCTCAAATAAATAAATAAAATCTTAAAAAAAAAAAGCATAGATTTTATAAAAATCTTTTTGGTGTGTTAATTTTTAGGGTATAATGGAGAAATAGAGAAAATCATGTAAACCTTAAGTGTACGGCTCATTGAATTTTCACAGTGTACACACTCATGTTTCCAGTACGTAGATCAAGAAGGAGCATTACTGGGGCGCCTGGGTGGCTCAGTGGGTTAAAGCCTCTGCCTTCAGCTCATGTCATGATCCTGGGGTCCTGGGATCAAGCCTGGCATCCTTAGGAGCTGCATTGGGCTGTCTGCTTGGCAGGGAGCCTACTTCCCTTCCTCTCTCTCTGCCTGCCTCTCTGCCTACTTGTGATCTCTGTCTGTCAAAAAAATAAATAAAATCTTAAAAAAAAAAAAAAGCATTACTTGCATCTTAGAAACCCCACTTTCTGTGACCCATTTCCAAAGGTAACTATTATGTCGAGTTCTAAAGTCATCTATGAATTAACCTGTTATTGACTTTATATAAATGGAATCATACAGTAAATAGTCCTTGAGCCTCACTTTTGCTCAATATTGTATTTGTGAGATTTATACAAATTCTGTAGCATTAGTTCTTATGCTGTATGGTATTCCATCTAGTTTCTGGTTATTATGAATACAGCTTCTATGAACATTTTATAAGTACTGTTTGATCCTTGAACAGCATGCATTTGGACTATAGGAGTCCACTTACGCATAGATTTTTTACAATAAATATAGTACACTACTGTATATGTATATTCTCTTCCTTATGATTTTCTGAACATTTTCTTTAGTCTGGTGTGTTTCATTATTAAAAATATAGTATATAATACATGATGTAAAGTGTGTATAGACTTTCTGTTATTGATAAGGCTTCTAGTCAACAGTAGGCTATTATTAATTAGATTCTTAGGGAGTCAAAAGTTAAACTTGGATTTTTCACTGTGTGGGATTGGTGCTTCTAACTCCCGCATTATTCAAGGGCCAGTTGTATTTTGGTGAATATATATGTACATTTCTGTTGGATATACATATACCTATTGGTGAAATGGCTATATTATAGGGTATACAGGTTTGTATTTTTGGTATATACTACCAAAAATTTTTTCAAATTAGTTGTGTCAGCACTCCTATCAGCATTGCTTAAGAATTCTGGCTCCTCCAAAAACTTGCAACACACAGTGTTGTCTTTTTCATTTTATCCATTCTGGTGGATTTATAGTGATACCACACTGGGGTTTTTCCCTCATTTCCCTAATGACTAGTAATATTTAATACCTCTTCATGTGTTTGCTTATTTAGGTATCCTCTATTTCAGAGGTCATTAAATTTTTCTGTAAGGGGCTAGATAGTAAATATAGACTGTCCTTGCTTTTGTGGAGTTTTGTTTAATGCAGTACTGTGTAAAGCTAGGACTGCTTATATTTTAGACTTTGCAGATCATATACAGTCTCTGTTGTGTTTTCTTCCTTCCTCCCTTTTCTTGCTGCTTTCTTTCTTCCTTTTTTTCTTTGTTTTTTGCCTGCCTGGTTATTTGCTTGCCTTCCCTCCCTCTCCCCCTTCCTCCCCTCCTCCCTTTCTTCCACCCTCCTTTCTTTCCTTCTTGCTTCATAGGTTGCTAAGACCTACTGTGTTGAAAAATGACTCTTTAAAAATGACAGTTCAGGGGCACCTGGGTGGCTCAGTGGGTTAAACCTCTGCCTTCGGCTCAGGTCATGATCTCAGAGTTCTGGGATCCAGCCCCTCATAGGGCTCTCTGCTCAGCTCAGCAGGGAGCCTGCTTCCCTCTCTCTGCCTGCTCTCTGCCTACTTGGGATCTCTGTCTGTCAAATAAATAAATCTAAAACAAACAAATAAATAAAAATGACAGTTCAGGGGCACCTGGGTGGCTCAGTTAGTTAAGCCTTCAGCTCTTGATTTCGGCTCAGGTCATGATCTCAGGGTGGTGAGATCAAGCCCCCTGTCAGGCTGCTGCTCAGCAGACAATCTGCTCGAGATACTCTCTCTCCCTCTGCTCCTCCCCCGGCATGTGCACTCTTGTGCATTCTCTCTCTCTCTCAAATAAATAAATAAATTAAAAAAAAACAGCTCAATCTTCAGCCCATTGGTGGTGGTGAAATTATTAATTGAAAAAGATCTAAATACATAATAGTGTTAAACGTTGTGTGCTGTAGTGTTTTGAGATTAAATAATAGTATTAAGCAGCATGTGGTATACCATTTTGGAGTTAAATTTGAAATCTCTAAGCATACTTCCTTTGCTTCTTACCAGTTTTACCTCGAGGCTATTAGAGAGCTATTTCAGGCTTCTCTAAACTGTTCTTATTACTCCTACTTTTTCCCATCCCTTTAAAGCTGATGAACAAAAGAGAGTTAAGTAGGTTAAGAGGAAGTTAAGAGAAAGGAGAATAAACTCTTTTCTGATATTCTGATGTTCTGATAGTCCCTAAAGGCAGGGAAGGGATGAATATCCAAACAGTTCTGGACACGAGTAAACAAGTATAAAAAGCATAAAATTCTTTCTGCAATACTTTGAGATAGTGGTTTTTTTTAAAAAAAATATTTTATTTATTTACTTGACACACAGAGAGAGATCATAAGTAGGCAGAGAGGCAGGCAGAGAGAGAGGGGGGAAGCAGACTCCCCGCTGAGCAGAGAGCCCGATGCAGGGCTTGATCCCAGGATCCCGAGATCATGACCTGAACTGAAGGCAGAAGCCCAGGCGCCCCTGTCTTTTTTTTTTTTTTTTTTTTTAAGATTTTCTTTATTTATTTGACACAGAGAGAGAGATCATAAGGCAGAGAGAGAGGGGGAAGCAGGATCCCTGAGAATCAGAGAGCCTGATGCAGGGCTTGATCCCAGGACCCTGAGGTAATTACCTGGGCCGAAGGCAGATGCTTAACCCACTGAGCCACCCAGGTGCCCCTGAGATACTGTCTTTTGAGCTGTTCCATTGTGGGATGGCTTGATTAAAATTTATATCACCTGATTGAATATATTCATAATTTGTAAGGTAATAATAGCCAGTGGCTTGGGCCATCAAACTCAGCTGTTGCATCCCTGCCTGTGGTGGGGGTTCTCTCTTTTTTAGATGCCCCATTGGGCTGTCCAGTTCATCTTCTCTTACTTTGGGCCCCCTGTCCTTCACTCAGTACTAAAAAATATAAAAAAACTTTGGAAAGTGTCAGAACTTTCTTTGAGTACTATTTCAGCCTATGTTAACATTTTTAGTTAACAATTTTTTTTTAGGTGTTTTATAGAAGTGAATTTAGGAATATATTTAGATATACACTAATACTAATGAGAGACTTAAGGGTAATCTCCATCAACTTGATCTTTTCTTTGAGATAGATAATTGAGTTTTGGTCATTCTTACTTGATTGTTATGCAAACACAGATTTATGATAAGCCATTAGGCCTAGCTTCCACCACAAACCGCTGCTGTCCTGAAGCCTTTCTTACATAGAAATTCTCGATCCAGTTATGCATTTATATACATTTGTTTAGATACACATAGTCACACATGTCTTGACAAATACAAATACCTTACTGCTTTACGACTGTCACACAAAACAATTGTACTTATATGCACTGTTTTCACCATGCTTCTTGAACCAGGGTTGGAGTCATTACCAGTTATTATGTTGGTAAAGGTTATAAAGTAGACCTCATATAAGAACAAGAAGGGTATTTATGTAATACAAATGTTTAATGGTACAATATGTCTATCAGTGCAGAGGTTGTCGTTAGCTTCCTAGAGTATCTACTCCCCTGGACATTGCCTGCATCATATTGTTATTGTTGACCTCTGGGACTCTGTATTTTCCAGGATTCCAGTGGGGACAAACCTTGCCTTTTCTGGGTACAGTTTCTATTTTTAGACACTTCAATTAGGTTATATTTAATCTTGTTTTCTTTAAGGTGACTATATTTCTCTGGTACAACCTGTTATTTGTTGCTTTTATACTTCCCCTTCAGCAGATTCATTACTAGTATGTCTAAATATCTGGGACTAGGGATGGGCAGAAGATGGCTCATTTTCATCTCATAGGCCACCTACAGAGATAGCCTTAGGGTTTATGAAAGAAAAAGGTAATGCATAACATCAATTTTTGCTGCTCTTTGAGAGTATTTGAGTACTCAAATTCCTTTTCTGTTTCTTGGATTTTGACACTATTATAAAGAGGGGATGGGGCTGTTTAAGGGCATTTATTGCAAAAGCAACATGCTATATAGTGGAAAGAGCACTGGGCATAAGAACAGAATAAGTGTGGTTTACTGCCTGTCTGTATTAACCTTTCCTGGAATTTGGCTGTCTTTTGTAAAATGAGGCATTTTCACCAAATAGCTCTAATCCTTGGTAATTCTTTCCAAAAGACATGGTAAAGAAGCACAGGATTTAGAATTTAAATGATCCTAGAGGTCATTTAGGTTATACTCTCAGTTTTTCTCAGTGGGAACCCTGAGGCCTTCAGAGATTGTATTTAGTCACATAGTTACTAAAATCCGGTTCTCTTGATTTGTTCCACTTGCCTTTTCCCTGAACTACTTGTAAAGAGTCAGCCTTCTAAGATAACCCTGGTATTCATCCTCTTGTGTAATCCTTTTCCCTTAAGGGTAGACTACCAAGAGGCTTACTTCTAATAGGATATGACAAAAGTAGTAGGATGTCACTTAAGAGATTATGTTGCAAGAAACTATAACTTTCTTTTTGCTGGCCCTTGCTTGCTTGCTTACTTTGATGAAGCCTATCTGCTCTATCATGAGCTGACCTATAGAAGGACTCACCTGTCAAGGAATTGAGGGGAGCCTTTGGCCAGTAGTCCACAGAGAAAGTTCAGTAACCCCCTGGGAACTGAATCCTGCCAACAACCACTGAGTGAAGTTAGATCTTGTCCCAGTTAAACCTTGAAATGACTGTAGCCCTGCCTGATGATAACCTGAACTGGAGGACCTAGCAAAGCCAACACTCAGTTTCCTCAGGATCTGAAATAACAGATGTGTGGTGTTTTAACCTGCTAAGTTTTGGGGTAATTTGTTTAGCAGCAACAAATAAGTAATAAACTGCTCTTAGTAATTTTTAATTTTTAATAAATTTTTAACAAAAAACATTTTTAATAAAAGAAATAGTTTACCCTGAAGTTTTTGTGGACATAACTTCAGTTTTTATCATTTTAAACATGTTTGGGAATATGTTATTTTTACTTTTTAAAAATTAAAACATTAATCACTTAACTGTTCTGCATTTGTTTTAGTTATAACGTAATTGCTGTGTATTTGATCTCAAAACTGGCAACAATAAAGAGATGATAATACTTCAAAAGTTGAGAATTACTACTTTCGTTGAAGGTTTCATTAAAGTGGATGATTGATGAGACAAATTTACCATAGGACTGCTTTTGGCGGTTGACAAAAACACCTTTGATTCAGTTATTGTCTGTATTGAAGGTATTTTTCACTTAAATTGTTTACTGTTTAGGATGTATATACTCAGGCCATCTACTCCTGTTTATCTGTAGTTTTGCATTATGGTGATTTGATTGTATATAAATATTATTTTGAGAATTGCCTTTAATATTCCTGGATTTATAAATTTTGGAAGCTGCTGGAGTACGACAGGGATTATTTTGCTGGAATCCTTAATTCTGAATCTTGTTTTATTTTCTGTTGAAGTATACCAAGATCCCCTCCTCATAATTTTATCTTGGGAATTTTGCTGCTGCGGAATAAGTGTTGAAAAACTGAAAAAAAAAAAAAAAGATACAAACTACTAGGGAGAAATAAATAAATAATATTTATAATAAATAAATGACTTAGATAAATAAATGATATAGATCAGTGAACTTCAAAAAACTTTATTGTGAAATGTAATAATAGCAATAATTGTGACTCGGATAAAACTCATTGGCTACAGTAAACTGCCACAGTGCAAAGCTGGACAGTTAAGCAAATAATTAAAAAGTTAACACCCATGTAACTACCATCAAAATATCTTGAATTGAATAATCATTGAAATGTTTAAGTCCTTGTTTTGTATATGGGTTGTTTTTTTTTTTTTCATAATGCTTCTGAATATGAATGGGCATGTGTGTGAGAGAGAGAGAGACAGAGATGTGAATACTGTGGTCTGGTGCAATTCTTTATATGTCTGTTAGGTGAAATTTGTTAATGCCACTGTTAAAATCTCTTTCCTTACTGATTTTTATGTGTATGTGTCTGTGTGTATGTGCATGTTCATGTGGTTGGTGAATACTGAGAATTTGCAGTGTGTTAAATCTTTGTGTTATCATAGATTTATTTCTTCCTTGTAGTTCTATCATTTTTGATTTATTTATTTTGAAGTCATGTTATTAGAAACATACAACTTTATAGCTGGTTTCTCTTCTTATGAATTGAACCTTTTTCCCCCCACAGAGAAGTGTTCCTTTTTATCTCTAGTAATGCCTTTGTCTAGGCATTCCTAAATGCCTAGACAAATTACTAAATTACTAGACTAAAAAGTTTAGTCTGCTTTTTTAAAAAAACCTTATTTTGAAACAGTTTTAGACTTACTGAAAAGTTGCAGAAATAGTAAAGATTTCCTGTAAACTCTTCACCCTACTACTAATGTTAACACAATGCATGATTATAGTATAATGATCAAAACCAAGAAATTAATATTGCTACAATATTATTCACTAAATTATACACTTTATCCAAATATTACTATTTTTTCCATTAATGTTTTATTGTTGTTCTAGGACCCAATCCAGATCCTATGTTGCATTTAGTTATCGTGTTTCCTGAGTCTTCTCCCATCCATGGCCTCTTTTGAATTTTGATAAAGCTGTGACAGCCTTCTTTTGGTTAATGTGTGCATAGAATTGGATTTTTAAAAATTCGGTGGGACATCTTTGTCTGAGAAATGGAGCATTTGGTAACTGGATCATTAAATCCATTTGTGTTTTGTATTATTCCATTTTCAGTTTTCAGTTGTGGATATTATATATGCTTTACCATTCTTTTGTAGAAGCTATTGCATCTTGGAATGTATCTTTTCAGACCTTTTTGCATTTCCTTACGTGTGTGTGTGTATACCCAAACACACGGTTTTGCTTGTTTGCTTTTTCATTTTAATATGACAATGGTAATCCTTTATTATTTTATAACACCCCTTTCATTTAATAATATTTTACACATCTTTCTATGTCAGTGTATATTATACACACACACATAGTGTTGATAGTGTGTGTGTGTGTGTGTGTGTGTGTGTACCACAGTTCAACTAGACCCTAACTGGTAGACATTTATGCTGTTTCTAATTTTTTAATCGTGTAAACAGCACTGTCGTACATATTCTCGTATGTATAATTTTGAACCCTTTGCTAGAACATAGATTTCTAGAAGTAGAATTGTGGAATCAGAGTTTGCAACACTTAAAGCTTTAATTGACATTGTGGGATGTTCTTATTATTTTTTAATGACATAACTTTTATAAAAATTTATGCTTATTATAAACTCTTTCAAGCAACATAAAAAGGTGACTGTGAAACATTACCTGCAATTTTATCACCCAACCAAAACAACCTTCATTAAAAATCAGGTGTATAGCATTCTGTTTCTGTTCCTAAGAGTGATCAATATTGAAAAACAAACAAAAAAGCCTACTCATAGGCACATGTTTGTGAAATTTCATAGCACTGAGAATGGGAAAAAAAAAATCTTGACGGTTTCCAGAGAAAACAAAAATAGAAAAAAGAATTGAATATATGAACATCAGTCTTGACAGAATTGTGGCTATTTAACGGTGATGTATGGGAATAGAACAAAGGTGTTTTCAGGGGTACCTGGGTGGCACAGTCAGTTAAGCATCATACTCTTGGTTTTGGCTCAGGTCATGATCTCAGGGTCCTGAGATGGAGCCCCGCATGGGGCTCGGCACTTGGAGTGGAATCTGCTTGGGATTCTCTCTCTCTCTGCCCTTCCTGCTTATGTATGCGCTCTCTCTCTCTCTCTCTCTCTCTCAAATAAATGAATCTTTAAAAGTAAGATATTTTCAAACCTGGAAAGCCTCAGAAGTTATGCTCAAGTAAAATGAAGAAGTGAAAGAAAGGTGTGGAATGTAGGAAACAGTAAATCTAACGGGGGAGCACAGTGAAATGATGTTCTCTAGGAGGCACAGCTGTATAGCTGGCCTGGAGGACATACGGTGCAGATTTAAGGAGAAGCCCCCTCAGGAAGGAGGTTTTCAGGAGAGAAAGACAATTTCAGAGATACGTATCGTCAGAGCCTGGAGTTCTCTCTGTTGGGAGGTTTTTTAAAACTATGAATTCAATTTCTTTAATAGAAACAGGACTTTTCTGAGTATCTACTCTCACTGCATTAGCTTTGGTAGATTGTGTCTTTCAAGGAGTTTGTCAGATTTGTAGGTATGAAGTTGTTTGTCATATTTATTCCCTTTTTATCTTTTTCATGCCTTTGGGATTACTTTAATGTCCTTCTCTTCTTCCTGATACTGGCAATTTATGTCTTCTTTATTTTTATTTTGACCAGTCTGGCAGGAGGCTTACCAATTCTTTGACTTTTTTTTCCCCCCCACAGAACCAGCTTTGGGTTTCATTGGTTTGTTGTTGTTGTTGTATAGATTTATTTATTTGAGAGAGAGAGAGAGTGAGTATGAGGAGGGGGCAGAGGGAGAGGAAGAATCACAGGCAGATTCCACACTCAGCGTGGAGCCCGACACAGGCCTTGATCTCACGATGCTGAGATCATGACCTGAACTGAAATCAAGATTTGGACGTTTAAGTGACTGTGCCACTGAAGCACCCTGGTTTCATTGATTTTGTGTTGACTTTATATTTTCAGTTTCATTGATTTTTGCTGTTTACAGTTTCTTTCATACTGCTTACTTCAGATTTAATTTTTTCTTAATTTTGTATTTTTTAAAGGTAGAAGCATAAGTATTAATAAGAGGTCTTCCTCCCTTTAAAAAAATTTTTTTATATATGCATTTGGTACTATAAATATCCCTCTAAGCACTAATCTAGCTACATCTGACATGTTGTGTTTCTGTTATACAGTTCAGAATATTTAAAAATCTCCCTTAATTCCTCCTTTTTTGAACCATAGATTGTTGAGAAGTGTTTGGGAATTTTTGAGATACCTTTCTGTTAACTGATTTCAAGTTTATTTCTGTTGTAGTAAAATAACATGATTTGTATGGTTTCAGTTCTTTGTTGTTGTTGTTTTTAAAGATTTTATTTATTTATTTGACAGACAGAGATCACAAGTAGGCAGAGAGGCAGGCAGAGTGGGGGGAAGCAGACTCCCTGTTGAGCAGAGAGCCTGATGTGGGGCTGGATCCCAGGACCCTTAGATCATGACCTGAGCCAAAGGCAGAGGCTTTAACCCACTGAGCCACTCAGGCACCCCTGTATGGTTTCAATTCTTATATGTTAAGGGTTTTTTGATTTTTGTTTGTTTGTTTGTTTAATGGAACAGGATAGGATCTTTTTTGGTAAATGTGCCATGTGTACTTGAAAAGATTGTGTATTCTGCCATGTTGGGTGGGATTTTCTATAAATGTCAATTAGGTGAAGTTTGTTGATAGTACTGAATCTTCTACATTGCTGAGTCTCTGAGTTCTTATTCTGATTATTGAGAAAGGTGTAGTGAAATATCCAACTATAATTATGGGTTTGTCTATTGCTCCTTTCATCAGTTTTTACCACAGGTATGTTGACACTGTTGTGAAGTGCTTACATATTTAGGATCATTTAGGTCTTGTTAAATAAACCCCTAAATGTACTTAGTCTCAGTAATATTTCTTGTTTTACTTTGTTTGGAGTTAATGTAGCCACTCTTACTTTCTTTTGATTAGGATATGCATTTTTTTTCACTGCGTTCTGTTATCCTAAAAAATAAACAGTAAAGGGTAATTTGTAAGATATTTTCATTTTGTGTTGGCAGGGTTTAGAACAAGCTACCCCAAAATATGGCATTTTGGCATATTGAATATTTTAAGCTGAAGGATTTTGAGAAACAGCAGGTGCATCCCCCTTCTCCCCAGAAATGGGTCATAAGACCTTCATGTGAGAGGTGCCCTCCCTGTACCTGCAGGAAAAGAACATCCTTATCTCCAAAGATGGGGAGCTACCAAGAGGAATCCGAGTGAACGTGGCTTGCTGAGTTTTCCTCATTTTATTATCCTTGGTATATACCTTTTTGTCCTTCCCATTTTTCCATGACTTTCTACTCTTCATCATATCTAGTATAAAAATGCTCAGGCTGACTCTTTCTTCAGGTCTTCATTTCCTTGTGAAGGTTCCCATATCACATAAAACTTACATTAAATGAATTTGTCTGCTTTTCTCCTATTAATCAGTCTTTGTCAGTTTACTATTCAGATCCAGCCAGGAACCCTAAGAGGATGGAGGAAAAGTTTTCCCTCCCCTACAGTGTCTATTTCATTATTTATTTTTATTTTAAATAATGTTTTGATTTTAGCGAGTAATTTCTTAGCAAGTATGACCTAATATCATGTAATTTTGTGTTAAGATGCAAAGATATTAGTGATCATCACATAATTAGAAAAATTTTTGCATTCTTACTCTACTTCTTGGGGGGAATTTGAAAGGTAATAATTTACAGATTCTATTTGCATTCAGATGTTAAAATGCTGTTTTGCATTGTCTCAACCATATACATATAACCCCCCCAAATTTAAACATTTAAATTTATTCATTTTAATGAAGTATTTTCTGAATTACGACATATCTTTTCTTTAAGCAGCATGTCTTGATACTAATTAGTGCTCTAATACTGTTATTATCTTTTAAATTTAATGTAAATCGAAACCATTTCCTTAATTTATGTCAAACAGCTTATTACCAGCATGGGAGCTACAGATACTGTGTGATACAGCATATGATATCCCAAAGTAGAACATTTTATTCAGTGGCATGAGCTGGCACAGTGGGCAGGATTATTGTAATTCATTTGGGTAGGTGAACAGTAATTTAGGAAGTTCACATACAAAAACTCGCTGTGAGTTTCTTTGTGATTCTTTACTGGTAAGAAACTCAGTTTAGTATTTCATTGGCTTATTTCTACTGTCTTTATTTCATGCAGGTGACTAATTTCCATCTTAGTTTAAAGTAAAATCTATGTGCACATCTTTAAAATACCTATATTTTTGTTAGTCGTTTTAGAATTAAAATCTCAAAATATTTGGTCGCATGATTACTAACCAGTTGATTCTGAAGGCTCATGTTTGTTCTACATGCAAAATACCTTAAGAATTAGAGAAATTATTTTCTTCACTAAAGTTTTTTGGAATAGTTTTTCTTCTAAAATGTGTTCCTACTTTTAGGAATTACTTTATGAAAAGCAAAAAGTTGTTTTATTTGCCTATTATTGGATAAAAATTTAGACTAGTATTTAACACTGCCACATTTAATAATAAGATTTCAAAAAGGTGCACCTGGGTGGGTCAGTGGGTTAAAGCCTCTGCCGTTGGCTCAGGTCATGATCCCAGGGTCATGGGATCGAGTCCCACATCGGCCTCTCTGCTCAGCAGGGAGCCTGTCCTCCACCCCTCCTCCCGCCTCTCTGCCTACTTGTGATCTCTCTGTCCGGTGAATAAAAACATCTTAAAAAAAAAGCTGCTGCAAAGATGTTCCTTCCAGTGCTTTTTGTAACAGAAAATAATGATGTGCCATCCAGTGGAATATTAAAGTCAGTGGTTATTGATGTGTTTTGAAGAAAAATGACTGTGATATTTTATTGTGAAAAAATTAAATATGTGTAGACATCGATTACACATATAAATATGTAAAGAATGACAAAGGGGAACATACTAGGGCTTTAAGAGTATTTTATATTTTGGTGGTGAATGTAATGGGTGATCTTTTTTTCCTTCTTTCTACTTTTGTTTTAGTGTATGTTGGACTGTTTTGCTAGAGATGAGGTCATTTGGGCAGTGCCTAGAATGATCTCAGTGGGATTTTTTTTCTATTATCAGTGAATTTTTTACCAAATCAGCAATTCAGCATCATTTAACATTAACATTGAATCAGCTCCGACTTCTCCTGATGATTATGGATTAATTGTAATCTGCTTGTACCAGAATATAATGATTTTTATGCCTTTTGAAACCTTCCAAGTGAGTTTCCAAAAGATAATGTAATGTACTTATTACTTAACTTACATACTTAAGGAATGTACTTACTTAAATGTAAGTAATTAGAAAAATGTTTCCTGTTGTTTTTGAGACGTTTTAAAGAATGACTGGTAACTTTAAGATCTTTTGGCTGTATCACCTTCCCTTTGCCGGCTTTTACCTGGACTTTATTTTTATTTTGACCATATTGTCTTGCCTACAAATTTAGACTCTATTTCCAGTTTCTCTTCAGCATATAAGAAACTTTGTTCAAACATTTGGACAGTTCATAAGGCTCGATTGTTCCAGCTGCTTCACTTCAGACCTTTTACACCCTTATTTGCTTGCTGAGACCATACCTGCTATTTATAGGGATTTTCATGACTTTTCGATATCATGTTGCTCCCTGTTGTTTTCCCTCTCCTCCTTCCTTCGCAGATGCTGGATATCATTCAGGTCTCATAGTTGTTGGTATTGTATGTTGATGTTTACCTAGTTTTGTGGTAGATATTTTGTTTATGGCTTCATTTTGCTCTCCTGGTTGCTCTGTTTTTATGAAAATGGTTGGGGAGATTAAAAAACTGCTGATTCCACCACAGTCTTCCCAAAATCTTCCTGGCTTTTTTACAAAGTTAAATTTACTCAGTTTAAAGGGTTGTCTTTTTTGAAGGTGTGTTCTGCTGAAATGTTCTTTATTTTATGATTTTTGAAGGTGGTTCCTTCTGTTTTTTTAAGTCAGTTATTCTTGATGATCAGGAACCTGCCCTAGAGTTTATCTTCACTCTCCCTAGAGGGATTATTTCTCATACTACTCAGGAGAGTGACCTAACCCAGACGAGCCATGTATTAGATGAAGGATTTAAACATTTTTAAAACAGAGCTCCCTTTCCCTCAGTCACTTCCTGTAACTAGTTCAAGACTGATTACTAGAATCAGAGTTGATAAATGCCAGCACCTGTATCCAGATACTCATTTTATGTGTTCTATGGATGTAGAGATTACTTAAAAATAAAATCTTTTAAAAAGGAAAAAATCATAAGGAAAATACATTTATAGGACTGTACTATATTTATGAAAACATCTGCTTATGTTTAAACTTGTATTGTTCGGGGTCAGCTGTAGTTATTTTATTCAACCAGTACTCGGTCAGTGTCTACCATCTCTTGCCATATCTGGGGTTTGGCATTGGTGATGCAACTGAACTGAGACATACACACGGTCTAAAAAAATGAAATATGTGTGAAAGAGTGTGTGTGTGTGTGTGTGTGTATTTTCAGAAGGGGATGGGTGGGGTGAGCTTGGGGTTAGAATTTTAGGAACCACAGAATCACTGTTGACATTTGTTGTTACTGCACCAGGGAGCTTCTCTGGTCAGGATTGGAGGTGGGAGAGTGGAACTCACTAAGTTGTATATTAGGTTAAGAGAGGCTATGTTGCACTAATAACCCCCATATCATGACTTAATACAACACGAGTTTATTTCTCACTCATACAGCGGTTGGCTTAGAGGTCAGCATCCCTTTTATCTTGTGATACCACCCTTATATTGGGGTTTTCAAGATTGTTACAAGAGGGGAAGAGAGGGCTGGAGGATCTCACAGAATTCCTCTGAGGGTGAGTCCAGAAATTGGCTTTATGTCACTTCTGCTTATATGGCTGTGGTTTTAACCCATCACCTGACCCAGATGTTAAGAAGATTAGAAAATTCATTTTTACTTCACACTTGGGAATAGGAGCTGCTATGATTATAATCCAACAAGTCTAGGTTTTGGAGAAGAGGTAGAAGAGTAGATGATGGTTACATCTTTTATGAACTAAATGTTTGTGTATCCCCCCCACTGCCTAAATGTTGAAACCCTACCCGTCAATATGATGGTATGGGAGGTGAGGCCTTTAGGAGGTAATTAGAATGCAATAAATGTCATGAGGGCTCTGCTCCCATTGAATGGGGTAAGTGTCTTTATAAGAGTCACGAGGGAGTTTGCTTCCCCTATCTGTTCCTGCCATGCAAGAATACAGTAAAAAGTTGGTAGTCTGCAACCCAGGAAAGGACTCTCACCGGAACTCAACTTTGCTAATTCAAGCCGGATCTCAGACTTGTAGCCTCCAGAACTGTGAGAAATAAATTTCTGTTGTTTGTGAGCCATTCAGTCTATGGTATTTTTGTTAAAGCAGCCCAAATGGTCTAAAATCTTACTCCTTTTCATTTCCTAATAGGACTTTTGCCCTGCCTTGACATTACCCAATGGCACTTGCAGCTTGGGTTATTGCTACTGATTTCTGTATTGGTGGGAGAGACAAGACTTATCCTAATGCAACACAGGGAGAGTAAGAGCCATGCAAATTTCTCTGAAACATGGATGACATGAATTTTTTAAAAATAATTTTTAAAATTTTTTATAAACATAAAATGTATTATTAGCCTCAGGGGTACAGGTCTGTGAATCGCCAGGTTTACAGACTTTACAGCACTCACCATAATACATACCCTCCCCAATGTCTATAATCCCACCACCCTCTCCCTATCCCCCTCCCCTACATGAAATTTTTGATGGGTTCTCCAGGTCCCATATTCCCTTTCACTTTTCTGGTTTTTAACTGAGAAGGAAGCAGTTTCATTTCTTGTCCCAATAAATAGAATAAACAGTCCATAGGGCCAGGGTAAGATGATGACTTTTTTTTCTTTTTTTAGAGTGTGAGAGGGAGAGAGAGAGAGAGAGAGAGCGCGCGCGCGAGTGCGTGAGCACAGTCATGGGAAGGGGCAGAGGGAAAAGCAGACTCCCTACTGAGCAGGGAACCTGGACTGGCATCATGACCTGAGCTGAAGGCAGACACTTAACCAACTGAGCCACCCAGGGATGTGGTGATAATTTTGATAAACTGGTAATTTCAAGTATTTGATAGTGACCAAGGGTAGTAGGAAACTTTGTTTTGGATACCTGGGGGTTATGATTCTTGTTTAGCAAGTGGATTCCCTCCCAACTGTTGATGGTATCCTCAGCTACTCTCCTCAGGTCAGGTTGAAGGTTTCAAATAATAATTTAAAAACCATTTTATCAAAGTAAGAACATTGCATCAAATTTTAGCCTCTCATGGCATATAAAAGGAAGAAAAATATAAAGGAATTAGATTTGATAAAATGAGCACCTTGACCAATAAAGAAGAGATACAAAGTTGAACATTTTGTTAAGGTTTTCAAAATAAGCTGACAGTCTCATTAAAACTATTTACATTGGATTATTCATTTAAGACGTATATATTCCTCTGCTCAGTTCTGTGCTCAACAGGCATTAGAGATATGAATTACTGCAGTATTAAATCCTTAGACATTGTTAAAAGATTAATGTATGATAACTCTATTCATATGAATTAATGTTACAGAGTTGTAGACTAACACTAATTTTGAGTAAATTAACCACGTAGAAAAATACACTTAAATTCTGTATTGAGTTTATGCAGACATATGGAAATTGTAATAAGAGGAAATAATCTTTCAATGTTACTACTGATTGTATCTCTCTTCATATTGGTGCCAGATTTTAGTGAGCTTTTATTAAGTTAAAGTTGTATGTTTTGTATCATGATTTAAAAATAAGTTTGATTTGAAATTTAGTTACAATGATTAAAATGTTTTTATATTGTTTTAAAAATGTATTTAAAATATTAAAGGGGAGATTGTCAGTTTCAAAGTCTGCTGTAACATTAATGAATTTCATCAAATTTTTTAAAAATACAAAAATTTTTCATTGTTATTTATCATTGGGGAAATGTCAATGAAGTATTTATAAACCCTGCTTGTGTTTTGTCTATATCTCCCTAGCTGTTTATCATGACCATAGGAACTTTGAAGGGTTTTACATTGACATTTGCTTGCAGAATGTCGCTTCATCCTTATGGAGTGACTTTTGTGTTTTTTATCCTCTTTAAATGAGCAGTATGAATACTAAGTTTTTCTTTTGCAAAACCAACTGCTATTATTTTTGTCATATGAAAAAACGGTTAGAAGATATTGAAGAAATCCCAAATATTCAAAAATATCACTGTTCAAATAGAAAATGTTGGTTAGAATATTGATTACATAAAATGTCATAATTACACAGTATGAGTGAAAAGCTGGCCTTTTTATAAGTCAGTTTTGTTTGGTTTAATGTGAAATTTTTTAGGACCGAAAATGCTCTGGAAATGTTTGTCTATTTCTCCACTAGATGGAGCTGTACACTAGATATTGTGTTATAGCAAGCAAGGGCGTGTATCTGATGAGATAATACTAAGGTTAAACTTAAGTAACCCATATATTAAAACAGCTAAATAATTGGTATCTTTGTTGCATAAAGGTAAAATATAATTTTATCCCTTACATATAAAAATGTTTTCCAGTCATTCTGGGGAATGTATACACCTGATATTTCTGATAGAGTTGTTAAGTTTCTCTTGGTCTGTCCTTATACTTTGCTGGTACCCTAATGGCCAAAAATAATAAAAATTTTCAGTACAGTTAAAATTACCTTAAATGGCTTCCACTTAATGATTTTCCAGCATAACTAAAGTTCTGCATTTCTTTTGGTGTAAACATACTGACTGATGCCTATGGTATGCTTAATGCTTAGGTTAGTACACTGATCTCTTGTAGATGCTTCTACTCCTACTAGTTCAGTTGATTTATATACTTACCAAGAATCACTTGTGTTTGTCCCCAAACCTGTATATACCGGTTGTATCTGTGATCATAATTATATAATTTAAATGAAATCTGTGTAAGCTAATGAAAATATTTGTAGAAAACGTTCCTCCTGTGAAAACTTAAGGTGAATGATTTGCAAGAAAGGTGAATTGCTTAAAAAAAATACTATCAATGAGATAGTGATTTTTGAATTTGAATGAGAAAGCTGTGAAAAAAAAACTAGCTTTGCACATGTTTGTGGGGCCAAAATGCTTGGGATTCTTTTAAGTTCTGTACAAAAGGTGCTGTTATTTAACGCTGTGATTACAAATGTACAAGTTTCACATTTTGAAAGTTACAATTGAGAAATAATTCTCCAAGCAACTTTTACTTGAATGTCCCAAAAGTTATTTTTACTTAAGTGCTTAATGACTTTAAAATTCGCTTCTCTCTTAATGTTAGACTATCTTGCTATAGCTTTCTATGATTGTTTTAGCTGATTATTATCTAGAGGTCATCCAAATAAAAAAGTATTAATTAGAATACAGAATATATTTAGATAGAAGAAAATAAAACCAGTGGTTTATCAAAGACTCCAGATACACAGTTTAGCAAATATTGTAGCTTTTTAGTCTTACTTTTGAGTTAATGTAATGATTTTTATCTTTCTGTTATTCCAGATTTTATGATTTCTTGAATTGTTTTTTAGCCAAAAGTTTGAAATTTGGTCCCTAGTTTGTCTGATCTCTTCATGTCGAGCTAGCAACGGATTGCGTTCCTCCACATATACAAAACTGGCGATTTTGGGTTCAGTAGTGATTTCCTCTCTAATTAGAGTTTCTCCTCCTCTGCTATAATCCTATGAGAGAAATTTTATAACTAAAAAAAGGCCAAAGAATTTTTTTTTTCTACTTTTATAAAAAGAACAGGAAGGAATCAGAAGGTCTAGGTTTTAATCCTGGAATCTGGGACCTAGAACAATAAATACTTGCCAAATAAATAAATGAATGAGTAATTTTCTGCTTGTTAGTTTTGAATATATAACCTGGTCAATTAATTTCTCTTAGAGCCCTATCTATGAGATTTTATTAATTCAACACACATTTTTTTTTTCTTTCAACACACATTTCTTGAGTGTTATAAGTGAGGCACAACAATGAGAACTATAAGCCTCCTTTCATTCAGGTTGCCTAATTGGAAGGAACAGATAAGTAAATAATTAAAATATACTGTGACAAGTGTCCAATAGAAGCAGGCCTGGACAGAGACAAATGAATGCCCCTTTAAACCTGTAAATATGGGTCGAACTTTTATTTAGTGGAGATAGGAAGAAACAGATTTTATTTTAAAATTATTATGAAGAAACTGATTAAAAATTAATTTTCTTGCACTAGTTGAGGAAAACAGTTCTGAAAAAGTTTTGCAAAAATCTTTTTCAGTTTTTTGTAGCTTCTGTTTTCACTTCTCCACAGTTTCATGGAAAGCACATTTATAAATTTCAAAATTAGATAATAATGTAAGTTGCCAGAGAAGTGCCATGGATTATTTTCTGAATTTTAATTCAGTGCAACTACATGTGTAGTAGATATTGTTGAGGAATGCTTTTAAATTTCCAGTTAAGAGCAACAACAGAAACCTGAGTTAACTGAGATCATACTTCTAATTTATTCCAGTGGTGTTTTAATGACCCTCACAGATTGCTGTACTCTCCATCTCTCCTCCTGAAACCCAACTGGCTTGCCTACAGTCACCGTGAACAGAACTGACACTTTTATAATTTTGAGTTTTCCAGTCTGTGACCACAGTAAATATTTCCTTTTATTTAGGTCTTCTTTATATCTCTCAGTGAAGTTGTATTATTTTTCCCTAGGGGTTTTGCATTGTTGTAATTCTTATTTAAGGACCTCAAATTTAGGGTGAAAGAAGTGTGAATAGCCAAGATTCTTGATTTGTTCCAGTATCAAAGGAACGGATTTAAGTGTTTTACCGTTCTTACAGGATTTTTCTTATTTGTTGTTTGTTTTACCTGTTATCAGATTATTGTATTTTTAGAATGCAAAGACTTTTTTTTAAGAAATGCATGTTGAATTTTATCAGCTGCTTCATCTCTATAGATTTTTTAATTTTTTTATGTTAAAGTAGTGAATATTCATTTCTTTTCAAATATTGAATAAACCTATAATGAGATAACACAATTTAGTCACAATACATTGCTACTTTTCTTACAGTGCTGGTTTCTGCCTGCTAATATTTTAGGATTTTTTACATGTGTGTTCATTAGTAAAATTTGCTTCTTAGGCTATTCTTATATAGGTTTGCTATCTTCCTAAAGATTTTGCTATCTTTTACTCTCTGGAGATCTTAAGGTAACATTAAACTAATATTAGACTAATTCCAAATGAGACTGGAGTAATAATAATTTCTGGAATGTGCTACTTCCCAGGAATATTTTTTTTTACTCCTGGTTAATTTCTTTGAAAATTACAGGCTTATTCAAGTTTTTTATGTGTACCAAATCAGTTTTGGTAAGCTGTATTTTTTCTGGGACTGTTTCTGTTACAGCTCCATTTTCAAATACATTGCCATAAAGATGTTAGTAATACTCTCCTACTATTCTTCATATTGTTTGTATATTTTCTTTTTTCTTCTTGATCAGTTTTCTCAGCTTGTGAGTTTTTCAGTCTTTTTAAAGAACCAACTTTTGGCTTTGTTAATTCTTTCAGTGATGTATTTACTTGCCTATTTAATTAATTTCTCTTAATTTTCTTCTCTTCTAGTCTTTTTGGTCTTATTTTGCTTTAGATCTGATTTCATATGATGGGTGCTTAGCTCATTAATTTTCAGTTTCCTTTTCTAATATATGTATGGAAGGATATAAATTTGCCTCTAAGTAGTAATTTAGCTGCATTGCACAAGTTTTGCTTTGTGGAATTTGTTATTGTCGAATTCAAAATATTTTCTAATTGTCATTAAGATTTTTTTCATTAACTTTGTGGGGCACCTGAGTGGCTTGGTTGGTTAAGCATCTGACTCTTGATTTCAGCTCAGGTCTTGATCTCTGGGTCATGAGGTCAAGCCCCACATCAGGGTCCATGCTTATTTTCTGTTCCTCTCCTCCACCCTCTCTAAAAATTAAAAAAAAATTTAAAAAAGATTGTTTCATTTTCATTGACTTGAGTTATTAATTTCTAAGCAATGGGAACTTTTAACTTCTGAATATATGGGAATTTTAATTTCTGAATGATGATTTTCTTTTTGTTATCAATTTCTAACTTTACATTGTCGTTAGAGAAGATGCTCCATCAAGTTTTAATTCTTTGAAATTTGATTCTACTTGCTTTGTATCCCAGAATATGGTCAATATTGTAATATTGCATGTGCTTAGAAAGAATGTATATTCTGGATGTTGGGGAGAACATTAGTTTATGTTCAGATTTGTTTGATCAAGTTTGTTAATGGAATTCCATAAATCATCTGTATTCTTACCATGTTTTTTTTGTTTTGTTCCATCATTGTGGGTTATCCAGTTTCTCCTCATGGTTTTGTTGGTTTCTACTATACCTATATAAAGCCTATTTATTAGGCTTGTATACATTTAAAACTTTTGTATTTTCCTTGTGAATTAAAACTCTTATCATTATAATGTGACCCTTTTTCTGCCTTAAAATCTGTTTTGCCTCATATTAATATAACTTAATGTTTCTTGCTTAATATTTGCATGGTATACATTTTTATACCCTTTTTTGTTCAACTTTTCTGATTATTTTATTTTTAAAGATTTTATTTTATTTTAGAGACAGAGAGAGGGAGTACACATGCGGACATACACACATATGTGTGTGGGGAGAGGGGCAGAGGGAGAGTGGGAGAGAGAGAGTCTTAAGCTGACTTCCTTGCTGAATGTGGACCCTGACACTAGGCTTGATCCCATGACTCTGAGATCAAGACCTGAGCTGAAACCAAGAATTGGAGGCTTCACTGATGAAACCACCCAGGCACCCCTGTTTTTTTCACTTTAGATGAGTCTGTTGTAAACATGTAGATGAATTTTTAAAAATCTAGTCTGACAATTTCTTTTTATTTATTTTTTTTAAAAGATTTTATTTATTTATTTGACAGAGATCACAAGTAGGCAGAGACGCAGGCGGGGGATTGGGGTGGGGGACGCAGGCTCCCTGCTGAGCAGACACTCGATTCCAGGACCCTGAGATCTTGACCTGAGCTGAAGGCAGAGGTTTAACCCACTGAGCCACCCAGGCGTCCTGACAATTTCTTTTTAATTTTACCTTCTGAATTATGTAGATTGACTTCTTTTTCATTTGGTGTATGTCCCTATGAATATTTTACGTTGTGGTAAAGTATACATAACATTTTATTGTTTACCATTTTTTAATTATACAATTTTGTGGCATTAACTACATTAACATTGGGGCACCTGGGTGGCTCAGTCGTTAGACGTCAGCCTTTGGCTCAGATCATGATCCCAGGGTCCCAGGATCAAGCCCCATATCAAGTCCTGCGTTGGGCTCCCTGCTCTGCTGGAAGCCTGTTTCTCCCTCTCCCACTCCCCCTTCTGTGTTCCCTCTCTCACTGTGTCTCTGTTAAATAAATGAATAAAATCTAAAAAAAAACAAAACAAAAAGCAAAACAGAACTACATTCACGTTGTTGTACACCATGACCATGATCCATCTTTACAATTTTTTATTTATCCCAAACAGAAACTTTGTACCCATTAAACAATAACGTCTTACTCTTCCTTCCCTCAGCCCTGGGTACTAACTGTTCTACTTTCTTTCTTTATGAATTTGACTATTCCTTTTTTTTTTTTTTTAAGATTTTATTTATTTGACAGTCAGAGAGAGATCACAGCAGGCAGAGGGAGAGAGGGGGAAGCAGGCTCCCCGCCGAGCAGAGAACCCGATGCAGGGCTCGATCCCAGGACCCTGAGACCATGACCTGAGCCAAAGGCAGAGGCTTAACCCACTGAGCCACCCAGGCGCCCTGAATTTGACTATTCTGACTTTCTTTATGAATTTGACTTTCTTTATGCATTTGGCCTCACCTAAGTGGAATCATACAATATGCTTCTTTTGTTTCTGGCTTAATTTCACTTAGCATAATATTTTTAAGGTTCATCCATGTTGTAGCATCTATCAAAATTTCATTCATTTTTAAAACTGAAAAATATTCCCTTGTATCTTCTTCCTGCATTTTTTTATCCCTCCATCTCTTGATGGACAGTAGAATTGTTTCCATCTTGTCGCTATTGTGAATAATGCTGCTATGAACTTGTTGTACAGTCCCATGAATTTTAACACAAGTAAAGATTCATGTCGGGGCGCCTGGGTGGCTCAGTTGGTTAAGCAACTGCCTTCGGCTCGGGTCATGATCCCGGGGTCCTGGGATCGGGCCCCGCATCGGGCTTCCTGCTCAGTGGGGAGCCTTCTTCTCTCTCTCCCTCTGCTGCTCTGCCTGCTTGTGTCTCTTGCTCTCTCTGTCAAATAAATAAATAAAATCTTAAAAAAAAAAAAAAAAAACTTCTCAATAAAGATTCATGTCATTACCTCCATATCAGAATACAGAGCAATTTTCTATCACCTCAAAAAAAACCCTGGTGCTTTTTTTTTTTTTTTAAGTTGTATGTTCCCTTTACTTACTCTCCTTGGCAAGCTCTCATCTCTTGTCCATCACTGTAGTCATGTCACTCTAAGAAAGTTATATAAATGGAATCATACATGTGCAGTTTTTTGAAACTGGCAGCTTCCAATCAGCTTAATGTCTTTAAGATTCATCCAAGTTGTTGGATCAAGTTTGTTTTTTTTTATTGGTAAGTAGTGTGCCATTCACTGTATGTATGTATGTATATAGCAGTTTGTTTACCATTCATGGGTTGAAGGCTAATACAGTTGTTTTGAGTTTTGGGCTGGAGATTTTTGTGTGGACATGAATTTTCATGTTAAGGGTAAATATGCAACAGTGAGATTGCTGCGTCAGATGCTGAGTGTTTAACTTTGTAAGAAATTGCCAGGCCATTTTCCAGAGTGCTGTTATGCATGTCCACTAGCAATGTGTGAGAATTCTAGTTGTTCCTCATTGGCACTTGATACTGTCAGTATTTTTTTTTTTTTTAAGATTTTATTTATTGGGACACCTGGGTGGCTCAGTGGGTTAATAAGCCTCTGCCTTCGGCTCAGGTCATGATCTCAAGGGTCCTGAGATCAAGCCCCGCATCGGGCTCCCTGCTCAGCAGGGAGCCTGCTTCCCTCCCTCTCTCTGCCTGCCTCTCTGCCTGCTTGTGATCTCTCTCTCTCTGTGTCAAATAAATAAATAAAATCTTAAAAAAAAAAAAGATTTTATTTATTTATTTGACAGAGAGACACAGCGAGAGAGGGACTAATAAGCAGGGGGAGCGGGGAGGGGCTTGATTCCAGGATCCTGGGATCGTGACCTGAGCCAAAGGCAGCCGCTTAACAACTGAGGCACCCAGGCGCCCCGACATTGTCAGCATTTTTTAATTCAGTCTTTCAAATGTGTATAGTAGTTATCATAGTTTTAATTAGTATTTCACTAATTGGTCATTATGTTGAACTATTTGCATATGCTTATTTGCCATCCCTATATTCTCATTAGACTGGTGTCTATTCAAGTCCATTTTATTGTTGAATTTTGATGGTTCTGGATATATTCTGGATACAAGTCCTTTGTCAGATATGTAATTTCCACATATTTTTTCCCAGTTTGTAACTTGTCTTATAATAAATTTGGCAGTCCTTTGACAGAGCAGAAGTTGTAAATTTTGGTAAGATCCATGTTATCATTTTTTTCATTTATGGATCATGCTTTTGGTGCCATATCTAAAGGCTTGTAGTTTTTTGAGCTTTCGGGATCTATGGGTTTTAGTTTTTATTTGCTTTGGGTACTGTTTCTTTGCATGTTTAAAAATTCTGTTTTATTCTTTTATTATTTATTTATATATTTATTTATTTGTTATCTGTATTTTAAGTAGGCTCCACACCCAGCATGGGGCTTGAACTCATGACCCTGAGATCAAGAGTCACATGCTCTACTGACTGAGCCAACTAGGCACCCCTGTTTTATTCTTTTATAGGTTATCATCCTAATTTTTTCTTCAGAGACAGTTAATTTGTATAAACACAAATTATAAACCTTGGCTTTCCAACATCACATTAGCTGCTATCTGCTTCATTTTTAATCTTTCACGTGCTGCTTTTTTGATAGCCACATTCTCTGGTATGCCTGTACAGTTTGATGGTCAGCCAGGGATTTGGGTAGCACTTATAATCAGATTTGGGGGCTTACGGTTTTTGTATCTTCCTTGTTTCTGGGAACCTTTCCATTAATTTTCCACATTCTGACATACGCTGAGCTATGTCCTCTCATAGGACATATGAGAGGACTCAGCTCTTTGGTGCCCTTACTGCCTATTGTTTGGGGAACACATTCAGTTAATACAGCAGCAGAGTCATAAAACTCACCTATTTCAGCTTTGTCTTTCAAGGGTAGACTGCTTCTGGTGTGTTGTTTTTTGTTTGGTGAACATGCTGGGGTTTCCCCCTGAGCATGCCCAGTTTTGTGGCGCACCAGAGGTTTGGGCAGTATTTATACTCAGATTTTGGGTTTTACTGGCTCTCTGATTCTCTTATTTCAGAGTCTTACCCTTATATTTCCAGCTCATCTTCTAGTTCTGACCTCTGTTCTCTACCATCTCCCAGCTGTGATCAATGTTTTGTTGATGGAGTTGTGGGGATTGGGGAATTTTCTTGGAAGTTTCAATTTTTCAATAAGAAATTCTTGTCTTTTTTTTTTTTTTTTAAGATTTTATTTATTTATTTTAGAGAAAGAGAAGAGCACATGAGCAGGCACAAGCAGGGGGAGGAGCAAAGGGAGAGGGACAAGCAGACTCAAAGCTGAGCATGGAGCTTGATGCAGGGCTCAATCCCAGGACCCCGAGATCATGAGCCAAAATCAAGGACGGATGCTCAACCGACTGAGTCACCCAGGTTCCCCTCTTGTCTTTTTTCTATGTCAGGCTGCTTCCCATTGACTTAATTTTGTCTAGATTTCATAATTATTATCCATGGGAAGGCTCATTTAACTACTTCACTGTGTTGCCGTTACCAGAAGTTAGCACACATTAAATTTTACGTTTCAGTTGTTGTTTTATTTATAGAATCTTCATTTATTTCCATTTCATATATGTTAATTCACAGATCACTTTTTGTTACTTCATGTTCTCTGCGTATATTTCAAACCTGTTCTTATTTTTTTAAATTTAATATGAATGGTTTTGTTATTTGTGACTGACAACCCCAAAGGCTGAAGTATTTGTGGTTTGTGCAACCCCTTTTTTAAATGGTGACTCTTCATTTTGGTTCATTACTTTGTGTGCTTGGGTATTTTAGACTGTGTGCTACTTATTTTAAAATATTTTATTTTTATTTATTTTTTTTGTATGTGGAACTTGGATTCCTGGAATGAAGTTACCTTTCTCCAGAGAAGATTTGCTTTTACTTCTGCCAGGTGCCAGAGAACCTACCATTCTGCTCTATTTGAAACTAAATTCAGTGTTTGATATTTTTTTGGACCACCCAGCTGATGTGAATTTGAGTTGCAGACCTTTGAAAGGCCTGGCTCTTTGTAAAAATTTCTTAAGGACCCTTTTTCTTGCTCTGATCAATACCAGGGAAGATTTCCCTGCAGTCCTCTGAGTGATGGATTAGGTTTATTTCTTTGATGTCTTTGCATTTTTTTCCTTCTTTGGAACTTTATAACATTTGGGGTCATAGCTGTATGGAAGCAATGTTCCAATATATTTTACCTTGGGTCACATTCTGGGATTTGTCCTTTATAGATCCTCAAAAGAATAGAAAAATCAGTAGCTCAGTTACTTATATGTGACTAATATCCATAGACTAAATCAGATTTTTGTGCTTAGCTTCTCTCGTAGGTTAGATTCTCTGTGCAACAAACTTTGAGACTTTGAGATTTGTGTGTAGCAGTTTTGCTGGAGGAATTCTGTCAGGAACACATCTGTGAGGAATGAGAGAAGCAGGAGTGAGCAGAAGGAAAAGTTGAACTGTAGTCAGTCACAGGAAAGATTTCAGTTAGTCTTTTTGTCCTTTGGAGGTATCTCATCTTGAGCAAAGGGGTTGACTTTTATACGCCCAAATAGACGCCCACACTGAATGCAGGCCGCTCTGAGGGAGGAGGCATGATTCTGGATGAGGTGGCTCTTTTTGTCTGAGGGCTGGTCATTGTAAAGGACTTAGCTGAGAGCCTTCAACAGCCTCACTCTTAACCAACTGGGGGAATTACAGCCTCGATACTGAAAGAGATTTGGGTTATGTACTATAGCATCCACTGTAGTTTCTCCTCTGAATTCTTGCTTTAGCTATTTATTGGCCTTATAATTTCTTTTCAGATCATAGGTTCTTCTTTTTATTTATGTTTTATCTGGTGTTTTTGTTCTTGTTTTCAAGGTTAGTCCAAATGACGTTGTTTATTATATTATTAGGACTAACTTGGATTAACTTCTTATGTAAGACAACTCTTTTCCAGCTTTGCTTTACTGTGTTGTAAATTACATTTATATTTTCCCAGCTTTATTGATGTATGGTTGACTAATAAATATTGTATATATTTAGGTTGTACAATGTGAATGTTTTTTAAGGTGTACAAATGATGTTTTTATGTACACATACATTGTGAAATATGATAGAACTGTCTTAATAGATTTTACTTTACCACTGACGATTAATACTTCGACTTAAACTTTTTGTTCTTTGTTTCTCTATGGTCAGTCAGTTTCTTATGAGATGATTCTGAAAAGTATTATGGTAATTTAGGAAAGAAACCCAGTAATCCATTTTTTTGTAAAAGGACAGTTATTGGGGCACCCACGTGGCTCAGTCGGTTAAGTGTATGCTGTCAGTGCAGGTCATGGTCCTGGGGTCCTGGAATCAAGCCCTCTTGTCGGGCTCCCTGTTCCAGTGGGGAATCAACTTCTCCCTCTCTTTTCCACCCTCAGCTCATGCTCTCTCTTGCACGCTCTCCCTCTTAAATAAATTTCAAAACAAACAAAAGGGTAAGTTATTAAGAAATTCCCAATGAAGTCCATTTATTATGCAGAGAATTAGTAATATTTTACTTTAGATTATTTCTCTTAATATGAAAATGATATAAGCTGGATCATTGTCATAATGAATTAGGAAGAATTTAGCATATTCAAAATAATGAAAAACTCAACTGTCAGAACATTCTAGGTAAGTTCTTATGTACGGTAACAGATAGCCTGTCAGATCTAGCAACTATCAGTTACTAATTCTCCAATATTTTCATTGAGTATTGTTAAGCAACCAAGAACCCAGTAGCCTGTCTCTCTAACATGTAGTTACAATACCAGTTATAGTGTGTAACTTTTTAAAAAATTTATTTATTTATTTATTTATTTATTTTTTTTAAATATTTTATTTATTTGACAGAGAGAGATCACAAGTAGGCAGAGAGGCAGGCAGAGAGAGAAGAGGAAGCAGGCTCCCTGCTAAGCAGAGAGCCTGATGCGGGGCTCAATCCCAGGACCCTGAGATCATGACCTGAGCCGAAGGCAGAAGCTTTAACCCACTGAGCCACCCAGGTGCCCCAGTGTGTAACTTTTTAAACTTTTATTTTCTTTAGCAATATTGCTCTTCATTTTGTCTCCCCCAGCCTGAGCTTCTGATATCTCATGTGGAGTAGGAAATGGAGATGAAGATATCAGCAGACATTTTTCTTTTCCGTAGAACCTCAAGCACCTAAGAAGCCTTTACTTCATCTTTTGCAGTTAATAATTACCATTATTTATTATGCATTTACACTTATGTACCCATTAATAGCATCTTATGTTATGAAATGTATCATGTATCCAGAAAAATACAGAGAATAATAAATCTTATTGAGCTACCCAGATTTGGCATAAATGTTTCCTGTTTTACCCCACTCTTAATCTCATTTGTCTTTTCTGTGTTAACCACTGTTAAAAGTAGCTGTGAATTTTACCAGACTCATTTCTATGTATTCAGTTATATAAACACACGTCCAGATGTCAAAAAAAAGTACAGTTTTCAGGCTTCTGTACATGTTTTTCTGATATTTCTTTCTTTTTTGTGTGTGTATTATAGAATATCTTTTTATGTCAGTCCATATTGATTTACCTCATTTAGTGAATGACTCTTTAAATATTTTTTATATTAGTATATTACTTAATATATAATAGGCACTCAGAAAATATTGGCCATGGTTGTGCTGCTAATATTATATTATATGGTCTGGATGTATCAAACTTCATTTAGCCATTTCTTACAGAGTGAACTTTAGGCAGTTTCTAGTGTTCCAATCTGATTTTTGTATTTTCTTTTAGAGTATTTCCTTTAACTGTCCCATTTTTTTAAATCCTGGAGATCAAGTAAGTTTAGTTTTCATTTAATTCTTTTAATGAACCTATAATCCCAGTGTTACATCATAACATAATGGCAGAAAGATTAAAATCTTATGGCCAGTTTAACACTGTGGGTTCCATGGTGATTAAAATATTGAGTAGTCCTTCCTGAGTAAAGATATAAGTCTTTAGTGTAGTGGAGGTGTGTACTGTTCTACTACCCTAGTGAGGTATCCAGTCCACTCTTGGTGTAGATTCATGTTTCTCAACTGACTGCCAGTCTTGACCAGTCTTCTAGAAGAGAGCACCCTCTAGTGTTCCTATTTGGTGTAACAAGTATTTCATCCTGATGAAGTGCTTTTCAGAACACCGTTTGGGCTTGGTTCAATAATCTGAATCCATCCCTAGGGCTCTTCAGTTGCTCCTTGATTGTTGGGGCCAGTGTTGACAGAGCTGTTACAAATCCGTTGGCACTGAGTGCCTGTGGCCTGAGTGTAATTTAAACATAATATACACATCCAAATATATTTTGTGCCCCAAGAACTAGTCAATTGGGTGTATTTCACTTTCAGATTAAGTTCAGTCTGTGTCAGCCCCGGATTTACTACAGCAGCCCTTTTCTGAATTCTGGGCGTGCACCTGTGTATGATATGTAGCCACCATATTGTATCATATTCACTCTTTTAGTGACCATTTTTATCCCATGAATGCTGTTCCATTTGCATTCACGCCTTTTATAATCAAAAGAATAAAGCAACTGACTATTTACACAGTAAGTAAGCTGCAGCAATATTTTTGCCCTCATACTCCAGTTACTTTCTCAGGAGGGAGTGATCTTGATTGGTGGCAATACGGTACACCAACTGCTACCTCTTACAGTCATCCCACCTGAACCCAAGATAAAATCTATGTTAAGCACCACAAAGGAACCATTGTGACAAACATAACCAACACAAACATGACTCAAATGACAATTCTAATATACTACCATTTAGATGAGTCATTAAGAGGATTTTCCTTGATATCTTCTCTCTACATCACTTCACGTTGTTGTCGTAAGTCAGCATTTGTTCAGTTTTCATATGCTAAAGATTATAGGTCAACCACTTTCTCCCAGCCTTAGGCACCTGATTTTCTTGCTCAGAGAAGTTCTTGTTGGCAAAAGAATAATAGCATCCTTTCTTGTGTCATAGCCCATTTCTCCACTCCCTTACTATTGGCTACTGTTTATTTCTGTTACCAGTTCTTATTATTTTAGCCTGTACTTTTCCTCCCCTGTGGAATGCTCTGATTTGGTCACGCTGCCTGTCTGTACGGCAGACAGTTAAAGCAGCCTTGCTGAGACCTTTCTCAGCAAGTTTGTTCCTGGGAAGATTTTATACAATTTGATGAATCAAGAATTATAGGACTATCTCTTGTTTGGTAATGAAGTAGTACTATGATTAATCTTAATTTAGCTTTGTGGGGTGAAATCATGAGCCACTGCAAAGTTTCCTTAGGAACAGGTACAAATTGTGTGTTATGAGTAACTTTTCTTGTGCAGTAATCTTTTCCCCCTTCTGGGACTGCTGTCTTTTTGTTCGCATATATTAGTCTGGGAAGTTGAAAGAAACATCTGTGAGGTGGGAAAGATAAAATTGTGAACTGCGTCACGTTCATCCCTCACTGCTGTTCTGGTTCCTAGAAACTTTTCCAGTGGAGTCCCCTCTTACTTCCTCTCATATTTAATTTTAGAATACAGTTCCTCAGTCAAGTTAGGCAGTCCTTGATGCCCATATCACCCATCATTTAAGTAACAGGTATTTTAATTGCAATTCCAACTTTTAATGAGATCATTACTGTGAGGGTGATAATATTTCCTTGCCCATTTTTGTAAATAGGTAACAGTCAGAGGAAACATACTCAGGTGTTGAAAGTGATGTGATTCTCTTCCTTTAATTGAATTCTTGGCAGTTGCTTTCTTTATAGTATGAGCAGAGCCTAGAATACAGCAGGTGTCAATTCTAGTCACTACTCATTTGTTAAGTCCCTGCAATAGTGGTAGAGATCTAGTATGGTCCACTTGCTGCTTTTTGTTTTTGTTTTTGCCTTTTTTGTTTTAAAGTGGGCTCTATACTTAACTCCAGGCTTAAACTCATGACCCCATGATCAAGAGTTGCATGCTCTGCCATCTACTGACTGAGCCAGCCAGGTACCCCCACTTGCCCCCCACATTTTTTCATGATGTTTTTAGTGTCTTTTTTTTTTTTCTAAGATTTTATTTATTTATTTGACAGACAGAGATCACAAGTAGGCAGAGGCAGGCAGAGAGAGAGAGGAGGAAGCAGGCTTCCCCCTAAGAAGAGAGCCCGATGTGGGGCTCGATCCCAGGACCCTGGGATCAGGACCTGAGCCGAAGGCAGAGGCTTTAACCCACTGAGCCACCCAGGCGCCCCTTTTAATGTCTTAATAATATTTTCATGGTGTCTTTTTTTTTTTTTAAGATTTTATTTATTTATTTGACAGAGAGAGAGAGAGAGAGAGTGAGTGCACAAGGAGTGAGGAGCAGCAGAGGGAGAGGGAGAAGCAGGCTCCTCACTGAGCAGGGAGCCTGAACTGGGGCTTGATTCCAGGACCCTGGGATCACGACCTAAACCAGGCAGACACCCAACTGACTGAGCCACTCAGGCACCTGTTCATGGTGCTTCTAAGCTGCCCCCTTCTGTTCCTCCACATTGATTTTTTGCATGGTATTTGCTTTTTATCCCAGCAATGCAAACATACGAAATCATTGAAAAGAATGTAGTGAGATCTAATGTTCTAACAATGAAACTCCTGGAACTAGTTCATATGATATTCAACAGATGTTGCTATTTCCTTTGAATATTTAAAATATTCATGGAACCCTTCAGTGTTTGTTGTAGTGTTTGGATACTTTGGGTCTCAATTTGGGAACAATAGGTCTAAAACCATTTTTAAGCATTAATGTTGACTCTGTGTATGTGTGTGTGTGTTATAATTAGAGGATTATTCATTAATCACAGATAACATCCGTTCATTCTACGTGTGTGTGTATGTGTGAGTGGACACATAACATAAAATTTTGCATGTTAGTCATTTTTAAGTGGTATTAAGTATACTCACAGTGTTATATAACCATTACTACTCTGCATTTCCAGGTTATATCATTATCTCAAGTAGAAACTCTGTACCCATTAGATAATAGCTCCCCATTCTCTCCTTCCTCAACCCCCAGTAACCTCTATTCTTTCTGTCTCTGAATTTGCCTCTTCTAGGTGTCTTATATAAGTGGAACCATACAATATTTGTCCTTTTGTGTCTGGTTTATTTTACTTTTAGCATAGTGTCCTCAGGTTCATTCATGTTTTAGCATGTGTCAGAATTTCCTTCTTTTTAAGGCTGAATAATTTTCCATTGGGTGTATATAACACATTTTGTTTGCCATTGAGATGACGCTTGGTTTGTTTGCACTTTTTGGTATTGTGAATAATGTTAGGAACATTCACTTATAGGCATCAATGTTTGAGTACCTGCTGTCAATTCTTTTGGCACCTAGCAGTGGAATTGCGGGCTTTATTTATTTATTTTTTTAAGGTTTTATTTATTTATTTGTCAGAGAGAGAGAGAGTGAGAGCATAGGCAGGCAGAGTGGCAGGCAGAGACAGAGGGAGAAGCAGACTCCTTGCTGAGCAAGGAACCTGATGTGGGACTTGATCCCAGGACGCTGGGATCATGACCTGAGCCAAAGGCTCAGCCACCCGGGCATCCCTGTGGGCTCTATGTTTAACTCTTTGAGGAACTGCCAAATTATTTTCTACAGCAGCTGCATAATTTTTACATTCCTACCAGCAATGCACGTGGGTTTTAATTCCTCTACATTTGTATTTTTAGTTTTTGAAAATATTTACCCTGCTGTTGGGTATGAAGTGAGTGGTTTTCATTTGGAATGTACTAATGGCTAGTGATGTTGATCATTTTTTCATGTGTTTATAAGTTCTTTGTATGTCTCCTTAGAAGAAATATCTATTCAAGTCCTTTGTCTTTTTTTTTTTTTTAACTATTGAAGGCTGTTGTAGCCCATTTGTTTTGAGACTTTTCCAGATTATTGTTGTAGACTAATCTTTGTTGTGTGTGATCACTGTTGTCCCTGTCCCTTTATAAAGTTCATGTTCAGCTAGTATTTTACAGTTGCCTTGAATGTCGTGTCTGTTCTCAAAGTACTCCTTTAACCCTTAGTTAGGCTTGCTCTGAGCCTAGTGATCAGCCTGAAATGAAAGCTTAAGGTGATCTTGGGTCTTTCTTGAACATGCAGGTGGCTTTCTAAATTCCCCCATATACTTATCTGCTATGCATGTCTTAATTTCCCAGAGTGTCCCCTGAGCTTCTCCTCCAGGCTTTAGATGGTCCGTTGTGCATCTCCATTCTTCTTACACTGGATGTCAGTGGGTCTGTAGTTGCCTTGCAGCTTTTACAAGCAATGTTTGCTCCTTTACCTACCTGAGTTCCAAGTTAGGTGATATGGAGGCAGGTGCCTTGCATCAGTCCTTCAGGTATCCCCCAGACAGGTTAGAACAGATTATATTCAATAATTTGCATGTCAGGTCTTCTCTCTTGTCCTCTAGTAGGAGGAGGAAGAAGTTGGGAACCATGCTGCCACTGCTTTAAGAACAAGACCACCACTGCACTAAGGAGTGGGCAGGGGAACAGTAAGGAGAAAATGCTACAAAGCTCTCCTAACACTTTGAAGATGGCTTTTTCTTGATTAGGGGTTTGTTTGGTTGCTGTTAACTTTTGGCTGTTTTCTAGAGTTCCTGCTGGTTCAGACAGTTCCTGCTGGTTTTTTTTTATGTTTCTTTTGGGTAATGAGAGCTTGGAGCTTTCTAGTTTGCCATTTTGCTGTCACTCTGCCTACTGATTTTTAATATAGTTTTATTCAGTGCAGGACAAATAATATCATTTGTTTTATCTTTGTTTTACGTGTGTGATCCAGTGCTTGCTCATTCCATGAATGCAGGAGGCTAGTTCTAGAGGTCTGGGGCATTTGCCTCAGCATTTCAGCCAGCTAGCACTTTGCTTTTTTGATAAGGTTTTGTAGGGATAGCTAGAGACTCCATAAAGGAATGTTATATATAATTGCCCAATCATCTAGGGCCTTTTGCCATACTGTACTAGAATGACCCAAGATTTTGTGAATATCCAGATTTTAACCCCAGAGGCCCAATTTACAGATTTTCCTTTACTATCTTCTACCATGGTTTTACTATCTGCAGGCTATATATGGCTGATTTTCAAAAACACTGCAACTCTCAAGCCCACAGTGGTGTGCTAGTAATGGTAAGGGATCGACTCTCTGGCAAAAAAAAAAAAAAAAAAAAATCATCTTTATTTGTTGCTGCTGCTGCTGCTTTTTTTTTTTTTTTTTTTTTTTTTCTGTTTAAATACTGCATTTCGGGCTAAAAACATGGCATCTTTGACCTTAGAGTTGGATAGAGAAAAATGCCTCTTGCAGGCTGTAATGCATTCCATTACAGTTAAGGAACTTGCGTTGTTAAAACAAGTGGTATATTTTGCTTTGGTTGAGAATCATAGGGTTCACATTGTACAGCAATCCAAACTGGGAGGTCCTGAGGGGACATTTATGTCAGTGGCTTCAAAATGGTGAATAGGCCCGCAGGTGAATGCAGTGAACTCCTCCTGAACTTACCCCTAGAATACAGTCTTGCACAGGACATTTCTGTCCTCTCCCCTCTCTCCAAGCAGCCTTCTGCTTATTTGAATGATTCTTTACAGCATCTAGGACATCATGGGTATTTCCTACCTCAGGACTATTTGATGACCTTCGATGATAGGTGCACTGTCTATCAATATCCAATAATAAGATAGCCGTAGTCTTTAAAAAGATCTGTCTTTAACAGTCGCTTTGGGCAGCTTTCCAGTCTTTAGTGATCTACTGAGAGTTTCTGAGGTGTGATAATCAGTTTCCGCCTGAGGCTCCTGTCTTCCTTCATGTGTCAGTTTTGAAGGTATTTCTAAAATAGTTTGAGCACTGAGATCGTAATGTTCTAGACTCTAGGACCTAGAGGCACTGCCTGGGAGACAATCCTTTGTAAATCTTTTATTGATTACTTTGGCAGAGGGCCTTCCTCATATTCAGATTTCTTTTTCCATGACTTAACGAAGAGGCTCAGCAGTATGTTTAAATGGAAGACATTGCTTGGCCAAAGCCCAGATAGTCCCACTAGTGTGGGGTGTCTATCTAGGGAACGGTCATAAGGAATACGAAAATATTTTTCCAAGACTAAGGATGGCCTTGGTGTTTCTCGCAAATGTTATTCCCCAAAATTTCACAGGTTGGGCCTGGCCTTGAGGTTTAATTAGGTTTTATTAGCCAAGATTTATGTCCCATGAGTAAGAATGCAGAAGAATTCCGTTGTTTCACATCTTCTCCGCCCGTTTGCCTTGTTAGAGCTTTTAGTTATGGCCACGCCGATGGATGTGTAATGTGTGAAATCTGATATGACTTTAATTTATACTTTGATGACCAGTAATTCTGGGAACGCTTACAAGCTTATAACACTTTAAAACAAAACAAAACAAAACAAAACTCTTGTCAAATGGATGTTCTGTTTATTTGCCCATTAAAAAAAGTATTGTCTTTCTTGTATAGATTTGTAGGAGCTTTTAAAAACATTTTTTTAAAATATGAGTCTGTTATCATTAAACATGTTGCAAACTTCTCACAGTGTGTTATTTGCCTTTTCGTTCCCCTAATGTAATCTTTTGATGAGGAGAAAAATCTTAATTGTAATGAAGTCTAAATTGTCAGTCATTTGTAATTAGTGTTTTATGTGTACTTTTTAAGTAATCTTTGCTCATTCCAAGGTCATTTAGATATTCTTCCCTGTTTTCTTTTAGAAGCTTGATTGTTTTAGGTTCTTCTTTTAGGGCACTTGGGTGGCTCACTCGGTTAAGCTGCCATCTCTTGATTTCAGCTCAGGTCATGATCTCAGGGTCTTCAGATTGAGTCCCATCTCAGGCTCTGCACTCAATGCCGAGTCTGCTTGAGATTCTCCCTCTCCTCCCCCTCCCCCATCCCCATTCACTCTTGAATAATCTCTCTCTAAATGTTTAAAAAAAGAGTCTACTTTTAGATCTGTGATCTAGCTCAGATTAATTTTTTAGCACAGTATGGAGTAGGGACTGAGGTAATTTCTTCTGTCTGGATATCCACTTGATTCTGCATCATTTACTGAAAAGATTAGCTTTTTCTCACTACTGTGGATTATTTGCTATAAATCAGGTATGTGTATAAGTGTTTGTGTGTGTGTGCAGGTACATGGGTTTGTGTGTGGTGAGGGTCTGTTTCTGTATTCTGTTCCACTCAATTATTCCTTATTCTTGCACCAGTATCACACTCTCTTAATTACTTGGCTTAATAGAAATAAAAGCATATATACTGGGAAGAAAAATAAAAAATGTCTTTATTAGGGGCGCCTGGGTGGCTCAGTGGGTTAAAGCCTCTGCTTTCAGCTCAGGTCATGGCTTCAGGGTCCTGGGATCGAGCCCTGCATCGGGCTCTCTGCTCAGCAGGGAGCCTGCTTTCCCCCTCTCTCTCTGCCTGCCTCTCTGACTGCTTGTCATCTCTGTCTGTCAAATAAATACATTTAAAAAAAATGTCTTTATTAGCAAATAACAATCATATATGCAGCACATCCTGAAGCCTCTACAATAAGATGAGCAGAGTTTATAAGTGAATTTGGTGAGGTTGTAAGATTCAAGTCCAATACAAAAATCAATTGTATTTCTGTATATAGCAAAGAACATTGAAAAGGTGAAATAAAACAATTACATTTATAGTAGCATCATAAAGCATTAAATACTGGGGTTAAACTTTACAAAATATGTGCAAGATCTTTATACTGAAAATTATAAAACATTGCTGAGAGAAATTAAAGAAGACATGAATAAAGAGGTGTGCCATGTTCATGGATTAGATTATTAAACTTTTAATTCCTTCTTAATTCATTTATCTCCATCAAAAATTCCAGCATGCTCTTTAGAAAGAAATTTAAAACCAGCTCCAATATTTACATGAAAATGCTCAGGACCTAGCCAAGTAATACTTTAAAAGAATAACAAAGTTGTAAGACTTATACCACCTACTTTCAAGACTTACTGCAAATCTCATGTAATGAAGGCAGTTTGGTATTAGTAAAAGGTTAGACATGAAATACTAAAAGAGCCCAAAGATATACCCACATATATATAGTCAACTGATTTTCAATAGGTGCCAACGTATCTCGATGGAGAAAAGACAGTCTTTTCAAATGGTACTGGAATAACAAGAAAAAAGTGAACTTTGATCTTTGCCTTATGACTCTATACAAAATTTGAAATCAATTGTTGATCTAAATATAAAGCCTATAACTATAGAATTTATAGGAGAAAACAGAAAAGAAAACAGCTGTGAATCTTAGAGTTGGTAAATATTTCTTAGAACATAAAAAATGTTAAGCTCGAAAGAAGGAAGATGACAAATCGGACTTTATTAAGATAAAAATATTTGCCTAGAGGGAGGAGTCAAGATGGCGGAGAAGTAGCAGGCTGAGAAGACATCGGGTAGCAGGAGATCAGCTAGACAGCTTATCTAACCATTGTGAACACCTACAAATCCAATGGGAAATCGAAGAGAAGAAGAGCAACAATTCCAGAAACAGAAAATCGATCACTTTCTGAAAGGTAGGACCTGTGGAGAAGTGAATCCAAAGCGACGGGAAGATAGACCCCGGGGGGAGGGGCCGGCACCCGGCAAGCGGCCGAGCGAGGGAGCACAAAATCGGGACTTTTAAAAGTCGGCTCCACTGGGAGACATCGCTCCAGAGGCTAAACTGGGGGGAAACCCAGGCGGGGTCAGCATAACCCCAGGTCCCGCGGGGTCACAGTAGGACTGGGGGTGTCTGAGTGCCGCAGAGCTCGCAGGTATTAGAGCGGGGAAGCCGGCTACAGCGACAAAGCCGACGAGTGAGCTCTAAGCCCAGGGTTACCTTGTGCCGGTAGCAGGCTGGGTGGGCTCGGAGCGCGGCCGGAGGCCATGGAGACGAAAGCGACCCAGCGCTTTTCTCCAGCTCCAGCAATTGACTGCTTTCCTCGAGGCGCGACCGCAAGCCAGGGAGGTGGGGCTATTGGGCGCTTTGCTCTGAGAGCGCACTGAGGAGCAGAACCCCAAGCTCTCGGCTCCTCCCGGCCGAGAGATTGGGAGGCCGCCATCTTCATTCCCGTCCTCCGGAACTCTACGGAAAGCGCTCAGGGAACAAAAGCTCCCGAAAGCAAACCCGAGCGGATTCCTTAGCCCGGCCCCTGGCAAGGGTGGTGCAATTCCGCCTGCGGCAAAGACACTTGAGAATCACTACAACAGGCCCCTCCCCCAGAAGATCAACAAGAAACCCATCCAAAACCAACTTCAGTCACCAAGAACAGCGGAATTCCACAGCAGGAGAAAGCAAATCTTATCTGGACAAAATGACAAGGCGGAAAAACTCACCTCAAAAAAAAGAACAAGAGGCCGTACTGAAGGCTGGAGACCTAATCAATACGGACATAGGTAACATGACAGATCTAGAGTTCAGAATGACAATTCTCAAGGTTCTAGCCGGGCTCGAAAAAGGCATAGAAGATATTAGAGAAACCCTCTCCGGAGAGATAAAAGCCCTTTCTGGAGAAATAAAAGAACTAAAATCTAACCAAGTTGAAATCAAAAAAGCTATTCATGAGGTGCAATCAAAAATGGAAGCTTTCACTGCCAGGATAAATGAGGCAGAAGAAAGAATTAGTGACATAGAAGACCAAATGACAGAGAATAAAGAAGCTGAGCAAAAGAGAGACAAACAAATACTGGACCACGAGGAGAGAATTCGAGAGATAAGTGACACCATAAGACAACACAACATTAGAATAATTGGGATTCCAGAAGAAGAAGAAAGAGAGAGGGGAGCAGAAAGTATATTGGAGACAATTATTGGAGAGAATTTCCCTAATATGGCAAAGGGAACAAACATCAAAATCCAGGAAATGCTAAGAACACCCCTCAAAATCAATAAAAATAGGTCCACACCTCGTCACCTGATAGTAAAATTTACAAGTCTGAGCGACAAAGAGAAAATCCTGAAAGCAGCCCGGGAAAAGAAGTCTGTAACATACAAGGGTAAAAACATTAGATTGGCAGCGGACCTATCCACAGAGACCTGGCAGGCCAGAAAGAACTGGCATGATATATTCAGAGCACTAAATGAGAAAAACATGCAGCCAAGAATACTATATCCGGCTAGGCTATCATTGAAAATAGAAGGAGAGATAAAGAGCTTCCAGGACAAACAAAAGCTGAAAGAATTTGCAAACACCAAACCAGCTCTACAGGAGATATTGAAAGGGGTCCTCTAAGCAAAGAGAGATCCTAAAAGTAGTAGATCAGAAAGAAACAGAGACAATATACAGTAACAGTCACCTTACAGGCAATACAATGGCACTAAATTCGTATCTCTCAATAGTTACCCTGAATGTTAATGGGCTAAATGCCCCAATCAAAAGACACAGGGTATCAGAATGGATAAAAAAACAAAACCCATCAATATGCTGCCTACAAGAAACTCATTTTAGACCCGAAGACACCTCCAGATTTAAAGTGAGGGGGTGGAAAACAATGTACCATGCTAATGGACATCAGAAGAAAGCTCGGGTGGCAATCCTTATATCAGATCAATTAGATTTTAAGCCAAAGACTATAATAAGAGATGAGGAAGGACTCTATATCATACTCAAAGGGTCTGTCCAACAAGAAGATCTAACAATCTTAAATATCTATGCCCCTAACATGGGAGCAGCCAACTATATAAACCAATTCATAACAAAATCAAAGAAATACATCGACAGTAATACAATAATAGCAGGGGACTTTAACACTCCCCTCACTGAAATGGACAGATCATCTAAGCAAAAGATCAACAAGGAAATAAAGGCCTTAAATGACACACTGGACCAGATGGACATCACAGATATATTCAGAACATTCCATCCCAAAGCAACAGAATATACATTCTTCTCTAGTGCACTTGGAACATTCTCCAGAATAGACCACATCCTGGGTCATAAATCAGGTCTCAATCGGTACCAAAAGATTGAGATCATTCCCTGCGTATTTTCAGACCACAATGCTCTGAAGCTCGAACTCAATCACAAGAGGAAATTTGGAAAGAATGCAAATACATGGAGACTAAACAGCATCCTTCTAAAAAATGAATGGGTCAACCAGGAAATTAAAGAAGAATTGAAAAAACTCATGGAAACAAATGATAATGAAAACACAACGGTTCAAAATCTGTGGGACACAACAAAGGCAGTCCTGAGAGGAAAATATATAGCGGTGCAAGCCTTTCTCAAGAAACAAGAAAGGTCTCAAATACACAACCTAACCCTACACCTAAAGGAGCTGGAGAGAGAACAACAAAGAAAGCCTAAACCCAGCAGGAGAAGAGAAATCATAAAGATCAGAGCAGAAATCAATGAAATAGAAAGTAAAAAACCAATAGAACAAATCAACAAAACTAGGAGCTGGTTCTTTGAAAGAATTAATAAGATTGATAAGCCCCTGGCCAGACATATCAAAAAGAAAAGAGAAAGGACGCAAATAAATAAAATCATGAATGAAAGAGGAGAGATCACAACCAACACCAAAGAAATACAAACAATTATAAGAACATACTACGAGCAACTCTATGGCAACAAATTTGACAATCTGGAAGAAATGGATACATTTCTAGAGATGTATAAACTACCACAACTGAACCAGGAAGAAATAGATAACCTGGACAGACCCATAACCAGTAAGGAGATTGAAACAGTCATCAAAAATCTCCAAACAAACAAAAGTCCAGGACCAGACGGCTTCCCAGGCGAATTCTACCAAACATTTAAAGAAGAATTAATTCCTATTCTCCTGAAACTGTTCCAAAAAATAGAAATGGAAGGAAAACTTCCAAACTCATTCCATGAGGCCAGCATCACCTTGATCCCAAAACCAGACAAGGATCCCACCAAAAAAGAGAATTACAGACCAATATCCTTGATGAACACAGATGCGAAAATTCTCACCAAAATACTGGCCAATAGGATCCAACAGTACATTAAAAGGATTATTCACCACGACCAAGTGGGATTTATTCCAGGGCTGCAAGGTTGGTTCAACATCCGCAAATCCATCAATGTGATACAATACATTAATAAAAGAAAGAGTAAGAACCATATGATACTCTCAATAGATGCTGAAAAAGCATTTGACAAAGTGCAGCATCCCTTCCTGATTAAAACTCTTCAAAGTGTAGGGATAGAAGGCACATACCTCAATATTATCAAAGCCATCTATGAAAAACCCACCACAAATATCATTCTCAATGGAGAAAAACTGAAAGCTTTTCCGCTAAGGTCAGGAACACGGCAGGGATGTCCGTTATCACGACTGCTGTTCAATATAGTACTAGAAGTCCTAGCCTCAGCAATCAGACAACAAAAAGAAATTAAAGGCATCCAAATCGGCAAAGAAGAAGTCAAACTATCACTCTTTGCAGATGATATGATACTATATGTGGAAAACCCAAAAGGCTCCACTCCAAAACTGCTAGAACTTATACAGGAATTCAGTAAAGTGTCAGGATATAAAGTCAATGCACAGAAATCAGTCGCATTTCTTTACACTAACAACAAGACAGAAGAAAGAGAAATTGAGGAGTCAGTCCCATTTACAATCGTACCCAAAACCATAAGATACCTAGGAATAAATCTAATCAAAGAGGCAAAGAATCTATACTCAGAAAACTATAAAGTACTCATGAAAGAAATTGAGGAAGACACAAAGAAATGGAAAAATATTCCATGCTCATGGATTGGAAGAACAAATATTGTGAAAATGTCTATTTTACCTAAAGCAATCTACACATTTAATGCAATCCCTATCAAAATCCCATCCATTTTTTTAAAGAAATAGAACAAATAATCCTAAAATTTATATGGAACCAGAAAAGACCTCGAATAGCCAAAGGAATATTGAAAAAGAAAGCCAAAGTCGGTGGCATCACAATTCCGGACTTCAAGCTCTATTACAAAGCTGTCATCATCAAGACAGTATGGTACTGGCACAAAAACAGACATATAGACCAATGGAACAGAATAGAGAGCCCAGAAATAGACCCTCAACTCTATGGTCAACTAATCTTCGACAAAGCAGGAAAGAATATCCAATGGAAAAAAGACAGCCTCTTCAACAAATGGTGCTGGGAAAATTGGACAGCCACATGCAGAAAAATGAAATTGTACTATTTCCTTACACCACACACGAAAATAGACTCAAAATGGATGAAGGACCTCAATGTGCAAAAGGAATCTATCAAAATCCTTGAGGACAATGCAGGCAGCAACCTCTTTGACCTCAACCGCAGCAACTTCTTCCTAGGAACATCACCAAAAGCAACAGAAGCAAGGGCAAAAATGAACTATTGGGATTTCATCAAGATCAAAAGCTTTTGCATAGCAAAGGAAACAGTTAACAAAACCAAAAGACAACTGACAGAATGGGAGAAGATATTTGCAAACGACATACCAGATAAAGGGCTAATATCCAAAATCTATAAAGAGCTTAGCAAACTCAATACCCAAAGAACAGATAATCCAGTCAAGAAATGGGCAGAGGACATGAACAGACATTTCTGCAAGGAAGACATCCAGATGGCCAACAGACACATGAAAAAATGCTCCACATCACTCGGCATCAGGGAAATACAAATCAAAACCACAATGAGATACTACCTCACACCAGTCAGAATGGCTAAAATTAACAAGTCAAGAAATGACAGATGCTGGCGAGGATGCGGAGAGAGGGGAACCCTCCTACACTGCTGGTGGGAATGCAAGCTGGTGCAACCACTCTGGAAAACAGTGTGGAGGTTCCTCAAAAAACTGAAAATAGAGCTACCCTACGACCCAGCAATTGCACTACTGCGTATATATCCTAAAGATACAAACGTGGTGCTCCGAAGGGGCACGTGCACCCGAATGTTTATAGCAGCAATGTCCACAATAGCCAAACTGTGGAAAGAGCCTAGATGTCCATCAACAGATGAATGGATAAAGAAGAGGTGGTATATATACACAATGGAATACTATGCAGCCATCAAAAGACATGAAATCTTGCCATTTGCGATGACGTGGATGGAACTAGAGGGTATCATGCTTAGCGAAATAAGTCAATTGGAGAAAGACAACTATCATATGATCTCTTTGATATGAGGAAGTGGAGACACAAGGCGGGGGGGGGGTTGGGGGTAGGAAAAGAAAAAATGAAAAGATGGGATTGGGAGGGAGACAAACCATAAAAGACTCAATCTCAAGAAACAGACTGAGGGTTGCTGGGGGGAGGGGGGACGGGAGAGGGTGGTGGGGAAATGGACATTGGGGAGGGTATGGGCTATGATGAGTGCTGTGAAATGTGTAAACCTGACGATTCACAGACCTGTACCCCTGGGGATAAAAATACATTATATGTTTATTAAAATAAAAAAATAGAATAAAATAAAATAGCAAAAAAAAAAATACAGATACTTTCTGCTGAATTAAAAAAAAAATTTGCCTATATGACACCATTAATTAAAATGAACAGACAAGCCACAGGCTGGTAGAAAATATTTACAATACATCTATCTGGCAGAGGACTTGTTTTCAGAATATATTAAGAATTCTTACCACTTAGTAATAGGACAAGCAACTCAATACAAAAATGAGCACAAGAAAAGAGTTAAACAGACGCTTCACTTGAAAAGACGTATGAATGACCAATCAATACACATTTGAAATGATGCATACCATCATTAAACAAGTTATGCAGATTAAAATCATAGGCTACGGGACCCCTGGGTGGCTCAGTTGGTTAAGCAGCTGCCTTCGGCTCGGGTCATGATCCTGGCGTCCTGGGATCAAGTCTCACATTGGGCTCCTTGCTCGGCAGGGAGCCTGCTTCTCCCTCTGCCTCTGCCTACCACTCTGCCTGTGCTCACTCTCTCTCTCTAACAAATAAATAAATTTAAAAAAAAAATCATAGGCTATAACTGCATCTGCAAGAAAATGATTAAAATCAAGAAGACAAATAAGTCATGGGGTGTAATATACAGCATGGTGACTGTAGTTAATAATACTGTATTGTATATCTGAAAGTTACGAAGAGTAGATCTTAGAAGTTCTCATCACAGCAGCAAAAAATTTTATAACTACATTTGGTGATGGATGTTAACTCGGCATTGTGATCATTTAACGATATACACAAACATCGAATCATATTGTATACCTGAAACTAATATAATTTTATATGTCAATTATATCTCAAAAAAAATGGTTAAACAAAACACATTCTCTTTTTTGTCTTTTCCAGGTTGTTCCATATCAGCTACAATGAATAATAAAAGATATGTATATATATAAATTTACATATTTATATTTATTGAAAGATTGTCCATACTAAGTGTTGGACTGTGCTGCATCTGGAATTCTCACACATGGCTGGTAGATGTGTAAAATACTGTAACCACTTTAGGAAACAGTTTGGCTATTTCTTACAAAGTTAGTAGGATCCAACAATTCCACTCTTGATATTTATCCAAGAGAATTCGAAAACCTATGTCTATAAGAAGGTTTGTACCAGCACATTACTGTTTTAATTCATAATGGCCAACAATTAGAAACAACCCAAGTATCAGTTTATAGGTGAATGGATAAACAAATTGCAGTATGTTCACACAGTACAATAAAATATTACTGAGCAATAGAAAGGAACTATTGTTTTATACAACATGAATCTCAAAAATTTGTGCTAAATGAAATTACTGAGATACAGAAGAGTATTGTTAGGGGCTCAGCTGAGCTGGAGAAAGCTGATTGGCTCAGTGTCAGAGTTGCAGTTTAAAACAATAAGCCAAAATGAAATTAACTGTCAGTCTTTAATCACTGTCTATGATGGTATAAGCAAGAGACTAAATGGAGAAAGCACTCGGGACACCTGGGTGGCTCAGCCGGTTAAACATCTGCCTTTGGCTCAGGTCATGATCCCAGGATCCTGGGATCTAGTCCTGCATTAGGCTCCTTGCTCAGTGGGGAGCCTGCCTCTCCCTCTCCCTGCTACTCCTCCTGCTTGTGTGCTCTCTCTCTCTCTCTCTGACAAATAAACAAATCTTAAAAAAAAAAAAAAACCCAAAAAACAAATGGAGAAAGTACTAACCTCCCCATCATTCCATTTTTTCCATGGAATGATGCACCAGTTTGAGGGTCAGGTGGACCAGCACAGACATGGGGATCATCTCACTGCCTAGGGAGACCCGAAAGAAAAGCTCCTGTACTTTTATGGGCCCAGGTTGGCCAGTGGGACGTTCAGGGAGTGG